>NW_004524748.1:1097363-1104416 GCF_000260255.1 Octodon degus
GAAGAAGAAGAAGAAGAAGAAGAAGAAGAAGAAGAAGAAGAAGAAGAAGAAGAAGAAGAAGAAGAAGAAGACAAGGTATGTTACAACTGTGAGAGATGGACGCTCCCTGCTGTGGGCCAGACCTCAAGACAGAAGAAGCAATGCCCTGGCTGATATTACAGCTTGAGAGGTGACATAAAAATCAGTGGGGTCACTGGAGATATTACCTGTCCTCCTGCCCTGAGTTCTAAAAAAACCCACCACTCAGACTCTGTTGTTAACTAATGTTCCTTGCTGTTTGAGTAGATTAGCAGTGGCAATCCCATCTCAAAAAATTTGAGATAATATCACTACAAAGGGCCAGGAGTACATAAGACTTGAGAAATTTAAGCATATGCTATGATAGTTACTGTTGTTAAAACTTCTTGTTTGGCAAAATAGCAGAACAACATGTGAAACAATTGGGGTGTAATGTAGCCAAAGGGGGAAAAATAGCTCTAGAGATTCATCCAAAGAAAAATTGAGAACTATTCTTGATGTCTCTTTGTATAAATGACCTGATATCTAACTCAGTTGTACCTGTTCTCCTGTTTATCTTGGCCCTTACTATTAGGCCCTGTTTCATAAACTGTTTAACTAAGTATGTTCAACAAAGAATCCAGGCTGTCAAGTTAATGGTGCTTACTGCTCAATAGCAGCCCTTAAAAGTAACTGAGGAACAATGACTTGATTACTGGATAAAACCAGTGGGGAATGTAATTGGTCAACTGAATTTTGTGCTGCAACTATGGAAACTACTAGGTTCCTTTATGCTTCTTGATATCTACTCTAAGGAATGCATCCTCACGCTCTATTCAAGGCTGTTTAGTAAGAATTAACTGAGTTACTGTCTCCCTCCCCTCCCTAATTTAATTCATGTAAACATAGTCAGCCTAAGATATATCTTGTAAAAACACCTTGCTCAACAATCCCCCACACAGGCAAGTTGCACATATCGCTGCACTGTGAAAGACACCTTAGTTATGTGATTTTTGCTTTAAAAGCCCTTGCTTCCTGGCTAGGCATCACTCAGTCTTCTCCTGCATGAGAACTGACTGATGACTTTGAGCTCAGTAATAAATGGCACTTTTAAATTCCAATTTGGCTTCTGTTCTGCTTCCTATTCTGAGCTAACCCATAACAGGCTTTACATGTGCTCTTCTAGAGCTCTGCCACTGGGCTATCTCTGGAATTACTTGAACAGATTTTGCTTGAATGCCACAGTGAAGCATTCTTTGGGGATTGGGGGTGATAGCTCAGAAGTATAAGTGACTGCCGGGCAAGTACAATGTACCAAATTCAATACCCAACATCAGAAAAAAAAACAGCCACAGTAAAGCATCTTACGTAAAACCAAAATGAAAGTTGCACACACCGTGATCTAAGAGTGAAAGATGATGACACCAAAAAACATAATCAGAGTGTCTGACAGAGCTACTTTAACATGACATGGAATTGTCACTCTAAACAGCCCTGTTGTGTGTCTATGGGATACAGTACATCAAGTCTAGTGATTAAGTTAGTTTCTGTTACAGTTTGTGTCTAATTGTCCCCCCAAAGCCTTATGCAGTCATGGGGCGGCTTCTAGAGTTTGCGGTTAATTCATGATCCAGGGATGGGATTATGCATGTCAGTGCTATACCACCCTGAAGCAGATAATCTACATACAAATAGAAGAAGGGGAGAGAGGTTTAGTAGCTGCTGTAGCTGCTTCTCCTCCATTTGCATGCTGATGTTTTCTGTGGCCATGAAGGACTCTCCTCTGCCATATGCTGCTCTGCCTTGGAGCCAGCTAAGTATGGACTGAAACCTCCACAAACTGTGAGCTAAATAAACCTTTCCTTCCTTAATTGTGGATGTTGGGTATTTTGTCCTAGGAATGAGGAAAAAAGTAACCTAGATAGTTTCATTTTGGATTTTCTGTATGTTGCAACACAGTTCTAGCTGATAAAACTGCAGTATATATAATAAATGTTTAAAACTGGTACTTAATTAGGCTGTAAATTGTATGTAATAAATGACTGAAAACACAAAATAATGTCCCAGAAAAGTGTTTCAAGAACAGAGATCAGTAGCGCAAATGTTAATCAAAGTAAAGTAAACAGGTTATAATTCAGTAAACTTACCATTGTATTTAGTAATGGTATGTATTATGGAATGAAACATTTTCAATACTATAGTGGGTTAAAAATTGAAATTTGTACATCCTCTTCATCCCTGTGTTGGTGACTTGCAGTTGGGATATCCCAGCATGGGAACTGCGGATAGCAAGATGTCTTCTGGAAGTGCCAAAATTGGGCACCCTGCCCCCAACTTTAAATACACAGATGTTATGCCAGATGGTCAGTTCAAAGATACCAGCCTGTCTGGTTGCAGAAGAAAATACACAGTGTTCTTCTTTTATCCTCTTGACTTCACCTTTGTGTGCCCCACGGAGATAATTGTGTTCAGTGACAGGGCAGAAGAATTTATGAAACTTCACTGCCAAGTGATGGGTGCTTCTGTGGATTCTCACTTTGGTCATGTGGCAGGGATCATCACACCCAAGAAACAAGGAGGACTGGGGCCTATGAACATTCCCTTGGTGTTGGATCCCAAGTGCACCGTTGCTCAGGATTATGGGGTCTTAAAGGCTGATGAAGGCATCTCATTCAGGGGCCTCTTTATCATTGATGATAAGGGTATCTTTCAGCAGATCACAATAAGCTACCTTCCTGTTGGCCGCTCTGTAGATGAAACTCTGAGACTTGTGCAGGCCTTGCAGTTCACTGACAACCATGGAGAAGTGTGCCCAGCTGGGTGGAAGCCTGGCAGTGACACCATCAAGCCTGATGTTCAGAAAAGCAAAGAGTATTTCTCTAAGCAGAGGTGAGCAGTGGGCCAAGAGAGCAGAAGCTCTTTTGTACACTTTTTTCATGCTTTAAACACAAGATGTGTGAGGCAAAACCTGTCTTTCCTACAGGGATTGGGGAACCATCTTTTCCTCCACTGGTAGTAAACCATCTTTTCCTCTACTGGTACACTCAGTAAGGCCTGAGCTGTACTTAGGAGTGGACCATATGAAAGTGATAATGTGTGATGTACCAGTAGCAGGCCAAGGCCATTCACTGACCTTTTGTAGTGCCTATTAAACTTGAACTGAGGAAAAAAAAAATTGAGATTTCCATATTCTAAATAATAGCTGGCAATTTTTGAAATAGAGAATAAAAGTAAGCAAACTTCAGAAAGAAATTTGGCAACAAAAATGAGAACATCAGGTGATGTAAATGATGTTCGCAAATATTTGAGGCAGATTGTTATGTTTCAGGTTTTAAATTGCATTTTATGTATTGTCACATATATAACCTATTGTGAATACATGATAAAAGGCCATCACAGAAGAATAAACAAACTTAAAATATATAAGAGTGTTGGAAACAATGAAATGGGTCAGCATCACTAACAAATGAGGAAGTACAAAGACAAAGGGTCAGACAGAAGGAAAGACTAATTTTGAGGAGGTAAAAGGAAACTTCCTAAATATGGCATGAGGGAGTTACAAGTTGTCATTGCATTACTTTTTTTCTTTGAAGCACTGACTGAAGTAAAACCTCACTAAGAATGAATGAACAGGTGATTGACTATGTACTTGAAAAGATGACAGTCTTGCAATCTTCTCTGTAGAAGGTAAAGGGAATTGTAAACAACATGATATATGGAAGATAACACTTGTAGGTTGTTTGATACTGGAAAACAGGGCCCTTTGTGCATAGTCCTAGACATGTAGTCCTTTTGGATGTGGCAGTCTACCAGAATAATGGTGGAATTCAGGTGAATTCAAAGTGGAAATGACCCATTTGTTCTATGTATTGCACTTTGCAGTAAACGAGAGGGAATTATGAAAAACTTGATAATGTAATAGTGACTAAAATTGAGTAATTGAAGGGCTAGGAGGAGCCAGATGGAGCAGTGCTCAAAGGAGCAGATGCTTTTAACATACACGAAGCTGTAATGATCCTGAAGCTATATTCAGGAGAGAAATGGACAGACTGTAATCCTGTCTCCTAGCCCTGACGCATGTGGGATACAGAAAAACAGGAAATATAATCACTAGTCTTTGGTCAGTACAATGAGAAAGAGGCCAGGTTCAGTGCAAATGTTCAGGTTGCAGGAAAGGCTTTTAGCTGAGAATGTGAGCTTCAGAAAATGAATACTACATTTTGGAAAAGAAAGTAACAGAGAGAAAAATAAGTTGGACTAAAGACAGCAAAACAGAATGAAATTTGAGCCTATCAAAAAAGTGCTGAATTGTCTTCTTTAAAGGAGTTAAATAGGTGAACTACACCTCAAAAATAACTTTTAAAAAGTATAAAGTAAAGGTGTTTTATGAATAATACTACTAAGAGAGGGAAAAATTTTCTGGACACAATTTTCAAAGAAATTGCCTCCTTTCACATGCTCAGAAAGCAATTTGGATTCTTACCACAAAGAATCAACAGGAAATGATCAAAAGCAATGCACAGACAAAATAATTTGGAGAAAATGCTGGCTAACCTGGCTTACAGGGAACTGAGCAGAGACAAGAACCACCAGAGATCCCAGAATGAGCAATTCCAAAAGAAGAAGGAATAATCAAGCCGGCACATGCAAGTTAA
Source organism: Octodon degus (assembly GCF_000260255.1). Lineage (NCBI taxonomy): Eukaryota > Metazoa > Chordata > Mammalia > Rodentia > Octodontidae > Octodon > Octodon degus. The sequence goes on from NW_004524748.1 coordinate 1,102,016, forward strand.
GTAACAAAAATGTTACTCTAAATGAATGTTCAGAGCAGCTTCATTTACAACTGCAAAAACATGGAAGTAGCTAAGATGTCCTATGTTAGGAGCAAGTAAACTAGTATATCAAGATAGTGGAATAATTTTAAGGGATCAAAAGAAAAGGGGCAATCAAGGTGTGAAGATAATTTTGTCCTAGTTAATTTTGGTTTTAAAATTAATTGGCTTGAGGGATTCACATAGTACCCTTCAGTGTGTGTCGTGTGGGCATGGGGTGTGGCACTGGGGACCCTTTCCGGCTCACAGCCTCTTCATCTCAGGCACTGCCTCTTGTGCTCTGCTGTCCAGACATCAAGGAATAAGCAGCCTTGCTTCTCCACACAGTTTTGCTCTGCTGTTTCTGTCTTGCAGCCAGCTGCCCATGGGCTAAATTTTCTTAAACTCGGAGCCAAGAAAACTTCTCTAAATTGTGGGTGTCAGGTATCATGTCTGAACAAAGTGAGAGCTGACCAATACAGACATCCACAGAAATTAAATGAATATAACCTAAGTGCAAGACCCAATCGGAAAAGTCATTAAAACTACCTGATTTGAGCTTTGCAAAAGAAAATATCATGGTGATTGTGCAATGAAGAGGGGCCAACAGAGGCTGGGGACTGGGAATAGGAAGCAAAGGATAGAAAAAGCACAGAAGACTTTAGGAAAAAAAGAATATTGTGCATTATACAGCTATGGTCAGTCGATGTCGTCATGTGTTATAAAATGCACACCACCACCAGTAAATAACATGAACTATGGATTTTTAATGTTAACTTTATTGAGAAAGAAGTAGCCAATGAGACAGTTTCAAAGCAGGTTAATAGGACAGTTACAATAATTAATACATTGCATATTGTTGTCTTTGTAGTAGTTATTAATAGTACAAGATACAGATATGATATATTGTGTAAATACTATTATTTCAAAACATTCTTCCCATTGAACTAAGAGAAAGTATTTGTATATTTATGCTACTTTGTATATACAGAAATATTAGGTCTTGCTTTATCTTGGCCTTAACCATCTAGCAGAAAAGTATAAAAACCAGGCATAAAAAGTAAAACCATATTAATATGCTGAGCTGTAAAAGGCTCAAGTCAACAACTTCTGACCCTGCTAGTCCTTCAGATAACCCACTACTGTTATAGACTACTGGACTAGATTGGATTACTTTGCTGAATTCATGCAACTATGATATGTGAATGGTGATGGAATACCCATCTCTGACAAAAGTAAAGAAAAAAGGGGATATAAATGAGGTCCATTTTGTAGTGGATTTTGAATAATAGCAGTAGTGATAATAATAATCTGTCCAACTAGATTTATCTATTCGCATCAATGTCCCACTCAGGCAAGGAAAGACAGAGATACAGAAAATGTTTGTGTTGAGAAAGTTGTGAAATAGTTCTCTGTCTTCCTCACAAATTTGCTCTGAACCAGAAACTGCTCCAAAAAATAATTAGCCTTAAAATTTTTATTGACCATGTACCATTGTCTCCCTAAGGGTAGGCAAGCTCTCACTTTCCCAAAACAGAAAAGTAGATCTTGTTCATGCTATGAAATGCACAACCTCTAAGCATTTTCCCCCTGGTGTCTAACATAGTTTTTGACTCTCCCACTGGAATTCATTTTCCATGGATTAGATTAAATTTGCAAAAAATAAATGTGTAAATAAAAAAGAACTTTGACTATGGTGTTCTTTTTTGTATACTAACTATTTAATCAATGCTAAAAGGCTTATTTTTTGTCTATGGTTAGTGCTAAATTTTGAATAGTAGAGAAAAATAGAAATTGAAGCTGTCTTTACTGACACATGTTCCACAGAAATAAAACTGAAATGCTGCAATAATCTATTAGATTGGTGCAATACACAGAAAACCCCTGGTAGCAACCCTACAGCCCAGGAGGAAGCAGGAATGCTGTTTGTGATCTACTACTGAGGAGTTTCCTTCTTGGGAAATTCATGGAATCCTTTTGGCTGTGTGTTTAGAGGTTATTATTTTAATATAACTGGAATCACTTTAGAGTTGTTTTAAAGGCATTCATTGAATGTTTTACTATGGACAAAAAAGTAAAACATTAAGATAGATTGGCAAGAACAAAATAATAATTATATATAACAGGGTCTGAGAAAACTGTGTACAGCAGACATAGTTTGCACTGCATTTTCCAAGTATGATTTTCTGAAAGACTGGAAAAGGATGGATGGATGGATGGATGGATGGATGGATGGATGGATGGATGGACAATATTTTTAGAAGCACACAGAAAGTTTGTATAAAGAAATCCATGGGGTTAATTCACAGGAGAGAGAGACAGAGACAGATGGAAAGAGAGAGAGAGAGAGAGAGAGAGAGAGAGAGAGAGAGAGAGAGAGAGA
>NW_004524748.1:1109760-1119338 GCF_000260255.1 Octodon degus
TGAACTAAGCTACTGCACTGCAGATGGTACTTTGTAACAGTAGTTTCATGTTTGGAGTGCCTGTCATTTTGGTACTAAGAAGAATATATGCAGTGTATTATTTGTTGAAACTGTACTTCCGATTGGATTTGAAACTGTCTCATTGCTATCTGTTTATCAATAAAACTTTGAAAAAAATAAAATAAATATTAAAAAAGAGAAGCAGTTAAGCTTAACATATCAATCTGTCTGAATAGTACATATGTTAGACATAAAATGAAACTACCATTTTCCAACAATCTTGAATATTCTAAAATTTAAATCCCTCAAGAGGGACTGTGGAGATAGCTCAGTGGAAATAGTGCTTGCTTGTCAAGCACAAGGTCCTGAGTTCAATCCCTGGTACCACAAAAAAAATCCCTATAGAATGGGAAAAAGAATATTTACACATATTTTACACAGATATTTAGAAATGAAGCCATGCTCAACATTGCAGAAGCACAATCCTTCTACATTTTGTTTTTCTTATCCCTCATTTACTTTATTATCTTTTTACAAATATATACTTTAAAGAGAGTATAGTTCCATCACTTCTCTGTTGTACTTGCTCATTTCCTTCAGTTTTTTGTCTCCACATTCCTCATGTACAGAACCTGGATCTACAATGCCAGTAGCTGCAATATAGGGTTCATATTCCAGATGACTATAGTTTGCCTAAGACAATTTTTCTTATATATGTCTAATGATTTTTTAAACTGTATTCTTTTAAATGTATACAGAAGAGTCCTCTTAAAGGAATAAATGTTTTTGTCTGAAGAAATATCCTGGGTTTGGGGAGACAGCTCTAAGTGCCTGCCTGGCAAGTGCAAGGTCCTGTGTTCAGTCTTGGTATCAAAACAACCACACCAAATCTCCTAAGTGTGCTTGAGGATGATAGACTTTTGGATGACCCAAGGAGAAGAATTTATTGCTTTTGCTCTTTTGAAACAAGCTTCCCTCCATTTTCCCCAGCAATCTTTAAAAACATGACACATTTCTGTGTAAAAATGGTCTGTTGTTTTTGTCTTGTTGAAGAGGTAAAGTTTCACTTCTGGGTCAAACTAGAGTGTTAAGAGAGGATGTACCCTGTGAATCCCAGAAATTGGGAGGGGAGCCATGGATTTCTTGAGATTTCTCCCATGTCTCTGAGTGGCATGAAAGGTCTCAGCTATTACTGACTTGCAAATTACATAATAAATTACTTGAGAAAAGGGAGAAAAAAATGAGTATAGTAATAATTGACATGACATTAGAAGTATGCATTTAGGAGACCAAAATGACAAGTATTTTAAGCATGGTTTTAGTATTACATATTGTTATCCAAAATATAGTTGCTTTATTCACAGATATCCGCATATAGAGTTAGTCAGGATGGGAATTCTACCCATTAGCTGTGATTTTCAAAACCTTGATGGAAATTATTAGGACCATTGCCTTAACTTTCTTGTTTATATAAATATATGGTTTTATCCTTCCCATTCTTAATTCTTTCCTTTCTCTCTCTCTTTATTGTTTAATCCTTAAGTACTCTCTTCCCATTTAACTGTGCTATACCTTTCAATTTTTAATCCTTATTTTGAGTGCTTATGTTAGGGTAACAACATGATACTTACACATGTGCGTCTGATTTATTTCACCTAGGAGTATAGCTTCCAGTTGTATCCACTTTTCTACAAAGTCTTCAAGATCATTTTTTCTTTATAACTGAGTACTCCATTGTGTAAAAATCCACATCATTTTCATCGGTTCCTCAGGTAATGGATATTTTAGTCGTTTCCAAGATTTGGCTATCACAAATTGTGCTGCCATAAGCATAGACACACATGTTATCACTATGATATGGCATTGTCAGTTCTTTTGGGAATATTTCCAGAATGGGGATAGTTGGGTTGAATGGGATTTTCAATCCTAGTTTTCTGAGAAGTCTCCACACTGATTTCCATAATGGTTGCATCAGTCTACATTCCCACCAGCAGTGGAGAAGGGTTCCTTTTGCCCCACAGCCTCTCCAACATTTGCTGTTGGTTGATTTCTTTATGATAGCCATTCTTTCTGGGCTGAGATGATGTCTCAGTGTTGTTTCAATTTGTATTTCATGAACGGCTACTAATATGGAACATTTTTTTCAAATATTTATTTGCCTCTTGTATTTCTTCCTCTGAGAAGTGTGTGTTCATCTCAGATGCCCATTTTTGGGTTGGGTCTTTACATTTTGGGGTTCTAATGGTTTTTAGCTTTTTATAAATTCTAGAAAAAAGACATTTGTCTGAGTGCTTATTAGCTAAGATTCTTTACAAATTTCTGGGTTGTTCACTGTGTTCATAATTTCTTTTGTTTTGCAAAAATTTCTCAATAAGTGGAGGTCCCAATTGGAAATTGTTTCAATTATTTCCCATGCAGTTTGATTTTTGTTCATGAAATCTGTGCCTACACCTATGTCTTCAAGATTTCCACCTACTTTCTTTTCCAGGAGATGTGTTGTTTTTGTTTTAATGTTTCGATTTTTAATCCATTATGACTTTTGTTTATTTCATGGTGATAAAGCTGGGTCAAGTTTTAGTTTTGGCATGTAGAGAGCCAGTTTTTCCAGCGCCATTTGTTAAAGAGGCTATCTTACTTCTAGTAAGCATGCTTGGCCCCCTCTGTCAAGGACAAGATGGCTGGGTATGTTTGTAGTTGCATCTTCATCTTCTAATCTATACCCTTGATCCTCAGGTCTATTTTTTGCCAATATCATGCTGCTTTTTATCATAGAAGCTTTATAGTATAATTTCAAGTCAGGGATTGTAATGATTCTTGCCTTTGTTGCCCAACCTTGCCTTTGGTATTCTAAGCTTTTTATGGTTCCAAATAAATTTTAGGAATAATTTCTCCAGGTCTGTGAGGTATGTTATTGGTATTTTGATGATGATTCCATTAAATCTGTATAACAATTTTGGGAGTATGGCTGTTTTCACAATGTTGATTCTACCTATCCAGGATCAAGGTGTATCTTTCCATTTTCTGAAATCTGCTATGATCTCTTTCTTCAGAGTACTGTAATTTTCATTGAATAAATATTTTACTTCTTTAATTAGACTAATGCCTACATATTTCCTTTTCTGTGTTATTATTGTAAAAGGCATTGTTTCTCTAATTTGTCACTCATTGTGTTTGTTCTTGGTGTAGAAGAATACTATTGACTTTTGGGTATTGTCTTTGTCTTTCTATGCTACTGAATTTTTGCATTAATTCTAGTAGCTTCTTGGTGGAGTTTTTTGATCTTCCAAGCAGAATATAATGTTATCTGCAAATAGAGTTTAATTTCTTCTTTATCTATTCTTATTCCTTTTATTTCTCTTGTCTCATGGCTCTAGCTAATGATTCCAAAACTATATTGAATAGGAGTGGTGATTGAGGACATCCTTGTCTTCTACCTGGTCAGAGCATAAAAGATTTCACTATTTCACCATTTAGAATTATGTTAGCAGGTAGATTGTCATACATGGTGTTTATCAAATTGTGGTAGAGGCAATCTATTCCAATTTTCTGTAGGATTTTGAACATGAATGAGTGTTGCACTTTGTCTATAGCCTTTTCTGCACCAATTGAAATGGTCATGTGGTTTTTCAATTTTGCTCTATTGATATAGTGTATGACATTTATAGATTTATGTATGTTGAACTATCCTTGCATCCCTGGGATGAATAATACCTGGTCATGATACATAACTTTCTGGATGATTTTTATATTCTATTTGCTAGGATTTTATTGAGGATTTTGGCACCTATGTTCACGAGGGAGATTGGCCTGTAGTTCTCTTTTTAGTTGCATCTTTCTCTGGTTTTGTTATCAGTATAATACTTGCCTCCAGGAATATTTTGGGAAAATTATTTTCTTTGAAGATTTTGAGGATTCTTGGGATTATATCTTCTGTAAATTTCTTGTAGAATTCAGCTACAAAACTATCAGAACTTGGACTTTTCTTTGTTGTTATGTTTTTATTGCATTTTAAATTTCATTGGCTGTTATTGGGTTGTTGAGAGTTCTTATACTTTCTTGATTCAGTTTTGGTAATTTGTGCCTTTCTAGGACTCTGTCCTTTTCTTCAGTGTCTGCAGCCCAGGAAATTGATTCTGTGACAGTAAATATTTTCAAAATATCTATTAATCGTCCTCTGAATTTCCACAGGGTCTGTCTTAATTTCACCCCTTTCCTTCCTTATTTCTTGAATTTGAGTTCTTTCTTTCCTGTTTTTGATGTGGTTAACTAAGAGCTTATCAATTTTATATAATCTTTCAAAGCACCAGCTTTTTATTTGATAATTCTTTGCAGTGTTTTCTTTTTCTCAATTTATTAAGTTCTGCTCTAACCTTTATAATTTCCTCCCATCTTTGGGCTTTGGGTTTGGTTTGTTCTTCTTTTTCTATACATTTGTGATATAACATTAGAGTATTTATTTGCTCTAATTCTGTTTTCCTAATGTGTGCATTCACAGCTATAAATTTCCCTCTAAGAACTGCTTTCATTGCATCCCATAAATTCTGATAAGTTGAGCTTGAATTTTCATTGAATTGTAGATATTGTTTAATATCTTGTTTAACTTCATATGTAACCCATTGGTTACTGAGGAGTGTTGTTTAATTTCCATGCATTTATAAGAGCTTTGTGGTTTCTTTTTTCATTTATTTCCAGGTTCATTGCACTGTGGTCAGATAATATGCATGGGATAATTACTGATTTCTTCCACATACCTAAGCATGAGCTATGCATTAATATGTGGCTTATTTTAGAAAACATCCCATATATAGTTGAAAAAATTTGTATTCAGCTGTGATTGGGTGGAGCACTTTCTATATGTCCACTAAGTCCATTTATTTCAAGTCCTGGTCCGGTTCTGCTACTTCTTTGCTAATTTTTTGTCAGTTTCACCTATCTTTTTAGGATAAGGGTGTTGAGGTCTCCTGTTAAGATTGTGGTATTGGATATTAGGTTTTTCAAGTCCATTAAGATTTGTCTTATATAGCTGGATGCTCCTGTGATTGATGCATACATATTTATGACTGTTACCTCTTCCTCTTGAATTTTTCCCCTAATCAGTATATAGTGTCCTTTTTATTTTGTTTGATCATTCTTAATTTGAAGTTGAGACTGTCTGAAAACAGGATTACTACTCCTGCTTTTTTCTGAGTTGCAAAGCATGTAGTATTACTTTCCATTCGTTGACTTTTCAACTATTAATTGTTTTATGAGTTAAGTGTGTTTCTTGTCTATAGCATATTGTTGGATTGTTGGATGATCCACTCTAACAGTCTACTTCTGTTAATTGATTTGAGTCCATCTACATTGATGATTATAATTGAGATGCATTAACTTATGATTGACATGTTATTTACCTGCTATTGTATACTTCTTTTTCACCTGTGGTTAATTGTTTGCCCTATTTGGTGGGATCTTCCCATTCACATTCTTGGAGTTGAGTCATTTTGGTCCCTCTCTAGAATATCGTTTAGTAGTCTGTGTAGGGTTAGCTTTGTCATCATGAAATGCTTTAGTTGTTCTTTGCCATGGAAGCATTTCACCTCTCTATCACAGTTTAAAGAGAGTTTTTTAGGGTATAGTAGTCTGGGCTAGAATTTATTTTCTTGGAGGACCTGAAGTAATTTGCCATGCTTTTCTCTTTTTTAATTTTATTATATTTTTATTAATTTTATTGAGAAACAAATAGCAATGAGACAGCTTCAAAACCCATTAGTAGGAAGTTTCAATAATTAATACATTGCATATTGTTGTTTTCATAGTGGTTATTCATAGTACAAGATGCAGACATATTATCCTGTTGAAACACTTTTAGTACAAATCTTTCTTCCCATTGAATTAAGAGAAAGTAGCTGTATATCTATCCTAACTATTTTGAATATACAGATACAAAATGATCCTTCATTTGTATCCCCTTTTTTGTTTAGTTTTGTCAGAGATAGGTATTCCATTGCCTTTTAAATATTATAGGTGTGTGAATTCAGCAAAATAATCCAATATAGTCCAATATTTCATAATAGCAGTGGGCTATCCACAGCACTGGCAATGTCAGAAGTTGTTGACTTGAGCCTTTTACAGCTCAGTGCATTAATATGGCTTTACTTTTCATACCTCATTTTTATATTTTTCTGCTGTATGGTTAAGACCAAGATAAAGCAAGACCTATATACTAAGAAAAGTAACTTCTGTATTTGACAAGTTCAATCAAATCCCACCAGGATTTATATTTAAGGGTATGCCATTCGATGATATACTCATAAGTGAAATAAACTACACCCACATGTGTAAATATCATATAGTCTCCCTAGTGTAAGAACTCAAAAGAAGAAACAAAATTAGAAGGATATAATACAATTAAAATCAAAGCGAGTGCGCAACTTCCATGATCTTCTTGTCTTGATGGTTTGTGAACAGAAGTCTGCTATTATTCTCATTGGTTTTCCTTTAAATGTGATCTGTTTCTTTAGTCTAGTTGCTTTAATATATTGTTCTTGTGCTGTATTTCCGGGATCTTGTTAATTCTATATCTGGGTGTGTTTTTAATTGCTTTTATGTTTCAGTTACCTGAATATTGATCTTCTCCACATATTTGGGAAGTTTTCTGCTATTACCACTGGCTATGTCACTTTTAATAACATTTGTATTGGCTTCTTCAGTCTCATTGATGCCTATTAGTCTTATGTTGTTCATCTTTGCATCGTGTTGCAATTGTTGAATTATTTTTTCTGCATCCTAGTTGTTTTTAAGAGATCTTTTCTGACCTTTTCACTAGCTGAAAAGGTGTCTTCAAGGTTTGAAAGTCTATCTTTCGTTCAAAGGTTTTGCCAGCTTGTGATTGATGTTTTAATTTCCTGTATATCTCTTTGAATCTGCTTCATGCATTCTATTACTTTCTTATATTGCTCATTCAACGGTTCCATCATTTTTATATTCTCCTCTGTTTTTTATTTGTGTCTTCTTTAGAAGCACTTAGTAATTATTTCATTATATCATCATTTCTTTTTTTTTTTTTTACTTCAGAGATTATTTCTGATCTGTTTTCCCCTATATCTTTCTGCAGTTGTTTCTTTACTTCAGAGATTTAAGATGTGTGACTTTGAATTTCTTCTATGCAATTGTCTCCTGCATTTGTTTTGGGTGGACTTGGGGTCTGAGACTGTAATTGCTCCTTCTCTTTTCATTTCATATAGAATTGTCTTCTGACCTTTAGTGTAGAGATTCTGTGCAGTTGTTACCTAGCATCTACTGTTATTATTACAGAAGAGAGATTGTGTGGTTAAAGCAGTTATAGTTTTATATTTACAGAACTATAATTGGCAACACTATCAATAGGTAGTGAGATTTCACAGTTGACAAACTTTCATAAGTAATGGGTTTGTAGTTTAGAGTGTAAGAATAAACATTGTGCTTGTAGAGCTAAGCAGATATTAGATTGGGAATTTGTACTTAAATTACTTGCCCTAAATTCTATCTGATCACCGCCCCTTTTGTATCTGTAGTCTTCCAGGCAGACTAGTTCATCCCGGTTACCTATTGCCCCCTCTCTCAATCAAGAAAGAAAGAGAGAGGATGCTCTCATAGATCTGGAGCTAGAAAGTGTCCCAGCTTACCGAGTCCAGACCTACCAAGTTTGAAGTCATCCAGCTTGGCCTGTCTTGGCCTGGCTGCTGTGCTCTACTTCTTCCTGCTGCAGCCCATGGAAATGAACCCACTGTGCCCATCTGCCAAGATATCCCGCTCCTGGATTGGTTGGGTGTGTCTTGCCCCTTGCCTCTCTGCAGGGAGTTCTGTTGCAGGGATCCACACCAAGCCAGTCTGATGGAGAAGGTTCTGGCGAGCACGTGGAAGGTCCTACACACACACCAGGACTGGGTACAGGTTGGAGTAGAATGTGGCAGGCATACAAAAGGTCCCACACAGCCCCCAATCACTAACTTTCATAGAGTAGCCTAAGAAAAATCAGAATGAAGAGTCATCTTCCAAGTGTGTAAATCAGAGTGCAAACTTATTATATGTCTTATTGAATTTCTGTGAGAAAATAGCTTGAATTCACATATTTTACTTTCCAACAGCAAAATATTTGATAACAGGAAATGTAGAAGTCTATTTCTCACAGGTACAGATCCTTAAGAAAAAGTGAGGTGCAAATTAAGTAGCAAGAAGAGAAGCAATCTCAGCAGTGTTTCTAACTCAGAAAACAGAAATTTCAGGAGGCTGAAATGTGCTCTAGGTTTTTTACAGACTTCAAGTACATTTAAAATTTAAAAAATTACAAAGGGAAGAAAACATTTCATCAACAGCATCAACAATCTAGATTGACAAAGGAAAAACAGTGAGCAGCATTTTAAGAAAGGGCTTAGATAATTTAAAGAGTATAAGGAGAGTAGTTTTGAGTAATGGAGAGAAAAGACAAAAACCGACCAAAAAGGAGTTTGGGATAAGATGATACTGGTGGCTATCTGTGAGACTGGAATAGCCCTCTGTAATGAATATTACTATATTCCCAGCAAGGGAACAGCAGAGCATAGCAAGTTCCACAATAAAAACCTACATGTGGCTGGGGAGATAGCTCAGTGGTCTAAGTGACTGCCTGGCAAGAACCCGGGTTCTATAAACAGTACGGCATGCTAAACGAGTCCCAGAAGCCCGTGTGCATCAGGCAACCCACTGAAATCAGCGTGGTGTTGGCACACGCCTGTAACTCCAGCTCTGGGGAGGCTGAGACAGGAAGATCACTATGAGTGGGAGCTGCCCAGCGAAACCCTGTACACAATGAATAAGCAAATGAATGGATAAATGAATAACATATTTTTAAAATTATAAATAAAAAGCTTACATGGCCACAGCCAGTGCTGAATACTGCTGTTGTGTTTCCTGTCAACCTAGCACTTTTCAGAGCTTCAATCTTCTTGTATCTGATATTTTTTTCCAAACTACATATCAAAAAGTTGTTTCTCCCAAAAACTCTTAAACAAATTATTCTACATATTGTTTTCATTATGCAAACATTATACATAACTCTAAAAATAAGCAAAAAGAAAAGTAAAATCCTATCCAGCTTATCTCCAAAAAAGTATATGTCTGTGAATATCAGAAAGTATATTTAGTAATATATGTGATTTCCAACAATATAAAATTGGTAGAAATGAACATGTAACTTCTTATAGATTATGGTTATATACAGTTAGTGTTCAACAAAAATCAATTAATGAAATTATACTCAAATTTTGCATCTGCATATATAGGTTATAAGTGAGTTCTGATGATGTTTTTCTAAATAGTTTTATTGCACTATTTTAAAATTAGAATGACAGCATGCACTGAAAAACATGTTTTAAACACAGGAAAGAGCTGAGTGAAGTGTCACACACACACAGAGAGAAATAAGTTTGTTATTTAAATTTTTTTTGACATCAGTTATTTTTATTTTAAAGAAAGAAAAAAAAATAAAAACAGTGGTACAAAATCTCAAAACAAGATTTTAGGAGAGTAACAATGGTTAGTACATTGTATGTTGTTATTGCCAAAGTAGTTTCTCATAT
>NW_004524748.1:1119438-1121848 GCF_000260255.1 Octodon degus
AGAGACAGAGACAGAGACAGAGACAGAGAGAAAAGTTCCAGAAAAAAATCTATTTTGGGGAGTAAAAAAGCAGCCTAATTATTAAGACTTCTGATGGCAAAAATATTGTTATGTGAACTAATATCTGAATCATAATTAAAACAATATTGGTTTCTTATATTGTGAATGCCATAACTTTTCACCACTCATGCCTTAGTGCACATCAGAACTACTGTTCTTGTTCTGTCTCTCTAAAAGACTCTAACTTTGATTTCCGTGCTCTCCAGAGTTACATTATTTAGGGTATTTTCATCTCAGAGAAAGGGTTCACACATTCATAGAAGCATTTCTCATATGGTTCTCTAGTATTACTTTCCTTTATTCTTATATATCTTTGAATTTCCCCTGGTTAGAAGTGGAAAAAAATATATAAAACTGACACACCTGCTTTCCTGGTACTTTATATGACAGCAGGCAAAGCAAATTTCAGAGACACCATTGGCAGGCAAGCAGTTCAATAAATTATTAAACCCTTCGGTCTTTATTCATTTTTTCAGTTGTAAAAATTTTAAAATGGCACTGAGTAGAATCCCTGATTTTCCACTTGTGAGAGGTCATTAGCAACCTTCACTCCATCCTCTGTGCATGGTGTGAGAATGTGTGATACAGGAGAGGTGGAGCACTTCAGAAACTGTGATGATAATGTGCGAGGGGATATGCATTAGGGCCATCGCCTGAGTAGCTTTGCCTTGACAAAGTGCCCAGGGCTGTTTCTTAGAAAACTGGTAATGTACAAAAGTTATTCATTAAATTAAAGAAAAAACTTTAAGATTGCTATGGTTTGGGTCTAATATGTCCCCAATATACTTCTGTGGATGGAAGGCAAATGGTTCTTAGGGCACTATATTCATCCAGGGGTCAGGTCATGGGTTAATTGTTACCCTTGCTTCTAGGAGGCAAGGCTGAGCACAGGTGGCCTCAGGGTAACATCTGGAGGGGGCCTTCTAATCACCTCCACTTCTCTTTCTTCTCGGCTTCCAGACAGCCTTGAGGAGAAATCTTTTTTGGCACCAAGCCCCTCTCTCCTCTTGCCTTGGCTTTAGACAGATGACCATGGACTAAACCGATGAATCAAAATAAACCTCTGCTCTTCTAAACTGTGGATGCCTCTGAAATAGAAAAGTGGCTAAGCAAACTACCTTCCCAGCTGAGCAAAAAATAAGTTAGAGGAAAGTACAGGTAAATATAATGAAATAGAGTGAAGACATATAGGGAGAGGTAAAACCACAAAGGCTCATAGTCAATGTAAATCCTTAATTAACAGAGAAGTTAAATATGTATCTGTACACAAAACAAGTAGATGTTATAAACTGATACAGAAATAACAACACAGAATGATTGGGGCTATATTAAAGAACAGAATACAAGTGTTTACTGACACCATTAAAATACTAAGGAAAATAACTGTAATTTTAAAAATAAGCAAATGTAAAATAATAATAACAAAGTATATGCCTGCGTCTAGATCAGTTGTGAGCCATGAATTTGTATCTCCTGTATTCCAAAAACCTCCCAAAATGCATTAAATCTTGAATGGCTTCATATGTTTAATGGACAGAATAAGTACATTTTAAGAATGAATAAAACAAGGGCTGGCCAAATGACTCAGGGGTTAAAAGAGCCTGCAAGCAGGTGCAGGGGCCAGGGTTGTGCTGAGAAGGCAATTGAGACTGTATGGTTCTGCTGGATGGTTAAGACCAAGTTAAAGCAAGACCTATATAACTAAAAATTTAACTATCTGAAAATGTAGCTATCTGAAAAGGTCAGTAAAATCCCCTCAGGATTTACCCCGCAAAAGATGTACAGCACCTTGTAGATATTTTGTCATTGTCAACCATCTGGATGAGTCATGGCCATTGCTTGAACAATTTGCTGTCTGTGAAAGCCTGAGAGAATTTTTTCTCTCTAAGTGACTCTTCTGAGATGAACTATACATCATCAATCACTTTTCTCTGTGGACTCAACCTCCTCGATCAGAAAATTTGGGAAACCACTGAGCTACAGGATGTCACAGCAGAGATCCTCTTACATTCTTAGTCTTCACTGAGCTTGAAGGACTAGGGACAAAATATTGGATATTTTTTCACCCCACGTTTCTGTCTAATTTTTGGTCTGCAAACTTTAGTTGTTAAACATCAAGAAGAGAATCTTACTGATATTATTATCCTATAAGAGAAGCAGAGACCCAGTCCTAGCCCAGGTCCGGTGAGTCTGCGGAGAGCTTCCTGCTACCCTGCGCCAGCGGGACCAGTCCCAGCCCAGGTGCAGAGTGGGCTGGACCCTCTCCCAGCCCCTTGGGCCGCCCCCACCACTCCGCAGTGCTTCCCCCACACTGCCTGCTGAGTAGGATTTTCTGCCGAGTTCCGGGAGC
>NW_004524748.1:1123949-1129560 GCF_000260255.1 Octodon degus
GGACATCTCACTCACTCTCTGGGCCTGCGCTCTGGGTCTGTTCAGGATCCTGCGGCCCTGGGTCATCTCACTCACTTGCCTGGCCTGCGCTCTGGGTCTGTTCTGTTATTTAAATTATAAATAATTTATATAACATTTGATTTGATCCCCATTACTAAAAAATAAAAAAAATGAAAACTCAGAAAGTACAGCTTAAAGAAATTGTTCCTAAATATATCAGTTTTCTTCAGGCTTTGCAGCCACGCCATTTCAAGTATAAAAGCATATGTTAGGAAGCGTTATAAAACAAGAGACGTTGTACTACCCACAGTGTCCATCTTCAAAGTGGTGCTCAAGAGTAGGGACATGGTTAGTGTTTTCAGATGATGAAACATAAAACTTCCTGTGCTGTAGCCTCACTGCCTTCCGCTGCTCCTCCCAGCTTCATAGCATCCCTTTCCATGTACTACTTTGTCTGTACTTCTGTGAGATCAGTTCTCTTCTGCCTGTACAGCTGTCTAAGTGAGAAACTCTTGCTGTTCTAAGTCATTCAACTTTGCTTAGAATCTTTTACATTTCTAAAAAACTGCAAGTTCTTTGTCCAACAAAAGGATCCCGTCACTGTTAGGATCTAGAACTGTCCCTTGCGGGTATGATTCTGTAATGAACGTTTTTGTCATATCAAATTGGTCCAGGAAATTTCTCCCTTGGGAAAGATCTTCTGTCACAATAATTTTGTTGCAAAAGAAGAGTTGTCTTAATTTTTTAATGTTAATACTTTTGAAAAGGTTTTTATTGACTTTGATACATTTGTAACTAGTATATAAAGGTGGCATACTGTAAATAATATCCACATTTGGTCATCTGTTACTCATGAAGCAACAATACTAGATTACAATTGAAAAGTAATAGAAGGGCTGGCCTAATAGCTCAGTGGATTAGAGCACCTTCAAGCAGGCACAGAGGCCAGGAGTTCTATCCCTGGACCTGCCATGCCAGTCTCACCCCTGGAGCATGCTGAGCTTGCAATTAAGACTGCGCATGATGGTGTGCACCTGTAATCCTAGCTCCTGGGAGGATGTAAACAGGAGAAGCAGTATGTGTCTGATCTAGTAGAGAGACACTGAACACCCTGTAGACCCTTCCCTAAAATACCAAAAAAAAAAAGAAAGAAAGAAAAAAAATTCAGTAGAAATATATACTTTCTCACCTTATTCTTCATGATAAAATACCAATTCAAATGAGAACACTTTCCAATTAGTTGTGAAAAAGAAAAAAGGTTAAGCTTCGATTGCACTGCATGTCTTAATATAGAATTGCACAGAGCTTTAACACTCAAAATTCATTGTGAAAGTTCTGACATCTTCTAAAGATGCTGTTCAGTAGAGATAAAGGGAAAAAGCCAGTTGGTTCCAAAATGGAAACTGATGGAATGAACAAAGCACTAGTAGGTGGAGAGGTGGACATATAGATCCCTCTGGGGGCTATAATATCAATCACTCTGTGATTAAGAAAATATACTGTGAAGACATTGTTGGAACTGATAAATCAACATAGCAGAAAAGATCATAGGCAGGAATTATCATGAAACAGAAAACCCAGAATTCGTGGTGGTCAAGAGCAGAGAAAAGTAGTCTAGGATGTGGAGAGTTGGATTCTTATAAACTACAGAAAGAGTTTGAGGTTTTATCTGATTATGGTTCATGAAAGAGTTCAAATCCTAATTTTCATGCACTGTGCTTATATTTAGTAACTTCAACTCTAAAAACAATGTTTTCACAGGTAACTAGAGTAACATTAAGATACTAGGTTATGAAGTAGGAAACTCACAATAAATAGCACTTACTCAAAACAAGCAATACTTATCCTGAAGGATAATGTAAGAATGTGTTTTTAGGCAGTTCTTTTTAATGAGAATTTTATCATGTGTGTTCTTATTTGTAAATTTTTCTCTAGAAGCACTACACCATGAGGTACTGCCTACCATAGACCTGGACAACACCGTTGAATAATCATTCAGCTGAACTTCTAAAATTATGACCGAAAGGATATTTTTATTTATAAAAAAATATTTCAAATTTTTTGACAGAAATAAAGTTTTAATTACATAAACAATATGGGCATGAAAAGCAATGAAAAACACCAAAAGCAATAAATACAGACCCTTGATTAATCAGAAGAAAATATTTAGAAATAAAAGTGTGAATTATTTAACAATATAATCCTAGTAATTAACATGAAATAATGGTCATTCAGATATTTGTGGTAGTGACAAAAAGCTAATTCAAATTGGAAATTTGAACTAAAATTTAGCATCTAAAAATAATCTTCCCACTTTTAGAATAACATTTTTCTTTGATTTTATACTTCACAAGTAAGAGCACAAGTTTATGTCTAGTTTATTGATAAGCACTTTTGGATGTTGTTATTGCAGACACTCATATTTATTTTGGATCTTTCAGGTGCTGAAATACCAGAAGTCAATCAAAAAGAGTATGTTAACTTATAAAAAAATTCAATCACTTGATGTAAGGAAATAGTGATTTAAATACGTTTTGAGACTTAGGATATTAGCTCAGTGACATACTATCTGCCTGGTAAGCACAAGATCCTGAGTATGATTCCCAGTGCCAAAATAAATAAATAAATAAATAAATAAATAAATAAATAAATAAATGTTAGCAAATCGCATTTGTGGCAATTTTCATAAGTGAATTTGAATCTAAATTTCCCTTTCCTTTAAAACAGAATGAGAGCCATCCAGATAGCTCATCAGATTAGAGCATCTGCTTAGGCAGAGCACAGCAGCCAGAGTGTATTCCTAGCGTGCCATGCTGGCCCCACCCCCAGGGTGGACTGAGACAGTGATTGAGACTGGGTGTGGTTGCATTTACCTTTAATCCCAGCTCTTGGGAGGCTGAAAACAGAAGAATCACTATGAGTCTGATCTGTGTAGTGAGACTTTGTAAACACTGTACTAAACACACACACACACCCACACACACACACACGCTCACACACACACACAAAAATTAGAATTAAGTGAGAATAGAAAAAAGAATTATAACCCAAAAGGTTATAAGTTACTTGTAGTTAGTAATGCTATTTTTTTAGTGAAATTAGGAAAACTTTGATGAAGCAAGAATTGTGATGAGGGCCGGCCAAATAGCTCAGCAGATTAAAGCACCTGTAAGCAGCCGCGGGGGCCAGGAGTGATAGAGTGATTAAAGCCTCCTAGATTTCAGGCTTTGATACAGAATTTTAAGAGAAGACAAAAGCTCTTAGATGGAAAATCAAGTAAACCAAAATATTATTTATAATTTATGATATATTATCTATTCACTTCTGAAATAAAATGAGTATGGGGGCTGGGGAGATGACTCAGTGGAATAAGTGCTTCCCTGGCAAGTGCAAGGGCCTGAGTTCAATCCCCGGTTCCGCCAAAATAAATAAATAAATAAAATAAATAAAATGAGCACGCACCAGCTATATTAAAATAAAAATTATAATTACTTATGTATGCTTCTGTTTCTGATTTTTGGTCATTTGAGATGCATATAATGATCATGTCACAGGTAACTCGTACATGCTGTCTTACTTCTTCATTTTTCCCCATCCCATCCTGTCCCTCCAACCCCTCTTCTAAAAAATGTCCTGAGTGATGGCCAGGAATCAAACCGAGGCCTCTGCAGAGCAAGGTGAGAATTCTGCCACTGGCCTTCAAGCCTCTGCTGAGGATAGCTGCAGGCTGTGCACAGAGCTAGCTTAGTAGGGCCATGAGGCTGCAGCCACCAAAGCCAGGGCAGTGGGAGCAAAAAGTCCCTCTGGAGGTGGTATCTGGCCAGATCCTGGCCCAAGCATGGGTTTTAGCATTTGCCCTGCTGAGTTCTGGTCTTGCTTTGCTTTTGTTCCTTTCAATTCTTCAATTCCTCCTTTTTATGCAATGGGAATGTTTCCCCTGTGCCATTTTGTGTTGAAAGTATTTAAAGTTCTTTTCATTTTTGCCAGTGTTTATAGCTAAATTGTGCTTGGAGTCTCAAAGGAGAGTTTAAGCTCAGAGTTTGTAGGAATGCTATCACTGGTAATATTTTGGCAACTCCTAGAAACAGACTAAATGCATTCTATATAATGACATGTACTTCAGCCTCTTGTGGGCAGGAGTCAAATGTTATGACTTAGATCTAAATCCCCCCAAATTCTTATGTGTTGGAGAATATTTTTGCCCTGGGGTGCTATATCCATTAGTCCATTAGTCCATTCATCCAAAACAAGGCTTGTAGATGAGTATGTGATTAGGAGTTGGAGCCTGGTAGAGAACTGGGCCACGGGAAGCGGTCCTCCTAGCCCTTGCACCTTTCTTCTCTGTTCCTGGCTCCCATAGTGAGCAGCTTTTCTCCTCCAAGACCTTCCAACAAACCATGGCTACCATCAAGCTAACCAACCACGGGCTGTATTTTCTATACTCCATAAACTAAAATAAACTCCCTTTCAAATCATAGGACAAGATTGTTTTCTCTCATCAAGAAAAATGTGACTAATACAACGAGTCTAATATCTAACATGAAAGGAATATAACTTGTTACCAGTTCTATATATTACACACACACTTTAAAATTATTTACATGTATGACATAATCAACTTTTTAAAATGCTTTCTATGGAGTTTTAAATAGAATGAGAACAATAATTGAACACATGTAATGAGTTAGACTTTTTATGTGACCTAGACTCACTCTGAAATCAGCCTTCAAACCTATGCCTAAGTTCATAAAAGATTTAATTGGCCAGGGTCAGACAAAATTTGCACATTAAAAACCTTGCATCTTTTTGACCTTGAAAGATGCTCTCCTCTTGTCAATTTTATTTCCTGTGTTAACTTTGCCACTATGTAAGATGCATTTTGATAAAGTGAAATTTAACATCTTAGAATATAATCACACCTATTTCCTAGGAGGAAAAAAATCTTATTTTCATACAGAAACAAAATTATATGCATTACTCTATTGCATAGCTATCCTTGAGCATATCTGCTAACTATTGTCCTTAATCTCTTTGAAATTTGTGATTAGGTTATTTCCATATGCAACATGAACTCAAAAAGAAAAAGACTAAAGAGATTTGCTTTATATTTTATGTACAGATGATGCTTTCCTCTCAAGAAAATCTACTAGAGTTTTATTGTGAAAATGATCATAATTTTCAACTTATTTATAAATATCATATTTCATGTAGTACATGGCATATAATGTAAAATCAATTTATAGAAAATTATACCTTAAATAGGAATATGAATGTATTTGTTTCCAATTAACATTATTTAAATAATTGTTAGTAAACCGATTTTCTAATTTCAATGTATCTGGAAAATCGATCGACAATAACCTTGTTCTGATGCCATTTTTTCTCATAACAAATGTAGATGATGAGTTTGTAAAATAGTTCAGCTCTGGGGAAATTCGCACTGCTTGCACATATACTAAATCAGGTACCGGTGTTCATACTTGTAAATGGTAGCAATATGTTTTGACTGCTCTGGGTCAGTGTCTGTCCTCACAAAACTGTATGTTGAAGTTTGGAACCTGCTAAAGTTCCTTCATTATAACTAAAGCTCCTTATCTCCTGCTTTCTGCAT
>NW_004524748.1:1131910-1135045 GCF_000260255.1 Octodon degus
ATAGGATCACAAGTCCGCATCTTGTACAGCAATTAACCACTAAGAAGAATATATGCAGTGTATTATTTGTTGAAACTGTACTTCCAATTTGATTTGAAACTGTCTCATTGCTATCTGTTTATCAATAAAACTTTGAAAAAAATTCAAATAACGGAACTTCACAAAATAAAGGGTATACAGATGAATGTCCATTTTGTATCTGTGTATTCAAAGTGGTTAGGATAGATATATAGTTACATTCCCTTAATGAATAGAATGATTTGTTCTAATGTTGTTTGTAAATAGGATCTCAAGTCCGCATCTTGTACAGTAATTAACCACTAAGAATAATGGATGCGGTGTGTTAATTATTGAAACTGTCCTAGCGATTGATTTGAAACTGTTTCATTGCTATTTGTTTATCAATAAAATTAAGAAAAAAATAAAAAAATAAAGTTTGTAGAGTTAAATTACTTATATTTATTAAAACTCATCCAGCAATATTTTATATGGGTGATAGGCCAGGATTCAAAGTTTCCCAGGCACTTTGCCTCAAACACACTCTCTGTTAGTTTCACAGGCACCCTTCCTGCAAACTCTCTCTGCCTTAGTCCCAGGCATAGCCAAACCCAAAACTGCACAACAGGTCCACCTGACTCTGACCTGGGCAAGCCACCACAAAATTCTCCTTTGTTGACATTAAAGGTCCCGCACATACCAGGTAGCCTGCCAAGATTTGCTGTCCCTCAGCTCTCCCAGCCTTTGATCACTCTCCCGAAAAATACTAGAAAGTCTCCTGTCCCTGTTTTATTCGCTGTTGTGTTGGTCTGTTAGACAGCCAGCCTGCTTGATGCCCCCAAAAAATCTTCTGCTTGGGTCAGAATGCCTGGTCTGGTTGATTCTGTGGGTTCATACCTAACAATAGGTACAGGTTACCTTGGGCTTGGCCTAGTGTTTGAAGTTTAAATAACTATCTCTCATTTTGTGCACTAGTGCTTGTTACATGCTGTTATTATTTGATTATTATCTCTTGCAAATGATGAAACTATGCTAATAATTTATCAAAAATAATACAAGCTGTGATAAATGTAGAATAAGGTAAGTACATTTGGGAACCTACCAGACAATGCATTTAACTAAAATTGAAGATCTCAAATAAATCTTTTGTGTAAATATATACTTTGAGGAATCCTGAATTCTGACTTTTTAAGGAGACAAAATATGATCATTTCCACTAAATAATAGGGTTTTCAAACACCTATAGGTGATCAACCACTTGCTGTGAAAAATAAAGATTTTTAAATATCAGTAGATATTTGACATATAAAAGGGTATGATATAAAGTTTTGATTTTTTTTTTCTACAAAAAAGAGTTTTGGTGACGAACTTTAAAAAGCTGTCAAATTTATGTTTTGTCAAGCAATGCCTTTTTTTTTGTATTAGGTACATGGTCTCCCTATGAAGCTCTGATTGGTAGTGATCCTCCTGTTTGAGTCTTCCCAGAGCGGGGATTGCAGGCATGTGCCACCATGTGCAGGCTTGGTGGTCAGTGCGGGGCCAGAGGTACAGGGAATCAAACCCAGGTGTTTGAGCTTGCCTAGGCAGGCACTTAGAATGCTGAGCTATCTCTGTGGCCATTCAGTGTAATTTACATGTGTGCATTCCCATGTAAAGTTAGATGGTAGATGAGATCTCACTGTTTCAACTTCAAATCTTAGGCAAATATAAGCTTGATTGCAGTCATGGTTGTAAACTCTGACAATAGCTAAAATCTATTGAATTATATGCCTTCATCTTAAATTGTAGGGCATGCAAATATTTGTTCAATAATGCTGTTTGTTTTTAAAATTACCTCAAGGTGAAACACGTTAGCTATTCAGTTCAGCAACCTAGATTTCCTCTGTGGGGCCTTTTGTGTCTCACCTCTATGATCGCCACATAAATTCTATGTCTGCAAAAGCATGGCACATTCAGACCAGGGCATTTCCAGCCCTAGAGGTAGTGCTCCTCAGCCTGTATCTATTTGTCAATATCCAAACACTCTTGTTGCACTGTGAAGCTTATGATATTTACATTAGTGTCAGAAAGTGGAATGAGTACAGAAAGCAGTTTTCTAAATCCTTTTAAGTTTTAAAAATTACTCTCTTCACATATGCTGTATAAATGTATCAACAACTGTACTTTCCATTGGCATTAAAAAACCATTTATATATCTCAAGAAAGGCTTGTATTTAAAATATCTTGGCATCAAAGAATAGTACACAGACTAGACAAAATAGAAATCTTTCCTTTCATTCTCACTAGCCTTCCCACAATGCCCTAACTCAGTTTCCCTTTGCCTACCTAATGGTCCCATTACCATTCATCTGTTATTGATCAAGTATAATTTATCTATCACTGTCTCCAACTTTGCCTGATTCTTCTTCCTGCCTATGATACCAGCTTCCATAAGAGTGCCTCTTATGTTCTTATGAGAAGCTTGGTATAAGAATATTTATGAGCTTTTTCAGGTGCACTACTTATCACAACGTATTTTCAATTCTTCCTCTTTATTTCCTATGTGCTCTTCCATTGGACACTGTGAGGTGTTATGTATCACAGGCCTGGGTGACATCCCGCTTATGTTAGGTAACTTCTGCTCTCCTGGAAGCCATGTTTGTTCAATTTTGTTTTGTTTTTCCTCTCAATTAAGCACATATACTTTCCCTAAAGATCTCTTCCAACATCATATTTTCATAACATGATACAACAAAGTGATATAAACTATAAATAACAACATGTAGAATGTGTTAAAGCTATCATTGTTTATGTGAACACTGTCTATCAGTAATTGATTACAGTAGCACCCAAACACCATGCTATGCGGAAATTACTGTGGTGTCCTGTAAAGATTGTCTTTATCCCTCCTTAAGCTGCAGTTGTGTTTGGAGGGAGGAAAAATCTCAACGAAACATTCAGAGTGCTGCATCTCCAGTTACTCAACTATTTCTGCAGGGGAATAAATATTTGAAAACCTAACCACAGGTGAATACCTTAGAAGGAAATTTCTCCAGGAAACTCATGGGTTTTAATCTTAATGAGTCTCACAGTTCTTCCTTATCATCTCACCAGATAGCATCTGATATCATGAAAGCCAACACTCACCTCACCAAGATC
>NW_004524748.1:1142440-1146259 GCF_000260255.1 Octodon degus
TTGTTCCCAATATATTTCTTATGGTGTACCAGTAGAATTTCTTTCTTTGTTTGTTTTTTTAGTAGTACATTTTGCTCTAAGTAAGGATCATATTCACTTGAGGAATTTGTATCTATGCGTAAAATGAAGAGCAAAATAGAGATCAGACATTGGAACAGAGGAAGAATTTACTCAGGTGAGGAGGGTATCAAGGAAGGTGGGGAGGTGGGTAGGGAAGGGAAGGAAAGGAGATTTTAAAAGAGAATGGGAGTAAAAAAGTGGAAATGAAAAAACAGCTTTGTCAATTTTTGTACATGAGGAGGGAAATAAGGGTTGAAAGGAGGGGAGAGGAATGGACGGGTGTTATTTTTTAGTTGCATCTTTCCTGGTTTTGGATTTGAGGTAATGCTGACTTCTAGGAATGAGTTTGGTAGTAATCTTTCCCTTTCAATTTCATTACAATTTTGGTTGCTAATGGTGTTTGACCTTAATGAACTTCATGGAGAATTCAGTGCTGAATCTATAAGTTTCTGTACTTTTCTTAGTAGGTAGATTTTTAAAAATACTATCTAAATTTAATTCTCAGTTATTGGAATATTCAGGGCTTTTATATTTTCTCTGTTCAATCTTGATAATTTGTATAGGTTTCAAAATCTATACATTTATTGAAATGTTCACTATGATTGCACCTTTTTTATTTCTAAATGCAATGACGTGTGTCTTTCAGTTTTTGCTACATTTTGTTAAGGAGCTGTCTGTTTTATTTATTGTTTCAAGGAATCAAGTCCCTGATTCATAGATTATTTGTATTTTTAAATTGCATTCTCATTAATTTATACTCTGATATTTAAAATTTATGTTTAAACTAACATTGGAACAGGGTGGTCTTTATTTTTCTAGGAACTTGAGGTGAAAAATTAGTTTATGATCTTGAGGCCACTCTCTTCTTTTAGAGTGACAATTCAGAAATTTCCCCCAGCACTGAAATCATTTTGTCCCTTATATTCTAGTACATTTAGCTGGTGCAATAGTCTATAAATCAACTTTGGAATAAAGAAAATGAAAAATCTGTATATAAAAAAACTGTAATACTTTGAAAAAGCAGATCAAATAGGACATAAGAAGACAGATATTCTCTGTTTCTGGGTAGGCAGAACTAATATTGTCAAAATAGCTATAGGATCAAAACTGATATACAGATTTAATGCAAATATTCATAGAGACTCAAAGGAGACCACAACAATGAAAACAAATTTGAGAATCAAGAAAGATCCAGAGTCATCATTCAATACTTCAAGATCTATTACAAATCTAGATAATAAAATCACATAGTACTGGCACAAAAGCAAACATGTAGAAATTGGAATTGTAGAAATAATGAAGAAGAAACACTAGACAAGTTCATTCATCTGATAAATGCTCATCAACAAACGTGCCAAGGAAACTGTTCGCCCATGTACACCAGAGAGAATCTAAAATAAAAGCAAAATGGAACAGAGATCTGTATACAAAAAAGAAGCATTTAATTTGTTTAAAAATAAAATAAGCAAAACTTTTTTCTTTTCTTTTCCTTTTTTTTTTTTTTTTGTAATGGGGATTGAACTCAGAACTTTGTGCTTGTCAGGCAGGCACTTATTCTACTGAGCTATCCCCATGGCTCCTAAAACTTTGGAAGACATAGGCATAGGTAAGGACACGTTAAGTAGAATTTCAATATCATAAAAAAATAATATAAATGTTCAACAAATGATAGCATGAAATATCCAAAAGCTTCTGTGGAGCACAGGAAAAACCAAAAGAAGAAACCAGCTACAGAATGTGAAAAAGTATTTTCCTGCTACTCTGTGGAAAAAGGACTACTATGTAGATTACATAAAGAACTGCAAAATAATTATAATCCACCCTCAAAAAAAGACTCAGTCAAAAAATGGACAACTGAAACCATGGGACAATTCTATGAAGATCTACAAATAGCCTACAATAGCTGAAAATTTTCGACATACTGGCCATTAGATAAATGTAATATAAGGAACATTTTTTTCCTTGTTTGAGATGGAAATGTAAAGTGGTACAATCTGCTATCAAAATCAGCATAGAGGAGCAGGGCAGATGGCTCAGTAGAATAAGTGCTTGCCTGGAAAGCACATGGACCTGAGTTCAATTCCCAGGTCTTCCAAAAAAAGAAAAAGAAAATCAGCATGGAGATTCCTCAGAAAATATTTGACACACCTATTCTTCCCTTAGATATCTCTCCAAAAGAGTTAAAGAAATCATATAACAATGATTCCTGCATAATCATATTTATGGTGGTATAACTCATAATACACAAACCTTGGAATTTTCCTGTATTCCTATCATTAGATGAATAGATAAAGGAAATGTATGACCTGCACACATTGGAGTGACTCAGCTGTAGGAAGGAAAGCGTGAATCATGTGTAGGAAAGAGGCTGTACCTTAAGACCATGATGTTAAGTGAAATAATTCAAACACAAATGGACAAAAGATGCAGCCATTCTTCAATTAGAAACCAAGTACAAATTACTGAAAAAGCAGAATAAAATTTCAATATTATTAAATAAATCTGCAAAGGGGAAGGAGAACTAGAACTGGAAGAAAAGGAGAGAAAAGTAGGCAGAAGTAAAAGGAATTAAGATATATGATACACATGTATCAGCTCTCCTCTGTGAAAACAGCACTGCCCACAGAAAGCACATACTGATAAAGATTTATATTTATATTTCATTTATCCTGATTTTTCTTAAATGTGAGATAGAAGCCATGATTTTGTGGCTCACACCTCCTCTCTACTGATTTCAGTACTACACTGCAGCTGTTGTCTCACATTTTTCATTGTCTTTCCTCACATCCTTCCAGCTAAGAGTCGTCCTACCGCCCATTGTAAATTCTGGACCACCTAGGAGCTTTCATATCTCTGATTCATGCCCTAAACAGCAGCCACATTCTTAAGACACTCACTAAGATTGAATTACTACACTAAGTAAAATACAAGCATCATTGGTTTCCCTTTAATGTGTACTCAGGAGTTTCATACATTAGATATTTTGTACATAAATTTTGTCACAAATATGGTCATATTACATCTCCTACTAATGCAATATTTTAACCTAAAATATTGTCTTTTGAATTCCCAATGTTTCAGCAAAAATTGCATTTTTAATTTTGTACTTTTTGAAGACCTTACAGTGGATATGTATATGTATACAAAATTCTAAATTTTATATATGAAGAATTCTGATAAGTAGTCTAAAATATAGATATTTAAATTTAGATATATTAGATTCTTTTTCAGCATGAAAGCTTCTCTAATTAAAATGCCACAAGTATTTCTATAATTATTTTTATAAGTAATCATTTTAAATCACAATGCCTAAAAATTCAAAGTTTTTAAATTATATAGATTTTGTTCTGCTCCTATGTAACTTGCCAAGTTAAATCTTCCAAGTTGTAGTAGAATTTGTGCCAATAATTATGAAACTTAGGTGCATGCATTTATGAAAAATAATCATCTTAGGGTTGGTGAGATAGCTCAGTGGACTAAGCGCCTGCTTTGGCAAGGGCAGAAAACAGGGTTCGATCCCCCTCTCCATGCTGAGCCTGCCCTGACCCCGGGGCATGCTGAGCCAGCAACAGGGCGTGTAATCCCAGCATTGGGGAGGCTGCAACCCGGAGGATCAGTAGGAGTCTGAGCTGCACAGTGAAACCCTGCACCAAATGCATAAATGAAAAAAAAAAAAAAAAAGAAGAGAAAAATAATCACTATCTCATCATTCTTGTATATCATTAATTTTCTTTAATAAATAAAGCATGAGATCAAATA
>NW_004524748.1:1146359-1147688 GCF_000260255.1 Octodon degus
ACAATGAAAATAATTTCTGTTTCCCACAAGCTACCTTATCAATGGCACAGTGGTTCATGCTGCACCAAATGAGGACAAAGGCCGTAGTCCCAAAGGCTGTTGTCCTATATGCTTCACATGTGCTGTACAGATGCATCAACGGTATCCATGCTTTTCTTTCACATCAAGAAACCATTTATATAAATCAAAAAATGCTTATTTTAAAAATATCTTGACATTATACACAGTCTATACAAAAAAGACTTTTCCCTTTTCGTCCTCACTAGCCTTCCCACAATGCCCAAACTAAGCTTACCTTTGCCTACTTAATGGGCCCACAATCATTCATCTGTTATTGATCAGAATATTGAGAGAGTAAATCAGTTTCAGTTATATAACTTTTTGTTTTCACTGAACTAACTCCACACACATTAATAGATTACTTTTTTAATAAATAAGCATTTAATAAGCACCATAGATAACCTTTTATGCCAAAGGAACCAGTTTTAAAAAGTCAGTGAAAGGAAATAATAAAAATAAAACGTTGTAGAGGAATTTCTGCCTGGTTCCGGGAACCCCCAGAACCAGTCCTAGCCCAGGTCCAGTGAGTGTGTTGGAGAGCTACTTGCTACCCTGCGCAGGCCGGACCAGTCCCAGCCCAGGCGCATCATGGATGAGACACTCTCCCACCACTTTGAGACACACCCCACCACGCCACAGCACCTCCCCCACCCCACCCACGAGTAGAAATTTCTGCCACGTTACAGGAACCCCCAGACCCAGTCCTAGCCCAGACACAGTGAGTGTGAGGGAGAGCTTCCTCTCTTCCCGACTCCAGCTTGCCCCCTCCAGGGACAGCGCAGGCCTGACATACATGCCTGGGGTATAACCCTGCAGCTACAATACCTGCAGAGAGTACAGAGGATAGATCTGCCCAACTAGTCTAGGGGCAGAACATCTTGCCACAGGGGTAAAACAGGTTCATCCTCAAGGGCAGCAGCAGGAAGGAACTGAGCACAGCAGCCAGAACCAAGCCAGGCACAGGTGGATAAGTCCAAACTTTGTAGAGCTGCTCCTGAACTTCAGTAGATGTGAAGGTTATAACTGCAGCAAATATCTACAACAAAAGTCAGAAGATAATGCTACACAAAATGACAAGAGGGAATAAAATGCAACCTCAGAATCCAACACCATCAGGAAAAAAGTGCAGAGGACACTAACACAGAAAAAATTGGGAATCACACAGCTGAAAGCAATAAATTAACAGCTTCTGAAATAAAGAAACAGCTGCATAAAGGCATAGAGGACCTCAGATTGGAAATAAAAAAAGAAATCCCTGAATTAATAGCA
>NW_004524748.1:1147788-1148657 GCF_000260255.1 Octodon degus
AAAAAAAAAAAAAAAAAGAAGAGAAAAATAATCACTATCTCATCATTCTTGTATATCATTAATTTTCTTTAATAAATAAAGCATGAGATCAAATATTTCAGGAATAAACTGTTATATTTAAATGATCTTGATTTTTCTTAATTTGCAAGATTATAAAAGCCTACAAGTAATAAGATATGTGAAGGAAATGTAGGTAAATATGTGTGTGAACGTATATATATATAAAAAGGGAAATACTAGGCAGCAATAAGCCTGTGACACTTAGCAGAAATCCTGATGATCACCTTACCTGCAATAAATGACTTTAAATAATGAATAGAAGACTGATTTATCATAAGTAGTGATAGATTAAGTATTATATAAAGGAACTAAAACTTCATTTTTGATATGAAAGGGCTTCTAAAGTATGCTGTTAGACTGAAATTGAATTTTTTTCCAGAAAAAGTTGCTACAAGCAGTATTCAAATAAAATGAAAGAAACATCACTACTAAATTTATGTTTAGACTCAAATTATCTAAGTTTTCAATATTTATTTCAAATTTGCTCTTTTGTGATTACCTTTGCATGTCCAAACTTCACATAAATCACTGCTGTTTTTGGCAAAACACCTATATTTATAAACTAATATTATAATACAAATATCATAAACTGTAAAACTGTCAGCCCACAATAACTTCATTGACTATAGTCATAGGAAACATTGAATGAAACTTGATATTTGATCTTGCTGTCTTGTAACATTTAGCTCTGATCAGAAAGGAGTGAGCCCCAGGCAAAGGAAGGACCTTGCAGAATAAGCGGATAAGTTTTATTGTAATGTTCAAAGATGAATAGATTTCATTCTCTCTCTCTCTCTCTCTCTCTCTCT
>NW_004524748.1:1148757-1153741 GCF_000260255.1 Octodon degus
TTAGAAGGAAATTTCTCCAGGAAACTCATGGGTTTAATCTTAATGAGTCTCACAGTTCTTCCTTATCATCTCACCAGATAGCATCTGATATCATGAAAGCCAACACTCACCTCACCAAGATCAGCCTGGAAGTCTTCCCCAAAACTCAGGAGCCTCACAGCCCTCTTGGAATAATGTTGCACTCCCGACAAGCCCATTGTACTGACTCTTTCATTTTTCCTGTTCCTTAACACTGATGGCCAATATCCTGCTGCTGCCAGAGAAAAGGTGAAACCCAAATGGCCCACTGTGCTTGTAGGGAGGAGGAATCTTCCAAGGGCCCGTGAGCAGTTTCTAGCTTACATGTGCGCACGTGGCAGAAGAAGCAGTTCTACTCTCCACAATTAACTTCTTTGCACAATTGAAAGTCACATTTTAGGGAAGAACATTTTCTAGTTCTACATGTGAAGGGCAGCTAATATTTTCCAGGAATATTTAGCATGATTTCCAAAATTCTTTTTTTTTCTGTAACATTTAGATACAATGTTTATTAAATAATCAGCAAGCATATCCTGTTCTACTTGGGCATTCTAATTAATATATCAATGGCTACCTATGGAAATATTAGTATTTACTACACTTTGTCAAAAATCTGAGAGAAAACAAAGCTTCTCAGGTACAGAATTTAAAAAGTGCTATGCTAAGGGGTTTGATGGAATAACATAAACATGGACAAGTTAAGCGCGAGTCTTTTCTAAGTCTTCCAGGGACAAATTACCACAGAAATATCTATCAGGCCTGACCTGAGAGTGACCTGAGAGATAACTTCATGCTGCCACAAACAGTAAGCTCCCCTCTGCAAACAAGAAGCGAAGGTCACTGAGACAGTAGGACCTGATCTGAGGTCTTCCTGGCACCAGTTCTATCTACACACCTGTGCTGTTAGTCATTGCAGCTTTGACTTCAAATACTTCATCTAGATTCTTTGACACTGTCACCCGAGCCTGAGGCCCTACAGATCCTTAGCCTCCTTTCAGTAGAGCTGCTGACATCATGCTGTGGGGGGGGGGGATAAAACCACATCCTTCCCACAACCTTGGTCTCCAGCATTACCTCATGCGGCCATTATCTAATATCGTTGCAGGAAATAAATCCTCAAAAGGGTACAATTATTCAGAAACTAACAATATTGAGAAAGTTGAGAAATACTGGAATGGCCAAATTTGAATCCCAAATCTGAACATTCCAGTGAATTTACAAAGTTATAAACACCCTGAGCTGCATGAGGTTCTCACAGATGAACTTCTCTGGCTCTTGCTCATACATGCCCTCCCAGGAAGCCCCCACTCGTTGTTCTAAAAGCCTGCACTTCCTGGCCTTCCACAGAGGAGTACAAGTTCAGTCTTGACCAGTGTTTTCCACTTTGCAAATCTATTTTGTACCATAATAAAATTGTATGGGCTTTAATTTCAACCTACTTATGATTTCATACTTTACAGCTATAAACTAGAAAATCCAGTAAAGCAGTAGAATAATTTAAACTCAGGAAAAATAGAGCTTTCCCTACAAACACCATCATTCATCTAAATCCTCTTGGAAATTTGCTTGGTGCTACTATCCAGATATTATGACCCATTAATAATAAAATAGAGGCAAAACATGACTGATATTATAGAATAAATGGGAAAAATAACATAATGCATGTAAGTATAAAAGAGGAAGTATTCAAATGATTATGTTATTTGTACTAGAATATATACAAGTAGGAAGTATAATATAATAACAAGCTGATAAGCTATGAAGAACAGTACACAATAAAAATCTTTAAAAGGCAGGGCCGGCGAGAGAACTCAGTGAACTAAAGCACCTGCTTAGGCAGGATCAGGTAAGTACAGGGACTGTGGTCCAATCACTGGCACCACATGCTTCATGAGTCCCACCCCTAGGGAAGGCTGAGCATGCCACAGAGTCTGGATATAGTGCTCACACCTGTAATCCCAGTGCAGGGGAGGCTGGAAAGAGGAGGATCACTATGAGTCCCAGCTGCATAGTGAGGCCCTATAGCAACCAAATACATAATTAAAAAAATCTTTGAAAGGGGATTAAAATCAGATAAATCTAGTTATTTAGAAGAATCTTCATCAATATTTCCATGTAAATGTTTGGTATAGTTAAAACATTTGTTGCAGAAAAAGTTCTGCCCAAGTTTTTCTATCAGTATCTGAGGTAACACAACACAGTTATAAATTTTTACTTTATGCAATATAATTTAAAATTCTCATTTTACACATATATATGTATACATTCATTGTCATAATTAAAAGTAAATGGCTAAGGGGCCAGGGAGATGGCTAGTGGAATAAGCGCTTCCCTGACAAGCACAAGGGCCTGAGTTCAATCCCCGGTTCCGCAAAAAAAAAAAAAAGTAAATGGCTAAAACCATATCTCTTGTTCAGAGGCTGTATTTTCATATTGAAAAGTTAAAAAAATCTGATTACATTACATAAAAAGTGAAGAAGCTAGAATGAATGCTAGCATCCAAACACCTGTAGTTAGTAATTTTTGACAAGCTGAAAGGAAAAAAGTATCTTGCCTCAGAATACACTCTATTTATCAGTATGCCCATCCAATGCACAGCAGATAGGATCAGCAGGGCTACTTTAATCCTCTATTTGAATGCAGATTTCTAGATGTCAGATTTAGAGACTATCTCACAGATGCTAATTTTCTCTATTTAAATATCATTTTATATTCTGATGTCCCCTTATAGGTTTTCTTCCCCATGAATTGAGCAGTTTCTTTATTGTGACTTTGAAAATACTTCCTAAAATAAACATCTCAAAGATGAATGTTAAATTTCAGATTTGAAGTCAAATCATTTTTCAAAAGTATTTTTGAAACAGAAATACTCTTTATCTTAAAAATATGGGGGTTTTGTGTAGCTTAAATAATGGAAGATTTTTTTTTAAGTTTTGCTCTGCAACTGTCCTTGGCAGCTTTCCATTAGGAGGACTTTTTATTTTCCTATAGTTCCTCAAGATAATAGATAAAATTGCATTTGTCTAAAAATGTCTAACTTCTAATATAATGCATCATTTACATATTCTGTCACAAAACTGCTTGAATATATGAAACGTGGTTATTCTCAGTTAAAGGTTTAAGGCAAATAAATCTGCCTTCCTAGCTTGCCCTACAGAAAGTATAAGGTGAGCATTTAGGATTTTCAGCGTGCCCCAACACCCATTAACACGAGCGTCCTTAGATACTCCATCCCCCTCAGTCTCTGCCTTCCTCTCCCAAGGAGCTGCTGTCTTCCCTGTGGCGCTTTGACGTAAGATAATCTAGAGAGTATCAGCTGATTTGTTTAATTACTACAGTTAATGATTATGAGTTCAAATAAATGGATGTAAGTAATAGCTCATCACATGTTCATATGTGTGGTCAGAAAACTCCAAAGATACCAGAAATAAATAAAAACTCTCTTAGAGTTCAGAGTAAATGTATTGCTACTTGTTATGACATAAAATGTGTTTTCAAAATAAATATGTTAAAGCTCCAACTCCCAAAGTTTGTAATTGTAACTTTATTTAGAAATAAAGTGTTTGAAGACATAATAAAATGTGACAAAGTCTTTTTTTCTTTTTCATTTTATGTATTGGTTACAGGGTCTCACTCTGCAGCTTGGACTGGTAGTGATCCTCCTGTTTTCAGCCTGCTCAGAGCTGGGGTTACAGTCCTGTGCTACACATCCGGACTCGGTCACCAGCTCAGCACACCTGGGGTGGGTGGGTGGACCAGTGCATCATGTGTGACCAGAGATTGAACCCTGGTCCCTGTGCTTGTCAAAGCAGGCACTTAGTCCACTGAGCTATCTCGTCAGCCCTGATAGTCATTCTTTTCTAGTGTGGATCACAATTCAATATGACCAGTGGCCTTATAAAAGAGATGGAATAAAATCCATGAAGACACAAACATCTTATGAAGACAGAGGCAAAAAATAGAATGATTCACATGTAAGTCAAAGCATAAGTAACTGTGAATTTTTTGGTTCATAAAGAACAGAAATCTGATGTGGCCTGCAGGAAGTAGGGGAGAGGCAATGTTTCTTAGTGTGACACTGGACCCAGCATTGGGCTGCTCCATGAAGCAGCCCCCAGGAAGAAACACCCCGAGCACACCCACAGTTGGGGGCACAGACAGTACAGGCATTTTCCATGAAAGCACTCTCATGTGTACGCAGGAGCTTGAATCATGAGTGAGAAAGGGTGATGGAATTTGGTGCACTTTATGCCTGACAGTGGATGATTCTCTTTTAGGTATTCCACTTACAGCATTTAAATGAGAGACTTAGTTAATTCTCACCAGGTCTGCAGAGTAAAAATTGACTCATACAGGTTCAGAGCTGTCCCATTTTTGACCTAAAGAAGGGGCTAAGGTTTGGTGACACAAATGTCAGAGCAATGTGTTACCACCTCAAACAGTAAAATGGGGAGGTGGTATGCAAAGGCTCTTTGGCTCCAGTAGAAGGAGCTTTGCTGTTCCTCTTGGCCACTGCCGTGGTGCCTGACTGGCAGTTGCCGACATTTACCATATTTCTCTTGCCTCTAAGGATTTGGAACAAAAACCAGAGGCTAGGCGAGACTCATATATATGGTATCTCTTTGCATTCACTCAAGGAGCTAATCCTATGGATAGTTTGACTTCAGATTTCTAGTTTCTGAGGCTGAGACAGAGCTCTTCTTTAAGGCTTTCATTTTAGGATGACTTTTCTATACGAGCAACAGGAATGTCATGAAATGCAACTATTTGGTACCCAGTGAAGATAATTATTGTATGTGCACATCAGTTCCATGGAATGTGCATCAGAAAATAGTAAAAGTGAAAAAATGATTTTACTCTGCACCGTACAGAAATGATAAAAATTAGAAGAGATAAATAGGAATAATCCGATTCAAATATTATGTAATGAATATATGTATCAAGCATGACATGGTATTTCGTTCAT
>NW_004524748.1:1162536-1175330 GCF_000260255.1 Octodon degus
GCTTGCCAGGGAAGCGCTTATTCTACTGAGCCATCTCCCCAGCTGAATAGATTTCAGACAGTTAGTTGTCTCTACCACAGGAGAAAACAATATGGTAATGAAAACCAGACAGGGATATGAGAAAGGAAGGCGTTGTGTGAAGGATATGGTTTTAATGGGTTGGGTGAAAGTTTGTGAAGATTTGTGTAGGTTTTTATCCTTATTACTGTGCTTGTGTTGGCAGTTGTAGTCATCACAACCTTGTTATTTTTTTTTGTATGCTATTCTTCTTGGCTTTCATTGCTATCTTTGTTCATTTTTTTCATTTTGTTTGTATTCTCCTTTTCTTTATTTTAGTCTTCTTTATTATTTGTTCTTCTTTATGGTTCTGTATTTCAAGGGTTCCCCATCTGACCTGCTTCCTCTTCTAATGTGTCTTTTCTCCAACCTTCAACTCTCTCTTTTCCTTATTCATAGTTCTTCTTTACTGCTTACAATTTTGCCCCTTTGGCCCTGTATAAGTGTATCAGAGAATAAGATGTAACTTGTTCTATAAATTAAACAGGACCATGTAACTGTGAATTTCAACAAAACTTAAAGAAATGTGCTTAGAAGAATCAAACAAAATCAACAAACTTTTTTTTTTGTCTTTTGAGACAAAGTCTTACTACATAGCTCAGGTGGGCCTTGAGCTCACTTTGTAACCCAGGCTAGTTTAGAACTCACAATGACACCCCCATCGAAGCCTCCCCAGTGCTGGGATTACAGGCATGTGCCACCATGTTCAGCTTCAACAAATATGCTAGCAAGCACCAATAATCCCATTTTCTTTCAACATCTCAGGTAATCACCATTTATCTGCATATATCTTGACTATACAAATAGTCTCCTCAAACTCCTCTATACCAGCACTTTACCCTAATTGTCACAGAGTCCCATTTCCTGTATATTTTATTTTTATCTATTACCTTAGCATTTATTTTTCTCTTTCTTTTTTAAAATTTTTCTCTCTTTCTATTAACATTCTTTCATTTCACCCTTCCTATCTATGTTCAACTATTACACATGTTGCAGTACTTATATCATCTGCAAGAGGTAATGAAAATATTAAAATAAGGTTTAATGGGCTTAAATTATGTACCCTCCATTCTGTCAACATTGTTATCTCCAATAAGGATACTGTTCTTTCAACAGAGTAACAACATCCAGCATAAAGTTGCAAAGATTCTGGGGAAGAAAAACATCTCAAACACACCAATACATGCCTGGAAAATAGATTCTAACAAAAGACATTATTGGATCAACAGCACACTCTCTACAATAGTTGGCCTCAACCCTCAGAAACAAGTAAACAAATAAGCAAATGAATAAATACATAGAAAAGATATTGCATGTATACATGCTAGAACATGAAAATAAAAGACAATGAGAAGCCTCAAGAGAACTTGCCCAGAGCAGGTACAAGAGGCACTAAAGGAGAGGAAAAAGCCATTAGGTAGTGGAGCTGCACAAAATGAATTTTTAAAAAGAGCTAAATAAAATCACATAATCAAAAGAAAAATTGAGCAGAGAGAAATACAGAGACATGCTGCATAAAACCAACTTGATCCTTGGACTTCACATTAATTAAGCCAATAAATTCCTTTTGACCTAAAAAAAAAAAAAAAAAGAAAAAGAAAAATTGACCTAAAAGACAATTGGAATAGTACACAAACTGGTAAA
Source organism: Octodon degus (assembly GCF_000260255.1). Classification (NCBI taxonomy): domain Eukaryota; kingdom Metazoa; phylum Chordata; class Mammalia; order Rodentia; family Octodontidae; genus Octodon; species Octodon degus. Next base: position 1,164,238 of record NW_004524748.1, read on the forward strand.
TGTACGTAGATGAAAAAAAAATAGAAATTTTGAAAAGCTGGTTAAAATGGCTCACAGCATGAATAACAAATTCACCAAAGATATCAATACCCCAAAATGGTGCCAGATCAGGAATCTCAAAAATAGTATAGTGCTCAAATATTACAAAAATGACTAACATGAAGAACACGTTTCAGAAATAAAGAATCAAATAGAGAATTGTTATGAGTTACTCAGAGAAGCCTTAAAATAATAAAAAATAATTAAACATCAACTAAGAGCTACTGTACAATGATAGGGACACCAAGCTTCAGGCAATTGGAATTAGAGAAAAAGTAGAAAAGAGCACACATAGAATGAAATAATTTGTCTACAGAAACCATAATCAAAAACTTTCCAAGTATTAGGAAAAAGATTTCAACATATAAGTAACCCATTGGAACCCTGGCACACAGAGCAATCAGGGAGACCAACAATGTGGAAATGTCCCAAGCAGCAGTGAGGAGCCAACCGCTGGTCTCCGGAGAACCTCGAGCAGCAGACCGGTCCCTGCCCCACATCCAGAGGTCACTCTCCGCTCCACACCAGCACAGTTCCCAGGGCAAAGCTGACTGGAATACAGAACACTTTCCTGGGACCTTACATGGGCACTGTCCTAGAACTGTAAACACCAGAGATATTTTACTACTTTCATACTCCCTCATTTGTTCAATGGATATCTCTTTCAGGTATCGTTGAAGGTCCTTTTGTTTTGTCTTAGGTGCTCATTTTTGTTTTTGGATTTTTTTTTTGTTTCTTTTTTTAATTTTAAAAATTATTTATTTGTTGCAGGGTCTTGCTATACAGCTGAGAATCAGAGTGATTCTCCTGTATTAGCCTTCCCAGAACTGGGATTACAAGCAAGCACTACCATGTACAGTTTTGGTGGCTGGTGGCCGGCACAGTATGCAGTACTGGAGATTAAACCCTGGTCCTTGTGCTTGCCGGACAGACACTTAGTCCACTGAGATTTATCCCCAGCCCTCTCCTTTCTTTCTTATGTGTTTTCTTTATTCTTTCTTTCCTTATTTTCTTCCTTTATTTTCCACTTTTCTTGTATTTCCTGCTTCTTCATTTTGACTGTTTAAATTTCTTAGCTATCTTTTTCATTTTCTTGTATTGCTCATCTTTCTCTCTTACCTCAACTTTTTGAATTTAAATTTTCAAATAAGTGATCATTTTTCTCTTCCCTTCTGATTGTTCCTATTCATTCCATTTCATTCCTTCCCTCACATATTCTCCAGTGTCCCAAAACTCAAGTCATCACACTTTGACCTGAAGCACTGACAGTACTAACTTGACCTTACTCATCACTTTATTCTTTCACCTCCCCATTTTAACTGCCCCCCACAAAGTAGTACAATTTCTCCACTAAGAAGAAAATCACTGCAAAGACTACAAGGTATGTGTTCAGTTTTGTTTGCAAACTTGAGTTTGCTGCTATGGTTGCTGATAGCAAGTTAATAGCTACTTGTTTTTCAGTAGTTATGCTGTAGATGAATCTACTGTTATTATTGTTGTTGTTGTTGTTATTATTATTATTATTATTATTATTATTATTTTCTGTATTTAGGACAGGGTCTACAGAGTCCACAGGGTCTCACTATATAGGTCAGACTCATAGTGATTCTCCTGTTTTCAGCCTCCCAAGTGCTGGGATTACAGGCATGTGACACCATGCCCAGTCTCAATCTCCAAATCAGCAATCCCTGGGGGCAGGACTGGCACAGCACGCTAGGGATCAAATCGCAGCCTCTGCACTCTGCCTAAGCAGGTGCTTTAGTCTGTTGAGCTATCTGGCCAACCCTTAACTATTGTTACTATTAACTGTATTAATTTAGCCAGATGTCATACATATTTTAATCAGGTTTTCTTTCCTGCATAATAGTGCTCTGAATGTTTGGGGTCAGCTACCACCAAAACCCAGTACCAAAGGATTGGATGCTGAGCCAAATGATACATTTTTTATCATTTTATTTTTGAATAACACAAAATAAAGACATAAAGAATAAAATAGCATTAGAAATAATACAAGATTTCACTAAACAAAGTAATAGGCATTGTACAGTGGTTGCTGTATTACATGGTAATATCTTCAAATTAGTTGTCCACATTGCAACACATAAACGTGTAAGATTCATTTAAAAAATAAAAAAGAGGTTATAAGAAATTCATAAGAGGAAAAAAATTTAAACATTAACTGCTCCTTTCAAAAAACCAGAAGAATTCAACAATATACTTATCCGAACTGTTCTACATATATACCAAATTATATCTTTTTCCTGTACTATATTTGTCTTTTTTCTCATTCCAGATTTACCTTCACATTGATCAATTTCTTCCCCTTAAACAGTATGTGTTATACTTTCTAGACTTTCAATACTCTTGCAATTTCTCATACTAGTGAGATAATCTGATGTTTGCACATGTGGGTCTGATTTATGTCACCTAACAATATAGTCTCTACCTGCATCCATTTATCTACATAGATGAATAATACTCCATTGTGTAAAAATGACATTATTTTTTATCCATTCCTCAATTCATGGGCATCAGGGTTGTTTCCAAGATTTAGCTATGGCAACTTGTGCTGCTATAAACAGGGAAGCATATATATTGCTGTGGTATAATGATTTTAGTTCTTTTGGAAAAATACCTAGGAGGGGAATAGCTGGCTTGAAGGGACCTACAATCTTAACTCTTTGAGGATTCTCCATACTGATTTCCATATGGTTATACCAGACTGCACTCCCACCAACAGTGGAAAAGTGTTCCTCTTCCCTTAGCCACCTCAGCACTTGTTATTGGTTGACTTTTTTTTTCTGATTCTGGGGATCAAACTCAGGAACTTAAGTTTGCCAGAAAGGCATTTATGCCACTGAGCTGTCTCCCTGGCCCTTGGCCCTTGGTGGACTTCTTGAATATAACCATTCTTTCTGGCATAAGATGATATCACAATATCATTTTAATTTGCAACTCTATAACCACTATGGAAATCAGTGTGGAAATTTCTTGAAAAACTAGGATCAGAAAAAAAAAAAAAAAAGATAGGGCCAAGGAGATGGCTCAGTGGAATAAGCACTTCCCTGGCAAGAGCAAGGGCCTGAGTTCCCCGGTTCCGCAAAAAAAAAAAAAAAAAAACTAGGATCAGAGGTCTCGTTCAGTCCAGCTATTCCTCTTCTGGATATTTTTCCAGAAAATATTATATCACAGAAATGTATATGCACCCATGTTTATAGCAGCACAATTTGTCATAGCCAAATCTTGATGAGCCAACCCAAATGCCCATTAACTGAGGAAGGGCGGAAAAAGATGTGGTATTTCTATGGAGTATTACACAGCTATATACAAGATAAACTTGAGGCTTTTATACATAAATGGATACAACTAGAGATCATACTTATAAGTGAAATAAGTCAGAACAGCATGTGTAAACATCATGTTGTCTCCCTAACGTAAGAACCTGAAAGAATAAATAGTATCTGAAAGTTGTAATGGATATTGTGAAAGGGAAAGGGATTGTTCAAAGGGTAGAATCAACTGGGATGAAGGAAAGGAGAAAAGAAAGAAGAAAAGGAAAAGCAAATACATATGTCTACACATGGGATAGCGTGGTTAATTGTGCTGTTGATTTCTGTTGGTCTATTAAAAGGAACAGTTAATTCATAAATTTTAAACTCTCTCTTTTTAATTTTTTATACTTTCTTTGGAGCTTAGCAGTCCTTTTCCAGCTCTGGTGATTGCAGCTCTTGGGCTCTCTCTGCTTGCTGATTGTCTGAAGCTTTCTTTGGCAGATGCTTCACATTTCTGGCATCCACCTTCTGCAGTCTCCATTTCAGCTTTGATTTCTGCATTACAACTTCATGCATTATTCTCTCAAGGGCTCTGCTAGGGCTTTTCACTATATCACATATTGCCTGCATTCCCAAGTCTTCCTCTGAAATACTGTTGGAAGCCTCCTTAGCCCTATAATTCTTACATTCCTTATGACTACAAAAGCAGAATCAGATGCATGATGCCAAGATTGACTGTCAGCTCAAGCAGTGATCATAGCCTCTTACACCATGACTGAAGTAATGTCAAAGGGTTTGGACAGCTGAGGATGGTGAAGTGGCTCTGGGAAAATGACTTCTTAGCAGCCCTGTGTGAGCAAGTTTTCTGAGTGTTCTTTTCCCAAAGCAAGGTTTTATGAAGAGTTTATTCTTTTACACCCTTGAGCCTATGATGGGAAGGATCCGAATCAAAGGTTTATTCTCCAGGCTGCATTCCTACGGCCCCAATGCAAACACCTGGCTTAATTTCAATGCTGCTAATATCTTGAATAAACACTTGATTTTGGGTCCCAGATTTAGATGTAGTTCTTTTCTAATTAAACTTTTACCTTTTTAAATCTTTCTGCTCTGCATTTGGCTCCTGATTCTCATAGTAAACCTGAGTAAATGCATCCAGCCATTGCCCTGCTGCTGCCTGTGTACTGCCCTGCCTTGAACTTTCCTCTGCCAGATTAATTAGTATCTCACCTTTAAACTTATCCCCTCAAGGTCTCAGAGTATGAAAAAATATAGACAAGCTCTGTGCCAAACTGTTTCATAAATTACTTCTATTTCAGTTCCTAATCGTGCACTTGGTTCAACCTGAAACCTCATAAAAATAATCTTAACTGTACTACTTCCTAACAGCATTCCTTTCTTATGAGTTTTCTCCAGAATCACCCATCAAGATTCACTTATATCTTCCTATGAACCTTCAAACTGCATCTCCCAGCCTCTCCAAGAGCCTCCCATACACCCCTTGCTAACATTGAACCATAGTTTCAGATAGTAGCCATAGGACTGACCCCTCTTATCTGTTATTAATTTTCTGTGCGAGTCAATTTATCATTGCTGTAACAAAACACCTAAGAAAATCCATTTAGAAAGGAAAGATTTCTATTAGCTTACAGTTTCAGGATTTTGGTCCATAATTACTCGGCTTCATTGTTTCTGGGCTTGTCATTAGCCATAAGCATCACAGAAACGAGTGTGAAGTTTAACAGAATTGCTCTCCTCAGCACAGAATGGGGCAGAGTGAGGGGAAGAAAATCCAGGAAAAAGACTTTTAAAGCCTTGCCTTCGGTGATCCACTTATGGGACAAAGAACATCATGGTGACAAAGGGTAGGTGTTCTCCTAATCTTAACTTGTTACTCATTTTAAAAAGAAGATTTACATTTTATTCTGAAGCAGTTTGGAATTTAAAGGCTATGTTTGCTGGCAGGAGTGACTTTTTATGTCAGCCTAAAGATGCCCAGTGGATAATTACAAGCAGAAGAAAGGTTGAACATCATTTTTTTATCTATGTTCTCTATTACATTAGCATTTTGGGTCTTATCCCAGCCAGCTCTGTATACAGTGCCACTAAACACTTAGGGAGGGTTTGTTGAAAACGTGGCATTAGAACATCTATTGATCCCAAATTTACATAAGCATGCTCATCTTCCCAGTATAAGGACATCAAGATAATGCATGTTCAAGGATGTTAAAGTACCAGTAGGTACACAGAAGCTTCAAGTCCTTCCCTTAAAACTACTGCCACTTTAGATGTCATCTAGGGCTGCACAGATAGCTCAGTGGACTAAAGCACCTGCTTAGGCAGGCACAGGGACCAGGGTTCGATCCCCCGCATGCCATGCTGACACTACCCTCTGGGACAGGCTGAGATGGTGATTGAGACTGGGTGTGGCGGTGAATGTCTGTAATCCTACTGCTTGGGAGGCTGAAAACAGGAGGCTCACTATGAGTCTGATCTGTGTAGTGAGACCCTGTAGACCATTCTAAATACGAGTAAAAAAAAATAGATTTTAGCTAAACTTCTGCCCCAAGAAAAAAACACTCATTTTTACAGAGGTCAGACTCCTCCCTTAAGTGTCAAGTGCTTTAGAGCTCCCTTCCAAGACAGAATTGAAATAATGGTGAAAGAATCTCTGGCTCACACCAGAAACTCTACAACAGCTGGAGGCTTTTCTTTGTTTTTCTGTCTGTTTGATATTCATCAAATATATGCTTTCTTCAGTGCCTCAAATTGAAATTACTTTTTCATCATTTCTTACTCTCCAACCCTGTCACCTGTAAGTCCTTTAAGTCTTTTCTGGGATGAAAGTCAAGAGTCTGAGTTGGGGCCACCATATCTTCCCTGGAGAGCTTGCCTTCCACTCCATCCGGTGGTTCTTCGGGGCCTTACCTCTGTTAGCGAATTCATCAGAGAAATCCATTTATGATGATATTCCTGCCATAATCCAGCCACATTTCCAAATTTTCTCCTCTAAGCGAGACCTTTGAGAATTATTTTTGATGGAAAAACACAAAAATATACATAAACAATATAATATTTACATACTTCAATAATATTCTGTAATTTCAAAACTTTTTAAATGTATTTGGTACAGGGTCTCACTACACAACTCAGACTCATAGTGATCCTCCTGGAAAAAAGATTTATTTGAGTTTAATATTTTTTCACAAATGACTCACAGTCGTTTTACATCACCATAATCAGGTAGTGAATCACATTTCAGGCATAAAAACAACTTTTTACATCTTTTTAATTCATTGTTAAGATAAAAGTAAAGTTTGATCTCTACTAATAGTGCATGACATATTTACTTATAAAACATAGGAATTTATAAATATATTATTTTATTCCTGTAATGATAATCAATATACCTTCAGTGAAGCATCTATATCTATATCTAGATATATAGATAGATGTATATATTATACAGAGTGGTTTATCAATTTGGACTAAAGAATGTATTTGAAACTGAATGGTGACACTATTATGAATTTGAGAAAAATACACATGAAAGGCAAGTCTTCTAGATACTGGACCTATAGTTGATATGTTTACAAAAGAAAAAGACATACTCATGTATAAAAACATGCACAGAGCATCAGTACCAAGAAACCATGAGGTGAAATCCCTGAAACTATGAGTCAAAATTAATTCTTTCTCTTTTTAATTAGTTTTCTTAGGTAATTTTTTCAGTGGTAAAAAGTTGACTCATATAAATTTATGAAGATTCAATATAAATATCAAATAATTAACAAACTTAAAAATTTAGTATCTATAACATAAATTGATGCCATAAAAATCAAATGAAAGAAATACCAATTTAAAATTGTTGCACAAAATTATGATTTGGGTAGAATCTGACTTCGCTTAAATAGATAAGCTCTTCCCATACTATCAGTATGGTTTGGCTTTCACCTTTTTTTATTTTTTGAGCAGAATATATGTATTGAGGGAAAGAAAGCTCCTGTCCGAGAGAGGGACAGGAGGGGGACCTGAACTGGAGGTCCCCCTGGCTTTCAACTTTGTAATGAAATCAAACTCATGTGCATACATTTTCACAACTTAGGAAAATAAACTTCAATTCCAAAAGTTACAGTTGTTGGTGTTAACAATTATATTTTATTAATTAAAAAATAGCAGAACTTAACAAAGAAAAAACTATATACAATTAACACAATAATGACAGTAGGTATTTGGAAAATTAGATCAATGCTTAATCAGTTCAGAGAGAATAAATAAAAGAAAGTAAAGTTTGGACTAGGAATTGAACAAACACATTTTTTAAACCTGGTATAAATGGCATAATGTACGAGATGAACCACAGACAGATATTTAGAAATCATTTTGTTGTAACACAAAAGTCCATGTATTTAACTTCATCATAGATATATGAGTTACAACTTAAAAGTTGATCCAAATGTCTGTGTCATCAAACTCAATTATATGAATAAATATACACATCATAAACTCAAGTATAAGGCAGACATTTAAAAATTCCATGACATATGGATATGACTTATCCATATAATATAATTTTGTATATTACAAAATAACATACAATGGCATTTCACCAGAAATAAAAGAAATATTATTAAAATAAGATTTTCTTCAATTTGATTAATTTTAACACTAAGTAATAAAAACAGGATAATTATAACGTAAATTTTGTGAGGCATCCCTTCAAATATAATTAATTTGAGTCACACATTTGTATGCACCATCCCTCAACTACAAACAGTTTCCATTCAGTCCTCTGTGTGAGCAACAGTACAGAATTTATTGTGAATATTCATTAATGTAATACATTGCAAACACCTGTCATATTTCAATACTACAGCAAACACAGACTATGAGGTTACTAAGATATCCTTATCTTCATATGTAAATCTATCTTATATTTAATTAAAATTTATGTATATGTGAAATCTAGTTTTGGAAGTCTGCAGATAGGATTATGAAAAATAGTGAATAACACCTGAAAGATAATTCTATTTTTTTATTATTTATTTTTTGATAATTCCATTTTAGAGACACTGCTAATGAAATCATATATATATATATATGATTATGGTGGTCTAATGTCTTCTCAACTATAGCCAATACAAATAATATGGTTTGAGAGCCAGCCTTACAGCTCAGTGGATTAAAGCACTTGCTTATGCAGACACAGGGACCAGGGTTCCATCCCTAACATGCTGTGCCAGCCTTCCCTGGAGGGCACTGAGGAGGTAATTGAGACTAGATGTGGTTGCGAGCGCCTGTAATCCCAGCGCTTGGGAGGTTGAAGGCAGCAGGATCACTACATGTCCAATCTGTGTAGTGGGACCCTGTAGACCCTGTACTAAATAGATTAATAATAATAATAATACGGTTTGAACATCTGGAAAAACAGGCAAAATAATAGTAGAGATTTTCTTTCACAGCATGGAAGTTCGTATGCTGTTGGTAATTAGAGACTGACTGGAAGAATTAGTACAGGTTAAGAAAATACATCATTTCAAAGTTGCTGACAAAACAACAACAAACCAAGCCAGCATTGATTTCAAAGTTGCTTAGTCCTCATAAAACGGTTACAGTAGATAAGAACAATAACATTTTTGAATTATATGGAACTAATAATTTATGCAAATTTTTCTGCTGTCTTTTGTAACCTGCTTCAATATGTCACAACTTCGGGTATTTCTTCAAAAACACTATGTGTCTGCAATTTTTCTCATTGCTCAGACAAAATAATGGACACACACAAGTTAATGGAGGAGAGGTTTATTGTAGCTCACAGTTTGTATCTAAGGTTTTAGCCCTTAGTTGGCTGGCTCGAAGGCAAAATGGAATGACCAGGGAGCATAGCTGAGGAGAACTGGTTCTGAGGAAAACTGGTTCATGGTGTAGCAGGTGGAAGACATGAGGAGCAAGGAAGGAGCAGGAGGGAGCAGGAGGGAATATGTGGGTAACAGGGGAGAGCAGGAAAGGTCAGGTGGGAGCAGAGGGGAGCAGCGGGAGCAGGAGAGGGCAAGGGGAAAGCAGGGTGGAGCAAGCCTTTCTTTCCTTTTTTAGTTTATTTATGCTATAATTCTATTGGCTTGTTCCTACCCATAGCCAACATGGTTCGTCTCATTATCCACAGTCAACACTTTACTAAATCAATCTATGGACTAACACAGTTAATACCCATGCACAGGATCTTACCATCTCCTGAAAGCCCCACATATTGTGCAGGAGGCTTTTGGAGTACATCTGCATATAAATCATAATACCATTTTTACATTTACATTCTTATAAATACATGCTAATCTATAACATCTACAGATCTACAGATATATATTCTATATAAATACATTCTAATCCATAACATATATATATATATATGCTATATCCATAACATATATATATATATATATATATATATATATATATATATATAAATGCCTTGTGGGAGAAGGGTTATTTTGATGTCATTTCAAATAAACCATGCATATTAATCCATAACCCAAAATATCACATTTCCTACTTCAAAGAGGAGGATCTATTTCATCCTCCTATATTTTAAGAAAAGAGAGGAACTCAACAAGTCCATGACATCAAAAACAGCACTTACTATTTTCTAGACCTTTTCTAGATGTGGATGCAAATGTCTGTGAGATCCATCTTCCTTTTTTTTTTTTTGTAAGGTTTGTTCTTTCATTTCTGTCATGAAATAGCTGTTTAATCAGGAGCTAAAGTGTAAGTGAGCAGACATTGCTGTAAATTCCTTCAGAACTTGAGGAAGTCTGTGCTTGTGGGAGAAGATGTGTAAAAATGTGAGTACAGAAAGAATACTTAAAACACCCCAACACATAATACGTGTAGCATCGATTTTTGTGGTGAGTTTGTTAAAGGTGTATTGCTTTGTAAGTGGGATTTCAAGCAGTAGACATGCCACAGTAAAGGTGCAGATCTGAAGAAAAGATACAAATGCCAGCAATTGCAGTTGAATTATCTGAAAATGTCATTTTCATGTCCAGGTTGAGCATAGTTTCACTATGATTTATATTGATGAAACAAAATGTAACTCTAATGTCACCATTTTTGGAAACTCTCTCTCTTCTTGTACGATCTTTGGAAACACAGTTTTATTCATGCATCCTGATTTTTAAATTTTCACCTGCATTCTCAATTTAAAGAAAAGTTTTTGGCAGAGTCCTACTATACTTGATTGAAGACACTGTGAGACAGGTAAAAACATTTTATAAGTCTTCTAAAATTCTAAATTTCAGGCCAGGTCTTACTTCCTTAAAATATGGTTTAAAGAGTAAACACACACACACACACACACACACACACACACACACACACACACCAATTTAGTGACTCATCAGCAAATAGAGGCTTCTACTTGGAATTTTGTTAGTGATTAGCTTTTGGAATCCAGGACAATATCCTGGAATCCATGTTGCCAAGCCGAACAGAAATGGGAGGACTCATACTAAGATAAGCTAAAATATAGGTAAGCTGGTTGTCGTCAGATATACATTCAAGGTGGCTGCACTCAGCGCTGATCAGCATTACAGACTACGTAAGTCCTGTGGTGTTGTGCTGAATGTAAACTGGGAAAAGGAGCAAAATCTGTCCTGTCTCAGTTGCAATTTGATTCAACTTGGAAGACAGAGAGTGACTACGAAAGAAGGTGATAAAAGATGAGTTTTCTTTTGGTGAGGAGTCTTTTCTGGATTACAGTTTCTGAATAAAACTAGGATTTGAGAAGAGAAA
>NW_004524748.1:1175430-1192301 GCF_000260255.1 Octodon degus
TTTTTTTTTTTTGGCGGAACCAGAGATTGAACTCAGGCCCTTGTGCTTGCCAGGGAAGCACTTATTCTACTGAGCCATCTCCCCGGCCCCAGCTCACTTTTGATTATACAGTTCATAGTGTCCTAACAGACATGAGTGCTGCCCAATGTTCTCAACCTGGCTTTATTTACTGTGTGCTTTAAGAATATATTTCTCCCCTACTTTCTATGCTTTTGAAGCAGAAATTGATTTTGTCCATTTGGAAGCATTTGGAAGTGGATGAAAGTTGTATCTTTTGAGATGGTCCTTAACTAATGTCTGATTAGTTCAGCAGCAGTGATGCCCTAATCTTTCAATTCCAGTTGAATGGATTTCTCAAGTGTGATTTACACAGGGCTAATCCATGGAGTGAGACCAAGGCTGAGCTTTGTCTTGTGATTATACATTTGCTTGGATTCTTCTTCATCCCTACTGGACTCTTTTCCTTACATCCTGGTTCATTTCTCCTGGGATCAACTTTTTACTATATTAGTTGCACAGGAACCCTGATCTCATGGTCCATATTTTAGGAATAATACTAAAATCAGGAACAATATTTTTTGCTTATGGTTACCGTTGTGGTGGTGTTTGTTTTGTTTTACTCTAAGCTGAGTTTGGATAACTGACAAGGAGAAAAGCTTTATGTAAATGCCTTAAAAATTGAAAAGATTTGTAGTGTGTCTCACAGTGAATTAAGGATTGAAGAGCTATGTCCAAAAACTATGAATAGTGGGAAAATAAGAAGAAATTGTAATTTTTCATTGAAGTTGAAATGCATGACAGTTCTAGTCCTTCTCTTATGACTTCTCTCTTTTTAGTTTAAAGGAAAAATAATGAGAAACATATTACAGTGTAAGAAACTACTACAACTTTTCAAGAAATATTTGTCTTCACACACTGTGAATTTCTCAAAAGAAACTATACAAATGCCTCAAACATAAATATATATTCAAATCACACTTAAGGATTTTAGGTCAAAACAAATAATAAGCTACACATGATTGATACTTATGTTTTGTTTTGTTGTTTTGTTTTCTGTATTGAAACTGTCATATATGTAGCCCAGGTATTGAATTCTTGCAATTGAGCTATATTTCCATCTCAGTTTCTTGAGTATTTGGGATTACACAGTCATGTCACCAAGCCCTGTTTAAATTCTTGATGCTCAGTTTTGCAAATATTATGATAAGAATCTTCTAAAATAGCTCCAGTTTTCCCAGCACTGTTCACAAATTTTTTGAAAGCTTCTCCCTACTGAATAATTTGTTCTTATCTTGACTTTGATTAGATTGTAAGAGGTGGTAAATTTTCTTTTACTAAAAGTTGTTTTCCTCTTTCCAAGGGCCAACAGCCAACCCCCAGCAAGTAACAAGGCCCTAGATCTAACAGTGAAAGAAAAATATTTCCAACAACTGAAGAAACTTGGAAATGATTCATTGCAAAGTGAAACTGCAAGAGAAAAACCTGAGTGATGTCTTGATGACAGGTCTATCAGAGACCTTCAGGCAGAGGAGTCATCTCAGTGGGGGCTACACTTCTCATCTACAAAAATGGAAAAACAGTAAATGTATGTGTTTTTGAGCCTCAAAGTATGTCATAACTATTTGTGTGATAATCAGTAATGAGTACACCAATGTGCTCAGTGCTGTGTATAACTCACATAGATCAATATATAATAACCTTTGCCTTCACCTTGTTGTGTGGCCAATAATTTTAGAAAACTATTCAGCAGACTGAAAACAAATGTAAAAAGCTCCTTGTTGGTGAGAGACTTTTGGCACTAAGGAAAACAAATGAAAGTGTTACCTCAGACTGACCAATCCCACAACCTCCCAAACAAGTGGATGCCAAAACTTAACTAAAAAAGACAAGTAGTACGATTTTAGTACTCCAAGAGGACCCAAAACCTATAGCAGAATTTGAGATTCTCTGGGGTATTAGACAAAGAACTTGTCTGAGCATCCTGTATTTATTTCATTTTCAAATATAGGAAGGGAATACTAAAGAATGCAAGGGAATTGAGTAGGACTTTGGGAGCCAGTTCAAAGATTTCCCTAAGTAGCACTTTATGCCAATCAGGATAACTGCCTTGCTCTGGGATGGCATTTACAGTAGGACAGCAGAGCCTGCCACTGCAGCTTCTTTTGAGTTAATTGGGGCAGTCAAGTGTCATCAACTTTGGCCTTGTCAGCTTTTGAGGTGTCATGACTTCACAGACCACTACAGGCCTCAGACAGGACGAGAGACTCACAGGAGCTCACTTTCCATGAGTCCACTGTGCATCTTCAAACAGGGGGCCTAGGCCTGGGCCAGACCCACAAGTAAACATAGAAAGTCAGTTGATTAGTTTTAAATCCTTCTCAGAGCTGCTTTATAGTGGTCTCTGTCACAGAGTGAAAGGGCAAGACACAGAATACCTAATTTGATATCAGCTGTTATGTTTTACTTTTAATATTAAGTCTAGAAAATTCACTGACAATTCCAATGAATTATCATTGGAATTATCATTCTAGAGAGGTATTCATTAGTTCCAAATTCAAGACTTGATACACCATTGACAAAGTGAGATCCTGACCAATAGGTTATGGAAGACATGAGGATGTTAAAGAAGCAGCCACAGGCCATCGTCACCACGGCAGTACTCATCGCCACCGTCGTGGAATTTATGCCGGGCACAGATTTCATTTATCAGGGTTTGAAAGAACTGACAGCACACGTTTCCTTTTCTTAGACTGAGATTAAAAGATAAAAACATACCAAGTATGTGTCAGAGAAATCAAAAAATAATTCTCACCACAGAAAAGGAAGATGTGTAAGCATGAAGGAGAGATGGTAGAACAGAAATAAACTTGGTAGCACTCTGGAGACTGAGAAAGGACAATTGTCACTAGCTAAAGGCTAGCGAGGGCTACCTAGTGAGTTGAAGAATAGTCCAAACTATGCAGCAAGTTCCTGCCTCAAAAATAAAAACATAAATATAGATAGCGAACTTGCTAATGATATAGTTTATTCATAGCTGACAGTAAGAATTCAGGGGATTCTTTTTTTGTAACTTGGATTCCAGGATCTTACAAATCGTCAGAAGTGAGGGACTGTTTCAATTATGGTTGAAGAGCAAATATCCCACTTGTAAGATGCCTAGAATACTAAAAAACAATTAAGTCATACTAAAAAATGATTACTGAATTACCAACTACCTCTTTAAAAGCTTTTGGGTTTTGAATTTTACTATTTTCTCTTGAAGCTTAATTTATTTTCTTTCACAACCTTCATTCTTTTGAAAAGTAATTTCCTTGCCAAGTTCTAAAGTCTGAAGCATGGGAACATGTTCTTTCATAGGCATAGGCCAATTTTTCACACAACCTTATTTGAAGACATTATTAGTGAGGACTGGGACAGATATGTCTTCATCTCCATTTTCACTCACTGATTTATTTTCATGTTGCATTTTAAAAGAATAAATATGCCATGCATGGTCTCATCCCTGGGAAGAATACCAAAAGCAGTCTTCTTAAAATAATCTGGCTTATACCAAAAAAGCACCAACACAGCAATACGTCATAATGAAGAATAGAAACAGAAAGAGAAAATTGGACAAAATAGATTTCTAAAACTTCGGTTTTCATGTAAATCTAATTGAAACATGACCTTGCAAAATATGTTTGACTGTCTTAAAGTACTACATTAGGCCTGATAGTTCTTAAGTCAATTTTATCTTGTTTATAGAATTTATAAAGAGCTATTAACCTCATTCGGATGTTTTCGAGGTCATTTCTGCCATATTTGACTGCAATCTGGCTGTGGTTCCCATTTTTGAGGTGATCAAAATATACTCAAATGGATTAAGATGAATAGCTACATTATTTAGAAAGAAGATCTAAATGTATATTCCTTTTTAAAAAATATTTAACTCTAATTCCAGTTGTAATTAAATTCTTAGAATTTTTCTAAATGCTAAATTTCTTCTGTAAGTATCCAAACACACTCAAGTCTGTCATGTTTCATATTTGTTAAATTTAGACAGTTCTTTTATACATTTTGTGCTTCTGTCTCTCTCTTCCTCCTTTGTAGTAAGTTCAGATATCAGCTCCAACTTCTCATTTCCCTGCATTTTTTCTCTTTCTCCTTGATTCAAGATTCAAGATTCTTATCTTATTAATGAGATACACATAAGCAGGGGACAGTGGACATGTTTTTGAAACCTTATCCTGTTACTGCAAAGAGACATACAAAAATCATAACTAAATGATAAATCATCATTATTGAGCTCAATATAATATATTGGTTAACTGTATTGCTAAATGTATACATTGCACAATTTAGATACTTCTGTGTTATTTAACAAAGTATATTTTTTTCTGATTCTGATGTAGATAAGCCTATTTTTTTTTCTACAGCTTTGTCAATGATCAGTATAATAACATTTAGAACTGCTTCTTGGAAACAAGTTCCCTGAATATATAACTTAAACCACATCTTATAACATTATATATTTATAAAATATGTACTCCAATACATATTAAATAAATTTAAATTATGCTCATTTATTATATTAAATATATCTTTAATATAAAATTTCTATTGGAAATGATATTCTATATTAATCTGAGTCTTCTAATAAAATTATTGTTTTTAAGGCTTTTGTTTCTGTTTACTTTGTCATTTAGCTGGTTATTACAACAGAGTTATCATATTGGGCAAAAGAGAACAACTCATCACCACTCCCTTTGAAAATTAGGTTCTCTTTGAAATTCACAAATCACCTTGAAAGTACAATCAAAATAAATTACCCTACTTAACCTAAAAGGTGTATTTTAGACTAACTTGGGAGGATTCTATTGCGAGATTTTCATCGCAGACTTTACAGTAAAAGAGCGTTGCCTTTTGATATAATAGTCTGTGTCTTACTTGATGGTGATTAACACTCCCCCATCTCCTTGACAAACCCTAAAAACCAGAGCACTTTCCTTTAATATAATTTCTGTTCAACATAGCTCTTCGTGATCATCGTGGGAAAATGACTAAATTAAATCAAGAATATGCAAGCATTCCTGTAAACTAGATTAAATATTAAATCTGGTCCTGTAATTTATTCAATGGAAGTAAAGACAGCTTTTTTTTTTTAAATAGCAATTAGTATTGACCAGACAATGCCATTGCATTACTGAGCATTTAGAGAATATATATGTTGCCCTTTACAAACACACACACACACACTCACACACACTATATATATATATATATATATATATATATATAATATATATATATTATATATACACACATATATATATAATTGTTGTCCTTTATTGAAACAATGATAGCCACATTAAAATTAGAAAGAATTTAAAACAATAAAAATAAGCATTTCTGAAGTATAACTGTTACTACTTCTAGGGGAAAAGTGGACATTACTCTTGAAAAAGAGTTTATTTAGCCAGGCAAAGAAAGCATCTAAATATTGGAAATATTTTCTAATTATTCCTTAATGTTTGAACTTTTATATCTCTAAGATTCAATGTCTTTCATTTGTTTGAATTCACAGTGGGTGAAGAGTAAGCACTTTCCAAGAAAGCCTACTGCATAACTGAAAATCTATTGCAGATAATTTCTTAAAATCATTATATTTATTTATCTAAAACTTTGACAAGATAAATTCATACACCTAAACTTCAAGCTATGCAGAACATAATTAGGGTAGTTCATAGTCATTAATATCAAGAACACAAAGAGGGAAATTTATTGTCCAGTTTTGCCAAATGTACTTGCATTAAAGAATTAAATAAACATAAAATCAAGCCTTAGTGTTGTGAGCCTGCAATCCTAGCAATGGGGATGTTGAAAACAGGGGGGTTACTACAAGTTCTAGCTGCCTAGTAAGACCCTGCACACACACATACACACAAAAAAACCCTAAAATAATAAAACAGAAAAACAAACATAGATCTTCAGTATGATTATGTATAGATACAAAAACTCATTAAGAAAAATTTTCTTTATATAGTATTTATTGCATAATATCAATGAAAATTCCTTGTTTGTTTTTAATGAAGACCTTCAGCCTTATGTAGCTAAGATAAGGATAAACATTCTGAACAATCCAAAATTTAATACGAGCCTTTGAAATGGAAGTAAGTACAAGTCATTTAATTAAGTGGTTGTTTTTGTGTTTTGAATGAGATTGCTTTATGATTTTTTTCCATAATTTTTGGGTTACACTTTTAAGCTTTATTGTTTTTACTGCTCTCTTATTCCATAGTTATTATTATGGAGATTTTGTTCTGTGAAATATTTTCTTTCCTGAGAATAAGCTAATTCATTAAGTAGTTGTAATTTATTTTTACTACAATAAGGTTAAAATGATGTGTTTTTGTAAAAAAAATTGTGTCACTTAGATTACACTTTTTATTTGTTAATAAGTTATGAAAGCAACTTTTATGTGCTTACCATGGTAAATACACATACATGCATACACACACAAACACACACACACACACAAACACACACACACACACACAAAGAGGAAAGGTCTCTTAATTCCTCTCTTTTATTTCTTTTTTTTTTTTTTTTCTTTCTTTCTTTCTTTCTTTTTTTTTGTGGCACCACAGATAGAACTCAGGAACTTTTAATTACCAAGCTGGCACTTATGCTGCTGAGGTGTCTTCCTGATCCTTCTATTATTTTTCTAATAAGAAACTGTTATAAATCAAATCAATCTCAAAGAAAAATGGGCCGGGCTGGAGAGATGGCTCAGTGGTCTAAAGCACCTACTTAGAACAAGCTTAGCAAAGCATTAGGGACCGCGTTCGATCCCCAGCACCACATGCCAGCCAGCCCCGCCCCCTGGTGGGCTGAGCTGGCCACACACACCACACACACTCTCTCTCTGTCTCTCTCTCTGTCTCTCTCTGTCTCTCTCTCTCTCTCTCTCTCTCTCTCTCTCTCTCTCTCTCAAATAAATAAAAATTAAAAAAAAAGAAAAATGGGCCAAAAATTATCAAAGAATATAAGTATATAATTTCTGTGCCTATTAACTTTGTGGATGAATTGTCCAAATATAAGTGTTACTCTGAATAAATATTTAAAATATACATTAAGAGTACAGGTAAGCTGCATATAAAAGTATATCTAGCAATTCATTAATACACCAATTTACAATTCATGCAAATGATGTAGCAGAAAAGTGACATCCATGTTCAGTGACCCCTAGCAAATAAATTACTGAAAAGGAAAGAAAAGAGTAGAAAACAAAGTCCAAAAGTCTAAGGAATATTCATATCCCCTACTGTCTTCACGCCTAAATAAGAAATAAACTTTTCTGGAGTTTAGATTTCCAGCTCTTAGATTTCCAGTTCATGTTTACACTGTCTTCTCATTTATGTGATGTTTTCTAATCAAAATTAACTAGATAAGCCATGTGTAATACCACTACATGCAATTATGTAATCCCACTACATTGGCTATAATTGTTACAATGTGAATTTTTAAGAAAAATGTCATGCATGTTCCTTGGCTCTGAGAGGCATGCAAAAGTAGAAATGAGCCCAAGTCTCCTGGTCTCACTTCTCTGAAATTCTGCCTAACCCTTCCTTTCAAAGTGTCCTTTATAGCTCTATGACAGTGATCACAGGTAAGACTTTTACTCTGTGGCTTCTTCATTACCTAAAGACAACTTTGATTGAGGTAAAATATAAATTAATAATAAAAATTAACAAGATGACCTCTATGCAGTTCAATTTTGAGTGTTCTATTTTGCAAAGCCAAAACAAGTGGACAATACACAGAACATAGTATTTAAAGTTTACTTTTGATTGAAACATATTTAAAATTGTGCAGTGAAAACTGGTTAGACATTCTGTCTTCCTAATAGCTCTATTTGTTGTATGATTCTTCCCCTCCAGAATATTTTAAATCCTTTTAAATATATAAACAATATATAGTAACTGAAGTCAGTTTGAGCCACTCTTCAATTCAAAGCACACCTTAGCAACTCATCTGTACTCAATTAGAAGCCCTATCCTGTTGTTCCCATTCCCTCCATGACATAATTTCTTTCTATTCTGACCATTGTTCAAACTGATCCACATATATAGTACATACATCACATTTATGGATCAGGTTTTGATATCTGAAACCCAGGAAGGAAAATGTACTCTTTAAAAAAGCTTCACTATTTAAATCTTTCAAATATATTTTTGTATTTTTTATTTTTATAAAGAAATTCGTCCATTTTGTACCTGTGTATTCAAAGTGGTTAGGATAGATACATAGTTACATTCTCTTAATGAATAGAGGGATTTGTTCTTTTTTTCTTTTTTTTTCTTTTGAGGGATTTGTTCTAATGGTGTTTATAAATAGGATATCACGTCCGCATCTTGTACAGCAATTAAACACTAGGAAGAATGTATGTAATGTGTTCATTATTGAAACTGTCCTACCAATTTGATTTGAAGCTGTCTCATTGCTATTTGTTTCTCAATAAAATTATTAAAAAAAAAAAGATTTCCAACTTGAACCTGAAAAAAAAAAAAAAGAAATTCGTATTTTATGATGATTTCAAATATAAGGAAAAGTGAAGTGAAATTTTGTTTTTAAGTAGTAAATAAATGAGGAAATAGAATAGAAAGCTATTTAGCACTATTAAGACGATTAGTTTTGTAAAGTTCATTATAAGAAAAATCACTTAAATATAGTCCCAGTACTCAGGAGGGTGAGGCTGGAGGATCATTGTGAGTTTGAGACCAGTTAGGGCTACAAAAAGAGTTGAAGCCAGTCTTATAGGCATAGTGAAACTGTCTCAAAAGGACAAAAACAAATTACTTAGAAATCCAATAATGATCTTTTCTATCTGAAGCTTGTATAAGAGGTCCTTTCAACATGAGTCACATTACAAAAGTTATAGCTAAACCTACTATTTAGGAAACATTTGCTTTAAAAACATATTTTGCAAGAATTTCCTTCCCCATAAATTCTATGTTTAAATGTGTTATGTCAAATTTTCTTGAAGTTTGGTGTCCCACTTGCTATAGAAATTTCTGATAATGATGAGTTGGTATCACAGTGTATATAGTTCTACAATTAGCATTACAAAAACTAAACTTCCAAGTGTCAGAACTTATTTTTATCACATGGTAAAGGAATTCTGCTTGGCATATCTGAAGGAACATGGTATTGTGAGTCACATTGCATTCCTATTTATCTTAATACACTAACAAAAATCAGCAGAAATATTTTTTTCTGGTAAAATATAATTATGTCTCATATCCCAGAAATTTAAAACGGTTTGTAAATCACAGTGTATCCTCCAGTTTTGTTGCAATTATGGGTTTGAGGCAATGCCTATCAATATGCAAGCATGGACACATTTACTCACAATAGAAGCATCTTACCCCTTCTTCACCGGGAGCCTTGCTATCACCTCATAAGAACCTCAGGACAAAAATATTTATGAAGCACTACAGTTTTTAGTCAATTAATATTCCTATTGCAAGTCTACATTCTTCTGTGGCATACTGATGCTGCCAAACCACAAAAATCATAAGACTAGGCAAACCACGACAAGTGTTCAATGTTCTCATTGATGAGAACACAACTGCAGGCATAATGGATTAATGAATTTGAAAATGAAAACCAGGTAATGCTGAGAAAAGGAAGCAAAATACCAACTTATATTTCAAAAGCAGTATGAAGCAATTCCAGATGCTTAAGATTGGACCAGGGAGATGGCTCAGTAAAATAAGCGCTTCCCTGGCAAGCACAAGATTCTGAGTTCAATCCCCAGTTCTGCCAATAAATAAATAAATAAATCATGAAAAAAATTGAGGTTCACATCTTGAAGAGTATATGATTTAACTGCCTATAAATTCTTAAAGAACTTCATCAAGTTAACAAATAGGCGCACATGGAACATCCCACAAAAGCTGTGCCCACATCATTTCTTTTAGATGAAGTGCTTGGCAATTATATCAGATAGCATTTCTTGAAAAGTGTTTTTGTCTCTCAATATTAAACTCAATTTTTAGTGTAATTATGTGGAACATCTACTTGCTTTCTGAGGCTTTTAACGTGCCAAGAACAGCATGACTAGATAAATGGATGGTAGAGATAAAGTTTTTCAATAGTCAAAACACTTTTAATTTTCTTAATCCTACTAGACTGTTTAACTATATTGGGAATGATATAGTCAAGTTTTAATATGGGTGATTTAAATAAATTTTTAAAAACAAATTAAAACAGACCTAAAGAGTTAAGATGTATAACTGGCTTTTTTGCCGCTCTTTTATTCAGATGTGCTCTATTTCCATTATTCAAGCCCCTGTTTTTCTTACTTTTTAAATTCTACTTATACATTTTTAATGTGGCTGTGTCTAAAAAGGTTTATTTACTGACCCTGCAATTTGAATCTCATAAACTTTTATTTGTCATAAAAATATTGTTCTGGTTTCATTTTTTTATTTTATGGAAAAAGTAAAACAAAATATAACAATAGTTAGCATATTTTATATTTTTACCTTCAAAGTATTTACTCAGAGTACACCACATGGATATTTAAGAATTCTCCAAAATTATATTACAACAAACCTTTATTTGCAAAGAATTAAGAGAAATTAGTAGTATAACTATATCATATTTTCTTCTTCTTTTGCCTTTAGTCCTTTCCCTTTTCACCACCCTAGTTTATTTTTCTTTTTGAACAATTAATTGCCATTTCATAATTTTTTTGTATATTTACTCTTTCGGTTTCTCACACTAGGAAACAAAATACATTATTTATACATGTGCTCCTGATTTATCTCATTTATGAATAGGGACTCAGGTTGCATTTCTTCTTTTCTTTTTTATTTTTCTTTCTTTCTTTCTTTCTTTTTTTGTATTTTAATAAGGGTCTACAGGGTCTACAAGGTCTCACTACATAGATGGGACTGGTTATCCGCTTGCGGTCAACGTTCCAAGAGCTGGAGTTACAGACGCATGTCACCACGCCCAGTGCGTCCCAGAGGCGGGACCGGCTCCTCAGGGTGGTCACTGTGTCTGCCCAAGCAGGGGCATTAATCAGTTGAGCTATTTGGCCAGCGCTCAAGTTGCATTTATTTACCTACAAAATCTCAAGGTTATCCCTCTTAAACATAGATTAGCACTAAATTGTATTAAAAATATTTTATTCGTTCTTCAGTTCATAAGCATGAGTTCTTTCCATGATTTAGCTATTACAAATTATGCTGCTGAAATCACAGATATACATATATTACAACAATATGATGCTTTTAATTTTTCTAGTAGGACATAAGCAAGGGAATAGCTGGGTTAAATGGGACCTCTATCCCTAGCTTTTAGAGGAATCTCCATACTGATTTCCACAGTTGGCTGCACTCAAATATTCTCCTAGTAACAGTGGAAAAGGGTTCCTTTCATGCCTATAGCCTCTCCAGCACCAAGAATGTCACTGGTAGAACGATAGCCTCTTTAACAAATGGTGCTGGAAAAATTTGTTTTCTACATGCTGAAGACTTAAACTAGACCTGTATTCATCACCATGCATAAAACTGAAGTCAAAATGAGTCAAGATCTAAATATTAAAATGAAAAAAAAAAAAACAAATTCTACTGGAAGAGAAAATAGGTAGAAATACTGAAGATGTAGGTGTAGGCAGAGAACATGAACAAAACCAATCACACAGGAAATACTTCAAAGAGCCAATACTAAAAAGCTTTTGCATAACAAAAGAAATCATCAACAAAGTAAAAAGCCAACCCACAGAATGAAAAACAATTTTAGCCAGTTGTTCCTCAGACAAAAGACTTCTATTTAGAACATATATAAAATTGAAAGAAATCAGGCCTCCCAAATTCAAAGACCCTATCCAAGAATGGGTACCTGAAATGGATATGTACATTGCAGACAAAGAAATACAGTAAAGAGTTATATGAAAAAAATCATGTTATTAGTCATTCAAGAGATGTAAATTAAAACACTGACGTTTCACCTCACTCCACAAAGTGTGGCGATCATCAAGAAATCATCAAATACTTATATGTTTTTAGAGACATTGGACTTACATCTATTTTTCTGTGTAGGTATTTCCATTTTAACATGACTTTCTCTAGATAACTATGTTAGTAAGAATTTTGTAAGATTGATAATACCTAATTCCAAAAAAGGTTTATTTTTATAAATTCCTATTTTATTTACTTTGTGCCACATTGGTTTTATAAGTGTTCTTTGTTTTAAAATTATTCAATTAAATAGTGTAGAATCTTAGTTAACTACCTTTTTCCCATTCACAGTGCTAATGGTTTCATACATATGATATTAAAGCAGAAATGATAAACTAGCATTAAGAAGGAGCACAGGCAAGGAATCTTTGGTGTCATATTTATTATACATCAGATAGTATTTCTGTCATCACTTTTCTTTTGAGACCTTCAAACCCAATGTAGATAGCTATTTTCTCTAAAGAAACACATTTTCCTTCTTTTTGATGTGAAAGAAGAGCCCTCAGATGAGTGCACACTCTCCCTTCCCTCCAGGCCCCAACACCAGCTTCTGATGGACTCCTTCCCCCATGTGATGGAAGGAGAAACTAAGATGAAATGGTCATGTGAGCTAAACTGGGGACTGAACTCAGGGCCAAGTGCATGCTGAGCTACATTTCCAGCTTTGAAAGTGAAACAGTTGGCTCAGGAGAAGATCTAAATAATGATGTTTCTTTCCCTCCAATCATTTCATACTCTACAGAAGAGGAGGAAGATACTGATTCCATAGTGTCACAGAAGAAGCAGTACTGGTGAAAGCACAGGAAACTGTTCCCTTTTATTCTTTGATTAAAGGACTTGTATTTATTATCACATTTGTTTGACTTGCAAGGAAAGGCTCTGCACCTGCAGAACTTAGCTCCTGGATCCCATTTACCATTTATAACTGTCAACAATGAAGTAAAAGTGGAAGTCAATAATATTGAGGATCTCCTTGAGGTATTATGCCCTCCTGACTTCCTGGCACTAATTTCTACCAGAATGGACAGTGAAACCTGGAACATTTCCATGATTGTAGAAAGTCCTCATGGATAGCACTACCTGAACTGTCTAATTCTAAGTTGCCCTTTGGCCTGGCACAAATCTCTGAATTAGCAGATTTTTTAGTGTTCTAAATTATCAAATGGGTGTACAAAGACTTTGACCAAATCACCCAGAGTCAAATACTGTTGATATAGATATTTTTGCCCAATTCTGTACTTACAGTAAGCTTGAAACCAAAGACTGCTGAAGTGGTTCTCCCTTTGAGATTCTAATATTTGGCAAGCACTGGCTTGATGGAAGCAGCCTGACTTTTACAAACATTATATATTTTTGAACCTATAAGTAATTAACTTAGTATAGAAATAAAGGAAAAATTTCATAATATATCCCTTTGGCTCAGGAAGATTCCCTTCCCTTATCTTTCTTGGTACTCCTTACTGTTGGGAAAAGTTTGAGCACAATCCTTTGATAATTAAATATTGTATAAGGATTTATCTGGTGACAGACAACTCCACCAAGTGATTGAGTTACAGAAGCTTCAGTGGTTGGAACGATTCCAGTGCTTTCCATCACACGTGAGTGTCAGTACCTTCATTTACTTTTTATATAGTGGCAACTTGGTCTTTGGCTGTTGAGCTTGGTCTCAAGCTGGAAGCACGAGGGAGATTTGACAGGGGTTTCTACTTTTAGTGTATGGTCCAGTAAGTGAAGAGTGGAGGTCTCTGGCAAAAAAAAAAAAAGGTGCATTCTTCAAAGGAGAGGGACGACTGCACTCAGAGGCTCAGTTGTGAAATATTTTCACGGTGTATATGTATTCTCTTCATTGTTTCTGTCTGCCCGGTGATTATTCTGGGCTATCTTGCTGGACATCCAAAGAAGACAAGTGTATGATATAGACAAAAGCATAATTTATTTCTCTCTGTGGAAAGATGCATTCTATTTTTCTGTCAAAGAATTTAGTCCAATAAAATGGAAGTGGGTAAATGGTAAAAGCTAGTAAATGGAAGATCATATATGTCACATTTTTAGAAACAACATGGCTAAAAATCCTGAAAGATTTGGGCTATAAAGTGTCCATGGCAGTTGATGTATGGTGTGTCTGGACATGTGGAAATCACCTAATTTTATTTCTACAACTAATGAATCATTTATGTCTTCAGTTAAATGATTTTGGCTACACTTTGGTTAGATCAGAGTCTGAGTGGAAAGTTTCACTACTTTCCAAGGGTACCTGGAAAAAAAAATCTTTTTAAACAGTTGGGAAGATTTCTTCTCTTCCAGATGATATAACTTCCTTTATTTTATTCATGTGCAGATTTTCAATGAGATGTTAAATAAGATTTTATTTCTTGGAAGTTTGGCTTCACAACATTAAACCCTAGTGTAATGTGTAAGTAATTAAGAGATTTCTGACATTTAGTCTTGTAAACATATCAGCTGAAGAATTTAGGCACTTTTACTTTTGTAAAGTAAAAGAGTCCAGAGTTTTAAATCTCTCAAATTGTATGTAGATATATTTTATTTTGGAACATTTAAAAATCTCATTTAGGCGATTCCTAAATATTTGCAAAGAAAAAATGAGAACAAATTAAAATTATTTTTTCACAAATATTTTGATACACAGTTTTTCAATAGATTCAACAATTTCTTACACTGGTTGTAATCAATATTTAATTCAAAGAGAGGGAAGCATTAATTTTATTTATAAGCCTTTGAGGTTCCATCCATTGCAAGTTAACAAGTTTGAAGCAACCAAAATTATATCTTTTATCATGGACAAAAATTCAACTCATAAGCCATAATGTTGAATAGACTTAGAGTGTTTTCCTTAGAATTTTTTTGAATAGCCAAATGAAAGCTTATCATAGAATGCTTGAATTTTCTTTTCTCTCTCGGGGACATCAATACTAGCATATTGATGGCAACTATTATATTAAAAATAAAATCTATTTTCTTTGTCAAATCAAAGAAAGCAATTTATCTCAAATATCTGATTGAAAAAGTGGAGAATATTGTTTTGAAATTTTACAAATTGAGCATTATTTGTCCAGCCATCACTGCCACTGGAAATTAGAAATGTATTTCCTAGGCTTCTATTATTGAAATGATATAAACCCAATGACAACCATATTAGAGGGGAGTGGGAAAAAGAAACATGTTAGAGGGCCAGCCAAATAGCTCATGGGACTAAAGTGACTGCAAGCAGGCACAGGGGCCGGGGTTAGATCCCTGGGCCTGCCAGCCTGCTCCAACCCTGAGGCATGCTGAAATGGCAATTAAGATTGGGCGTGGTGGTGCACCTCTATAATCCCAGCTCTTGGGAGACTGTAAACAGGCAGATCACTACAAGTCTGATCTAGTAGTGAGACCCTGAACACCCTGTAGAGTCTTCCCCAAAATTCATCATCATCATCATCATTATCATCATCATCATCATCATCATCATCATCATCATCATCATCATCATCATATAACAAAACAGTTGAAACTTAAAGGCAAAAATTTATAAAACTTCTTAATTGCCAAAGCAAATACTTTAGTATTTGTACATACAATGAGAGAAACTCTCCGTTCTGCAAATAATTAGCACACATTGGTAAGTTTAGTGTATAATTTCCAGTTATTCAAGCACATAAGATAAATAAACCCTGAACTCGATATTCTAGAGGCCTTACAAAATTCTGAAATATAATGATGCATTTTTAAAGTCATTTAATAAGCATTCAGGCACATTATTTCTGAAATAAGCTTTTTCCAGTTAAACTAGAGAAGTGAAAATGGTTTGTGCTTTTATTTGAAGTGATAACCTCATATGTCAGAGTTATGGCATAGAATTCAAGCTAACATAAAGAAATAAACACTCGTTTGAAAGTATGTTTCTGATACACAATTTATGACCATAATAAATATTTCTTTATTAAAACCTTGTGTTATCTGTTGACTGAAAATGTATTAGATTAAGAGAGGACGTTAAAATCTTTGCTCTAGCTTTTAAATTGAATTGTTACAAAATACTCTAGTCATGAATACTTCATCCAATGAATTACTTGAGAAACTCCTATAAAAATATTTAAAAATTCTTCTGTTCTTAGGTGTAATTTTTTATTCAGTGGATTTTTATTGACCAAATTTTTATTGACTTTTGACTTTTTTCTGAGGCCCACAACTAATATTTTGAAAAGAAAAAACATATAAATATCAATGGGTTGTTTGATCTCAATAATAAAATTGAATTCTCCTTGTCAAGGTTATCAAAATGTTTCTTTGACCAGAGCTAAGTGATGTTTTTTCAAGGGCAGTTGCCTCTTAGTTCATTGAAACATTAGAGAGCCTCTGGAATGAGGCTTTGGTGATTGACTGCATGAAATAAAAGACCCAGGTGCTAAATTTAATGGTAGTTTTAAGAAAAGAAATGCAACTTCTTGCCTTTTCCTGAATGTGTCTGCCTCAAGAATGCCCCTATAAATACTGGTAAATATGTGACAAGGTTCCATAAAACTATATTAAGCACATAGGTGTTGAAGTTTCTAAAAGTAATTTAAGCTCTTAGGCAAGTGCTTTACTTTGGTTCTGAAGAGAAAACTTACTATGAATTAGATCAGAAGTTAGTTCCCCAAAGCCTCACACTGAGAAGTAGGGGCTGGTCAGAGGGGAAGGCCATGGGGCACCAAACCTGGAAGGATAGATTCTCATTCCCAATTCCCCATCCCCAGGCTCCTGACCACCACAAGACCAAAAACTTTCCAGTGCCCAACCTGTCCTCCATGGCTTCTGCTTTGAGCTAGCTATCCTTGGATCAAGGACTGGATATAATGACACCATAAAAATGAACCTTGT
>NW_004524748.1:1193061-1194415 GCF_000260255.1 Octodon degus
AAGTGAAGAAAAATTAGTTACACTGAGAAAAGAATAAAACAATATTCTAAAAATAAGAGAATATAAATGCTAGTGAAACAAATACATTATTCCTGGGAGCAAAATACAACTTTGAACTTTGATATATAAATACAAAGCACTGCATGACTAGATGTCTCTTTTGGAAATAGTCAGATAGTATATAACAGCCACCATTTACAATTATGTAAAGTGTCCTACAATTCATGAGAAAATCCTGATCTTTCAGGTTGAGCTATATCCCCAGGCCTCAGGTCCTTTTGTGGGCAAGGATCTCACAAAATCACATAGTTGCCCAGGCTGGATCCAGTTTGAGAATTACTGCTTCAGCTTCCCAGAGTAGTGAAATTATAGTTGTATATCACCATGACCCACTCCTTGAAGATTTTAAGCACTGGATTGTTGGAAAGCAGCACTATAGGAAGCCATCTGTAGGAGTCATACAGTGTAGATGTGCTATGTGGCAAAAAGAAAGCAGAACACCACAAATAGACAACTAAGACCCTTCCCAGAGGTTGACTGAGCTGCTACAGAGATCTGAATAGCCCTTCCCTTTCCCTGCCTCACTCTCACCAGAGCTTCGCTGAGCTGTAGCCATATCTCCAGCCATCACAAAAGTCAGGTTGTCCCAGGATAATATAGGGACCTCGTGAGTACTGCCCCACCACTGTCCCCCACCATCATCAGAGCTCAGCTGAGCTGTAACAGCTTTTCCCATCATCAATATCATATAGCTCTATTGAGCTGCTGATACCTGTCCTATTTGTAGTGAGAGATTAGTGAGCCCTGTACAGTGCCCCTCTACCAGTAAGAGAGCCTTGTGGAAATTTGGCCTGTCCTCCTCCTGTTCAGAAACTTCTTCAGTTCTGGCTTGCACTCCCTTCAATACAGGTGGAAACCACAATGAACCCCACACAACGGGAGGTTTGCTGAGCCTAGTCTGCCTTCCCACTCTCCCAGGATCCTTGCTTACCCGCACTTCTTACCCTTACCATTGGTGCAGAACCAGGTGAATTTGGGGAGTTTAAAAATGTCATAAAGAAGGAGAAAAAGTCAATCTTAGACTTCCAGTCCACCCAAAGCAAGTTGAGGAGACAAAATAATAGAAGAACTTAGAAGTCACCCAACTAACATTACTGAAATGATAGCAAATGAAGAATAGGAACAACTCCATGAGACTATGGAAGGAATTAGATCATAAATAATATCTCAAGTAAAATAAGATATGATGACAATCATGAAAGAACTACTCAGTACATCTAAAGAAGATATAGATAAAAAAATAGAGGAGAATAGAAAAATAATGGAAACACTGAGTGAACAATATAGGAAAGAA
>NW_004524748.1:1194986-1214502 GCF_000260255.1 Octodon degus
GCAGAAGTAGTAGAAGAGAATTTCCCAACCATGGGAAAAGAACTTGATATACAGAAAAATGAGGCATATAGAATTTCAATTAGCCATAATCAAAAATAAATCTACATACAGAAACATAATAATCCAGATCCCAGAAATTGAGCAAAAGAACAGGATACTAAAAGCTGTTGAGGAGAAAACAACAGATCGCCCATAATGGAAAGTCCGTCAAAGTCAGCTCAGATTTTGCAACACAATCAATCAAATCAAGAAGAGCTAAAAGTGAGATACTTCAAGCCCTGATAGAAAACAACTTTCAACCCAAATTGATGTGCCCTGCAAAACTATCTTTCAAATTTAATGGAGAGATAAGAGACTTTCATTACAAAGAACAAATGAATAAATTCATGAATAAACCATCCCAACAAGGAGTACTGACAGATATTTTCTTTCGTTTCTCCTGCATTTTAAGGAAGGGTCTACAGGGTGTTCAGGGTCTCACTGCTAGATCCAACTCATAGTCATTGTCCTGTTTATAGCTCTCCAAGTTCTGGAATTACAGGCGCACACCACTATGACCAGTCTCAACTGCTGTCTCCACTGTCTCAGTGCACTCTGGGGAGGGGCCAGCACAGCAGGCCCTGAGATCAAACCCAGACAGATGTGAAGATCAAGATCCTCTGAGGAAGAGGCACTGCAAAGTTTTTCTCAACCCCTTTATATACCCTTTCAGTGCTGAGTCACTCTAGGGTAGGACCCCATTCCCCTAGACATCTCAAGTTGACACAATGTATAAGCCACCATTGGTCCTTCAGTATATGCAAATCTATAAATGTAATACAGCACATCAAGAGAGCAAAAAACAAAAGCCACATGATCATCTCAGTAGATGCAGAAAAAAACTTGTTACAAAGTCCAACACTCATTTATGATAAAACCCTACAGAAAATTGGAACAGATAGACAAGCGCCATCTATAACAAACCAATAGCCAATATTATACTGAATGAACCAAAAAATTAAAGCTTTCATGTTAAAATCAGGAACAAGACAAGGATACTCAATGTTACCAGTACTGTTCAAATAGTTCTGAAAATCTTAGCAAGAACAATTGTACAAGAGAGAGAAATAATAGGAATAATGATTGCAAAGGAAGATATGAAATTATCATTATTTTCAAATGACATGATACTCTATATAAACTCTACCAAGAGACTAGTAGATATAAATAACCAAATTCAATAAGATGGCAAGATACAAAGTCAACACTCAGATCTCAATAGCATCTCTATATAAAAACAATGAACATGCCAAGAGAGAAATTACAGAAAGCATACCTTTCACCATAACACCTAAAAAAAATGAAATACTTAGGAATCAATCTGACAAAGGAAGCAAAAGATTCATATAGTGAAAATTACAGTCCTCTGAAAATAGAGATTAAGGAGGATTTCAGAAAATGGAAAGATATTCCTTGCTCTTGGACAGGAAGAACCAAAATTTTGAAAATGGCTGTACTCCCAGAATTGTTATACAGATTCAATGTAACACTGATTCAAATACCATTAGTATACTTCACAGATCTATGGGAAGCATTCTAAAATTTATTTGATCCAGAGGAGACTAAGAATCACCAAAAATCCTGAGCAACAAAGGAAAGGCAGGAAGCATCACAATCCCTGATGTGAAATTATACTACAAAGTCACTATGATAGAACTAGCATGCTGCCTGCAAAAAACAGACCTGAGAATCAGTGGAACAGATTAGGAGATCCAGGTCACAAAAACACTCAACCACCATATCTTTGACAAAAAGGCCAAACTTTCACTGGAAGTAACACGGCTTCTTTAATAAATAGTGCTGGAAAAATTGGCTTTTACATGTCAAAGGCTAAAATTAGAATGATGTGTATAACCATGCACAACACTACAGACAAAATGGATCAAATATTTAAATATTAAAACTGAAATAGTAATTCTTCTGGAGAAGAAAGTAGGTAGAAATCTTAATGACATAAGTGTAGGTAGAGAGTTTATGAACAAAAACCAAACCTCATGGGAAATACTTCAATAAAATCAACAATTGTGTCTCATCTTTTTGAAAAGTTTGTGCTCATCAAAAAAAAAATAAATAAAATCACCAACAGAGTAAATATATCCCACAAATTGGAAAGAAAAATCTATAGGTGACTGCCTCTCATTCAAAGTGCTTCTATTGAGAACAAATAGAGAATTTTAAAAAATTCTGGGCACCTAAATTCAAAGACCAAATCCAAAAATGAGCATCTGAGATGAATGTACACCTCACAAATGAAGAGATACAAATGAGAAATAAATATATGAAAAAATGTGCAACATCATATTCAGCCAAGAGAAGCCAATTAAAACAACACTGAGATTCCATCTTACACCAGAAATAATGGTTGTCATCAAAATGTCATCCAGTAACAAACAGAGAGTCTATGTGGAAAAATGAACTCTTCGCCACTGTTGGTGAGAGTGTAGACTGCTACAACCACTGTGGAAATCAGTGTGGAGATTCCTCAGGAAGCTAGGATTAGAGATTCCCATTCAAGCAGCTATTCCTCTCCTACGTATGTTTCCAAATGAACTAAAAACATCATACCACTGCAGTGTATGTGCACCCATGTATAGCAGCACAATTTGGCATAGCTACATCTTGTAAACAAAGCAAATGCCCATCAACTGAGGAATGGATAAAAGAGACATGGTATTTTTCAATGATGGATTATCATCAGGTATAATATGATAAATCACAAGTTTTTATAGGTAAATGGATGCAACTAAAGACAGTATTAGTAAGTAAAATAAATAAGACTCACCTGTGAAAATATTGTATTGTCTTGCTAGTGTGAGAAACCTGAAAGAGTAAATAAAATCTGAGAGGTAGAGATACTATGCTATTAAAAAATCAATCTGTTCAAGGAGAAAGAAAAATAAAAATGAGGAAACGGAAAAAAGATATATTTATATATATGCAGTGTAGTTTTGATTATTGTACAGCTTATTTCTGCTGTCCTATTGAAAGGAGCAGTTAATGCTTAAATTTTTTAAATTATTTTTGTTTTGCTTTTTTAAATTTCATATAACTTTTAAAACCAATTTTTCAGTTTTATATAAGGTAACTTAAACAACTAATTTGAAAGTAACATGCAATGTAACAACCATTGTCAAATTTCTATTACTTTGTTTAATGAAATTTTGTATTGTTTCTTTCTTTTATTTTTTACCATTTTGTGTGCTTAAAAAAAAGTGAAAAATTAATAATCTGTGAAGGGCCTATGTGAACTGGTTCTGAATTCTTCTCACATCCTCTTTACTTTCTGCCCAGTTTTCTGAGTTCCAGCAACAGTGGTCTGCATGGCTACTAATGAATGCAAAGGGTGCTTGAGGCTTCTCCTCTTTGCATCTTCATCTTTACACTTTTCTTTTGTTTATTTGAAAGTCACTTTTCGCAGCACTTGTTAGGGCACTGTTCAAATTCCAAATTAGGAGACAACTCTAAGCAGAGAATCGTCTGTCCGATCGTACTGCACCATTCTTTACTGGATTAGTAATTTTTACATACTTTTTACCATATCCAGCTGTGGAGGACTGTCAACTGGTGGTCAAATTGTTAGACTCAGATGAACTGAACTAGCCTGGTCCTGGGTAGGCGAGGCCCACCTGAAAACTGTTGCCAGCATCATAAGAAGCAGAACTGGAGAAGCTGTTAGGAGGTTGTTAGGGAACCTGTGTGTAGAAGTGATTGTGGAGCGGGTGGGAGCTGCTGGTTGTCTGGGGCTAGTTTGCCGGATGATCTTGTCATTCTAGCTTTTCTGATGAACTTGGTTGTTCTCATCAGAGAAGTTTGGATGTTTTATTTTGCTGAGAATGGCTATGATTCACTTTGGAGGAGCTCTGGTCCTCACTTTGAGCATCACTTCGTGGCCTGGAGGGGAAGTTGACGCACAGTTCAGTCTCCTGGAGAAGCTTGTCACGTCGGCTTTCCTGATGTGAGTTCAGCCTTCCTCATCATCAGAGGAGCTCGGGGCCTCACTTATAAGGATGGTCATGGCATTTTTCAGGGAGCTCTGGTTTTTAGCTAGAGCATCAATACTGTAATCCAATTCAAATCCTTCAGCCTTCTGTCATAGATCTTCAATCCTTCATAGACTTTCCAGCTTCTGCCATTGACCTTTTTGGAAATTCCAGGACAGCTCCATGAAATAGATGCATGAGACATTGCCATGGGTTCTAGGCTTCTGATCAGACTGGTAAAAGGCCTTCTGGGGGCTCTAGGTTTTCAGCTGAACTCATGTAGGATATTTGTCAACAGATTTCCTAAATTATCTTTTGGTATATGATTCTTTGAGGGACTATCATAAATAATCTTATAAAATATATTTCCTGTATTGAATTGTTCTCCTTGCAAGGCTTGAAACCATGACACCAGCTAAAATCTGTATTTAGTTTTTTTCCTGTATTCACCTCCTCAAATGTAGTTTCTTTCTTTTTTGTGGAAGGTCTACAGGATGTTCAGGGTCTCACTAGATCAGACTCTCAAATGTAATTTCTGTAAGAGGAATCGCTTTTCAATTTGCTTCAGTATTTCTAAAGCTTGAATGAATGATCCTTATATATACCAGGTACCCAACTGTCTCTGGGTCAGTTGAGTATTTATTTAGCACTTGCTATGTGTGAGATCCTGGCCTAAGGCCTTGATGTACATAATGATTATTAATTACTATGCTGATGTTATTGTTACAACAATTTTTCCAATTTAAAAATATAGCAGTAATTTGAAAGTATCTTAATAAAGTGCTAGAAGGATAGTTGTAAAGAAATAAATTTTTAAGACAAGTTCGTCAAGATTTTAAGCATGGAGGAGAGGCACAAGCAGTGCAAGTGATGTCAAGTAATGCCTGTGAAAACCACTACACAGACAAAAGTAGAAGTAATATGTGAGATGCTTTTATAACCAGGTGATGTCTCCATGCCAACTATGTCTCCATAGGTAGAGAAGCTTCTATAGTTTACCCAGAGTCTTTTTTACGACATAATGACTTTCAGAAATTTCTGTATAGCATTATAATCAGTGGAAAAGCTGTCATTGATTTGAATGTTACACAAAAGATTACATTATGTAAGTTAAAAATCAAAATATTAAATCAAAAGCCATTGCATCAATAATAGATTTTATGAAATATACAACTGTTTTGTCCATGGTGTTCAATATGCGATTACATTTTATCATCCTGTCTTCGTATGAGGTCACATTTATTGTCGCCTTCAGTTTATAAATGAAAACAAAACCTTGGAGAAATTTGCTGCTCTGATGGCTGCACAAGTTCAGATTTCTTGAATCGTGTTTGGAATTAAGTCTCAGATTCTAGAACTCTTTCTCTTCTCTTGTTTAACTGGGCCCAGCACTCTCCCATGTAAGTAACTTGAAGAAAAATAAAAGAAGAAAGCACTTTAAAAATCTCATAAAGAGAAAAGTAGAGTAGTGACATATAGAATACATTTTAAAAGACATAAAACCCCGAGAGGCACTCTTTAGGGTTAGGAAGAAGACTGCTTTTAGAGTCACGGAGATCTCAATGAAATATCCTACTCCATTGGTCAGACAAACTACCTTTTTAAAAATATGTATACTGGAGATCGAACTCAGGACCTTGTGCTTGACAGAAAGGTGCAATGTTGCTGAGTATCTCTGGCCCCAAATTATCTGATTATGAGTATATTTGGCCCCAAATTATCTGATCATAGAAAACAGCCAGTCTCTCCCAGTATACTCATCAGCAGCACAGGTAGAGAATTAGACATGCAAGTGTCTGGGCAGCCTTCAGCACAGACTGAGATGATGAGTGAGCAGTAAGGGCTCAACAGCACGTCAGCATCACTCGGTTGCTGGCGAGGAAGTTAGAACAGTATGAGATTCAAACATTGCTGTGAACTTCTTTTCAAAGGGCAACTTTCAGTTGGACCATTGATAAGACTTTAAAGTGTATGATAATTTCAATAATCTTTCACTAAGAAAATTTTAGTTTTGTAAATTTTATTTATTTTACTTAAATTATACACTGAGGCTCAAGAATGGAAAAAAATAAGAGTTGAGGAAAAGAGTATCAACCATTTTAATATGAACTTAAAGGTCATAATTCTTTCTCAAAATTGTATCTAAAATGAAAATAATGTTACTAATTGAAATTATAATGAATTAAAATGAAATTGTGTGTGTATATACCTAGATCTAGATCTAGATCTAGATATATACCTTTTTTAAAATTATTAAGGAGTAAGTCCTGGCACTGTATTTGTGAAGATTAATTAATCTCATTTTACAGTAACCAATGCAAGTGAACTTAAAGGTATGAGCCATGGAAGTGTGGTGAGTTATAAACAGAAGTGCAGGACAAGATAGGGGTCATTCTTATAACAATGTTTTCTTCACCTGCCCCCAAAAGGAGTCTAGAAAATTTTAAAGTCCAATAAACACTGTTGTTTCTACCTCAGGGCAACTAGTCCTTCCTAGCTCGCCTCAGTGTCTGGCAGGTGCACTAGTACCACTCCTGGGTTCTCTTTTCACACTGAAGCAAGTAACCAGGAGCTCAAGCAAAGCTGCTGCTGCGAATTGTTGAGATATAGTCCAGATCTGAAACCTGCTACCTCGATTAAAATATTCATCAATGTCCCAAACACCCTTCCCCTGTGTCTCCTGCCTTTATAATAAAACTGAAAAAAAAATAAGTATCTTAGAAGCAAGAGATATTTGAATCTTTTAAATTTAAAAGTTTACCACTGTAATTCAGGAGAATACTGTGGGCCAGCAAGATAGCTTGGTGGTCTTAGGGCCTGCCTGGCATGGGCAAGGACCCAGGCTTGATCCAGGGTGCCACATGCCATGCCATGGCCCTGCCATGTTGCGCCGTGCTAGGCCCTGAGACCAGGCATGGTGGTGCACGCCTATAATCCGAGTGCTGGTGAGGCTGAGACAGAAGGCTCATTACGAGTCTGAGCTGCATAATGAGACCCTGTGCCAGACAAATAAATAAATAAATAAGCCTTAGGGGGGAAAAAGAAAGAAGAGAAAAAATACTGTAGGTCTTTCTGGCCTACTTTCATTGTCATTTGAAGTTGTGTGTGTGCTCACATTAAATTTTATTTTTTTAAATATTGTATCATATTTCAGTGCGTAAGCACTTTTAAAGCCACTGTAGCTTAGCTGCTCATTTAATAAGCTAACATAAGCAGTGATATGTGACTCCAAAGTGTTCAGTTATCATTTGAGCATTACCCCTGCTGGCCAGGGGACTGTCCAGAACTCAACTTTATATTATCTGCAAAGTAGAAAGAAGAATCTCTAACTGTCTTCCTCTGCTCTTATGAGGACCACAGCTGGTGATATGAAGACCCTGCTTGCCTGGTGGAGTTCAATGGAAGAATATGCATTAAAGCTAAGTAGAACTACTGAAATACATTTATCTTCTCAGTAAATGCTTTATATAAAAGACAATACATTTATGTGAAAAGATTATTACTTAAATATATTTATTTTATGAAAAAAGACTGCCTTATGATGCTTTTGAAAAGATGTTTAATATGTATAATCAAAAATAAATCAAACCCTATCTGGCGAGATAGCTCAGTGGACAAAGCCCATGCTTTAGCAAGCCTGGGGACCAGGGTTCAATCCCCGGTCCCGCATGCCAAGCTGGCCCTGCCCCCAGGGTGAAATGAGCCAGCAACCAATTCCAGGTGTGATGGCACACAGCTGTAATCCCAGTGTTGGGGAGGCTGAAAACAGGAGGATCACTACAACTCCAAGCTGTGTAGTGAGACTCTGTACCAAATAATCAAATTTTTTCAAAAGTATAAATCAGATCCTGAGTAAGATACTTGGGATCAAAGGTGTGTGGAATAAATCTCATATTCTCAATAATTTTAAGGTTAATTATGAGATGAAGAATATTAAAAACTAAGTACAACATACATTAACAAACATATGAAAATGTAACTTTTTTAGCGGTAGGAAGGACTGATGGTAATAGGACTGAAAATAGGTAAAGTCTTGAATGCCCACCCAAGACCTGTCTTAGGTAATAAATTCCAGGCAGAGGAGGAGACAATGCAGAAGTCCCTTTAAACTTTTAGAAGAAAGGAAACAAGATTTAAGTAGATAAAAAATAAAATATGAGTCAATTTATGCAAACATAACATAGCCAATTAAATAGCAGACGTATCCAAAGACTTCTAAGGTAATTTTAAAGAGCGTAGCGGGATAATAGAACCACTGAACAAAGAGGAAATACAATTTCAACTCTAAGTTGCACAGTATGTAAACAAAGGTGCTTTGTGACACGTGGTCACTCTGAGCTTGAAACAGTCATTGGGACAACAAGTCAGAAACCAGTTAAAGTCTGAGGCTGCAAAAACAGGAAACATTGGACATTTACCTTTCATAGTAGTAACTGCACACTTAAAATTCAATCATTTCATATTTAGAAAAGATCATAAGAAATGTCATCCGATTTCCTCAAGAATGAAAGTTACTTTATATTTTAACATTATTCTAAGTTCTATTATTACTATATTAAATACAATGCAATGAAGAGGCCTCAATTCTTTATCACCATATATAGACATATATATTTGTCATGTTTTCAAAAACTAATAATTAAAAATATGTTTGAGAATTAACACATACATGTTATATATCTTAATCATTTTTATTTCCTCTTCCCCTCTCCATTCTCTTCTCTCTTCTAAAACAGAGTCCCTTTTCATCTCTACAAAGTTCTCCACCTTATTTCCTATATATTCTCTTTTATTTTGGGGTCCCTTTTATAATAATCTATTTACTAACAAGACATTAAGTCACAGAGAACATGAATCAATAGTGTACCACTTCCTAAAATAGAATTAGTGAGGACTAATGGAGAAAAATGAAGGAAAAGTAGATGGATTTACTTTTATCATAAAAATGATTTAAGTCTTCAATATTTGATACTTTGAAAGAGTATGACAAAGAAGTGATGTATCATTTTCACTGAGATACCTTTAAAAACTTGAAAAGCTGTCATTTTATCTTTCATAAGATCAATTAAGGCAGATGAATTTTCCTTTCATTCTCCTACTCCAGAATGCCAAATGAATATCTATGTGATATATATTTCAGATATTTTGCATGTATTTATCATATATATTAATGGATAGATATTTATCACCTGTCTAGTAGTATATATCCATAAAATTGAAAATTTTTGTTGCCTAGAAAAATAATAAAATATTAGCTAACTTTTAAAACATAAAACATAATTATGTCAAAGACAGAAATATGGCTTGTTTTATGAGAATTTAGCTGGCTAGAATCTTTCTTTTCTTCTTTATTTCTTTGGTATAGGGCCTCACTATGCAGGTCAGACTTGTAGTGATCCTCCTTTCTCAGCCTCCTCAGTGCTGGGATTACAGGTGTGCACTACCACACCTGGTCTCTGTGGACAACTCAGGGACCTCTTCCCTCTTCATTCTCTTCTTTCTTCTAAAACAGAGTCCCTTTCCATCTCTACAACATTCTTTACCTTACTTCCTATATGTTCTCTTTTATTTTGTGGTCCTTTTTATAAGAATTTATTTGCTAAAAAGACATTGAGTCATAGAAAACATGAGTCAATGTGAGCCTGAGGCCAGCCTGGACTACATCGTGACTTCAAGGCCAGCCCAAAGTACATAGTGAGATCCTATCTGAAGAAAGGAAGAAAGAAAGAAAGAAAACAAAGTCATAGAGACATTTGTCTCTATTTTCATAGAGATGACCCCCCCCCCCGGAGGGGCGGGGCTGGCACAGCGTGTGGTACCTGGGATGGAACCCAGGTCCTTGCTCTTTCCCGGAAGGTGCTTAGACGCACAAGATATCCTGCACTGCTTTACTCAAATCTACCTATTAGCACTGCTCTGTATGTCCTCACTCGAGAGTCCCTCATCTTTCTTAACTGGTCTGTTTGTGTTTGTTCATAGATGTTACCTCCTTTAAATATGCAATACATTTTACCTATTTATTATATTTCTTATTTAAGTCTATGATTTCTTTTTAAATATATATTACAAATAAACAAATTTATTGTGCTTTTTATTTTATTCAGTCATCCATTAGAAACATATTGTATACTACCTGATACAGATGCATTCAAACTCCTTACTCTTTCTTTCTTTCTTTCTTTCTTTCTTTCTTTCTTTCTTTCTTTCTTTCTTTCTTTCATTCTTTCTTTCTTCTCTCTCCTTTTCCTTAATTCCTTAAGAAAGGCTCTCACTATGTACTTCGGGCTGGCCTTAAAGTCACGATGTAGTCCAGCCTGGCCTCAGACTTCCAGTGCTCCTCCTACTTCAGCCTCTGTAGTGCTGGGACTACAGGCCTGAGCCATCCTGCCTGACAAACAGGCTTCCATCTGAATGCACACAATTAACTAGACAATTTCTACCTCTGAACTAAAGAAGTTAAAGATTCTCTCTGTAAATAATGCCCAGAGTACATGTAAGAAAAGAGGAAAAATTGGCCTCATTCAAACACTTAGGGACTAACTAATAAACAGCAAAACAATAGAATCTCCCAAGAAGCCTGGGCATGGTGGCGAACACCTGCAATCCCAGCTCTTGGGAAGTTGTAAACAGGCAGATCACTGCGAGTCCGATCTAGTAGATCCTGAACACCCTGTAGAATCTTTCCTAAAATACAAAAACAAAAAAGAATCCCCCAAAGAATAAGAAAATGCATGTTAATCTAACTAGGAATTGCTACTTATCCTTCAGAATTGCAACCATCTAAGCAATATCACTAGGTATTTTTGCCTCTTTTCTACCTCACTAAATGCTTCTTTGAAGCTTACTTTTCTCTATACCCTTATACTGAAGATCGTATTTAATATATCCATCTCTTATTCATATACTTATCTTGAATATCTTTTATTACAAGAATATCAGAAGTATTTTCATGACAAGAGCTGTGTGTTTGAGAGCAAAAGACATAAAGTTATAAAGAGTTTTAGCTATTGAATCTCAGAAATCCATATTCATCTATATTTCTAACTAGTCTATGAGATGTAAGCCCAGCTCTCTCCTAGGATTTCACAGAATTTATTTCATTTCTGCTTCGCTACAGCTACATCCCAGCTGCGCATTTCCTTTACTTTAGACGACAGCACACCGGGATGTGCCCTGCATTTACATAATGCACGGGAAGAGGAGCACTTAGAATTGTGGAGACATTTACATTTAAAACTTCTCATCAAATATTACATTTAAGACAGCTACACTTTCCCTTATCCTTGACCCTTTCAAACTGCCTCAATATATTTTTGGCCTGGAGGAAAGATTAACTTCAACTAAGCCATGGACATTATTTCTTAGAGAAACAAATGGTCTATAGAAGTCCACAAACTGGCAAATTCTGAATCTCTTTATTCTCTAAAATCTGACAGAATCTAAGTTCAAAGAACTGAAAATATAGCCCCAGTTTGTTTCATTGAGCATAACTTACAATTTGATCTGTGTCTAACTTATCCATAATAGCTATGAACAATAGATCCTGAAGTCACTTCAGACATTTCACTTGCCTGAGCTCAGTTAAATGTACCAAACAAGTTGATAAATGAATGGGTTTTATTCACAATAAAATATGACTCATAAAAAGAGGGAAATGCCTAGTATACACAAAGTACTCCATCTGTTTCCAGAGAATAAAATATTAAATTAAAAACAATTCAAGTTCTGAAGATGCTTATTAGTTTTGTTGTTGCTACTGCTGTTTCTGCTGCTGTTGTTTTTGGTGGTGGTGGTTTACAAATTAAAGCAAAATTATGTTTATAAAAGACCAGATAGGTGCTGCTTCACCCTGAATGTAGACATGAAGAAAGGCTTCACAGAGGAGATTGCATTGGACGTGGGGCTGATACACCTGTGGCTCTGCTGAAGGAGAGAAAGGTTCTGGAGGGCACAGCACAGAGCAGTCCTGTGCCGCAGTCTTAATGGCAGGGCAGCCCTCCTGATGTCCAGATGAGGGAATGCAATGCCTGATGTGGCAGTAAGTGGTGGGTCAGGGCCGGCCAAGTAGTTCAGTGGATTAAAGTACCTTCAAGCAGGCTCAGGGGCTGGGGATTTGATCTATGGGCCTGCTATGCCAGGCCCTGCCCCCAGGGTACACTGAGACTAAGACTGAGACAGGGCATGGTATGGCATACCTGTAATTCCAGCTCTTGGGAGTCTGTGACCTGGCAGATCACTAGGAGTCTGCTCTAGTAGTGAGACCCTGAACACTCTGTAGACCCTATCCTAAAAATACAAATATAAATAAATAGATAGATAGATAGATAGATAGATAGATAGATAGATAGATAGATGATAGATAAGAGGTGGGTCTTTGGAAAGGGAAGACATGATAGCTCCACAGCCATGAATGAAACTAGTGCTCCTACAAGAGAGACTGAGAAGAGCACCCTGGCCAGCACTCCTGACCCTTTGAGGACCAGGAGAAGGTATGATCTTAGGAGCCAGGTACAGACTTCTAAAATGCTACTGCCTTGCCTCTAGGACAGTGAGCAATACATTTTAGCTGTTTATAAGGGAACTACTCAGAGTTGTGCACAGTGGCACGGGCCTGTAATCTCAGCACTCAGGAGGCTGAAGCAGGAAGAACTTGGAATTTGAGGGCAGCTGGGACCATATAGTGAGTTCAAGGCTATCCTATACTACACAGCAAGATCCTGCTTCAAAAACCTAAAAATTAAATAAATGAGTAAACAATTAGCATTGTAGAGTCCTTTAGTAGAATAGCCTGCCCCAAATAAGACCATCTCAGTATAAAACTGCTCAGATTGTTACAGGACTACAGAGGTGCCTGTTGTCATTGTCATGAGATCTTTTGCAAGAAAAAGCAGATGAAAGAAAATAGAAAATTATTTAAGGTTATACGGTTTTAGAAAATTAAGTGACGATCTTAAGATATAAGTTTTTATTGTATTTTCCATGGATGCTTTGAAAACATCTGAATAGAGCCATTATTTTAAAAGACTAATTGGTTGTTACAAATAGGATGCTGCATATAATGAATAGAGACCTCATGACTGAAGCAAAACTTTGAATTAATGACATAATTATGTTATCTATACTGGAGAGTTAAGAGGTGCTGATATAACATTCTTTTGCATTAGTATCCATGCTTCTAATTTAATTGTTAAACTATATTTCTTAAATGATATTTACTTAGTTTATATACCTACCCCTGAAGTCACCCTGAAGATATAGCACGCTTTATTTCAGAACATTAGGGGCAGTTTTTGGTGAATTATTTATGCAAGACAATGGCATTGAGGTACTAACTTAGTGCTTAAAAAAAGTGAGGCACCCAAAGTTACATAGAAATATCTCTATGAAAGTAGGAAGGGAAAGGGTTTCTACCGTGGAGGCAGAGTGCTCCCGGATTTGCAGATTTCCCTTGTGAGACTGGAATTAAAACTAAATTTAAAAACATAAACAAAAGTCATGCTTCAAATACAGTATAAAACACGAAATCATTATGAGCAATTCTAAAAACCCATGATCTCTCTACAAGTAAATAGGAATATTTGTTCAAAGACATTATGATATTTTATTTTACTCTATTTTATTTTATTTTATTCAGGGTCTCACTATGCAGCTCAAACTCGTAGCGATCCTCCTGTTTTCAGCCTCCCCACTGCTGAGATTACAGGCCTGCACCACCATGCCCCGGCTCCATCACTGGCTCAGCAGCGGTGCCAGGGATGGAACTCAGGTTACTGCACTTGCCTAAGCAGGTGCTTAGTCCACTGAGCTGTCTCGCCGGCCCTTAAGATATTTTAAAACCTGTAAAAATAGAATCATTGAGGTGAAAACAATGTTTAAGTCTGAAGAGTATAAAATTCAAATTCTTCTGAAATACCTATGCAGATGCAGGTATTGCCCAAAAAACAATCCTTTATTTTTGTTCAACTACAAAAACTTATCTTAGTTTTCTTACCATTTTTTGAATAACTACTATGAAGACAACAGTATGTAATGTATTAATTATTGTAGCTGTCCTACCAATCTGTTTTTGAAATTGTTTCACTGCTATTTTATCCTTTTTTTCATTAAAATGAATAAAAATTAAATTAAAAAATATTTTATCAGGATATATTTCCAGTGCATCAGAATTTCATTCATCATGGGAGGTTAATACATGGAGATATCATTTCTTAATACTTTTTCATATTTTAAAAATTAACTATCAAAAATTGCTAAGAAGAATAAATGAAAGAACTGACCTTACCAGATAATCACCTTACTAGAGATTGGTACCATTAGAGCTAGGGGTGTAGAGGGCAGAAAAATGGGTTCTTAGAGTGTCTGACCTGCAATTTCAGAAACTGTAAAACTATTATTTTTATGGCAAAATGAATTGTGAAGATGTGACTAGTTTCTTAAAGTTTTAAAAATAGAGAGATTGTCCCAGAGGATCTGGGCTGGCTGGAGTTGACCCCAAACCCTTAAGAATATAAGAAGGTAGAAGGTTGAGAAGAGAGATGTGGTATAAGCAAGCGTCAGAAGAAACTTAAACACTGAGAGTGACTCAGCTCAGTATTGCTGACTTTGAAGGTGAAGACAGGAATGCTGCCAGGATCAGAAACTGAGGACAGACCTAGTCCCACAACCACAAGCAACTACCTGTGCCGTATATGAAAAACCACCTTCTTTTAAAGAATCAGGAAGGAAATAGTCCCATACACACTTTGCTTTCAGCCCAGTGACCTCCGCATTGTAATTGTTACATATAAAACTGTAAGATAATATATTCATGTTATTTGAAACCACTAAATTTGTGGAAACCTACAATAGAAGCAATAAAAAAACAAAATAAATATTGCAATAACAGAGGAAAATAGATAGGTAAGGAAACAGAATAAAATGCTTCAAAACAGGCCACTGAATAGGAATATATGAAAGTTTATATGAGTACTAAATGACTTTAACCTTGAGAAGGAAAGAGTCATTGAAGAATATGACAGTAGAAGAAATTAGTGGCTACTTGAAAAAGTACTATTTAGACATCCAATTCAGTACTCCAGTAGAGTATCCTCCTGATGTATTTATAACAAAGACAAGACATCTTTAAAAGCACTGAACAGCAAGGTTCAGAGTACAAGAATGTACTTGCAACATACAGTATTATAGAATGTTCACAGAACTCTTATAAGTATATAAGAAAATTAGATTAGCCAAAAGAAAATTTGGTAAAAATTCAAACTTCTGTGAAAGAACAAATTCAATGCCCCAAATAGATGACCTAGTAATCCAACTCATAGGTATTAGGAAGAAACAAATTAAACCAAATGTCCTATTGAAAATGGCAGAAGAAAGAAAGGGAAGGAAA
This sequence comes from Octodon degus, assembly GCF_000260255.1. Classification (NCBI taxonomy): domain Eukaryota; kingdom Metazoa; phylum Chordata; class Mammalia; order Rodentia; family Octodontidae; genus Octodon; species Octodon degus. Next base: position 1,210,389 of record NW_004524748.1, read on the forward strand.
AACAAGGGAAGCATAAAGTGGACAATAACAAGAAAGATAGATTAGAAAAAAGAAAGGAAGGTAACAAGAAGGAAAGATGAGAGAAAGAAAAGCAAGCAGAGGAAGAAAAGAACAGGAAAATGATACTCCCTGTTGTCCGGGATGTGTAGCCACAGTGTTTCTTATTTAATGTTGGGGATAATGTGGTCAACAATCACTTTTTAAAGTTTGTCCATAACTAATGATACAGGCACTGGTGGCTGCAAATCTACCTCTAGCTATTAATCAGAAAAAAAAATGTGTGCAATGTAACTCAAAACTTATGCACATGTATGATGATCACAGCATTATCCATAATAGTCCCAAATTGAGAAAATTAAAATAGCTATCAAAGTGGGAAAAGCAAATAGAAAAATATAATGTATGGAGCATTGAAAATGAAAAAAATTACTCCTTTATACTAGTACATGTCATAGTCATGTTTAGTTCAAGAGATTAAAATAACACCCTACAGAGTGTTTAGTTACTATTTATATACATTTGAAAATAAGGAGATTAATGCTTAGAGATATACTATTGTTGATATAACTATGAAACAATGAGCAAAGTATAACAGATGCTAAAAGGAAATGTATCCTAGGAACGGAAGTAAAATTTGATTCAAATTGGAACCAGTGGTTGGGAGGGATGCTAGAATTCCATGGCATCTCCACAAGTGCTCATTCTATATTATAGCACTTACATCTCATGCATTGTTTTGTTTTGTGTGTGCTTTAAACATTTTTGTGTACACGTATTGCTTTCAATAGTAAAAGTTTGAGACAAATGCACTTCAAGCAAGCCCTCCCTCCATGTCAGCCTGAGATAACTTTATATATCATTTAAGAGCTGAACTCTTAAGCACTTCCAGTGATACATCTGGAGTCAGCTTCTGCCCCGGAATTGCCTACTTACATTCAACTCCTGTTTCCGCTCTGTGTGTGCTGCTCTCCACGCGCTGGCCTCTTTGCTTGTAGAACATAGTCCAGTTTCTGGGTTTTTTATTTTCTCTTTTGACTGCCTGCAACATCATTTCCATATAAATGTTCATTCATTCCCTCTTGCTTCCTGTAAATGGCTAAGGAAGCTTCACTTTCTCAATGAGAATTTCATTCAAAATTGTAAATTTCCATTTCATTGATATTTACTGAAAATTTTTGTAATAACACTTCCAGAATTTATATCTCCCATTTCTTAGGAAGATTTGGCTCACTACACATTTCATTCATCTCTGAAGTCATTTGCTTATTAGCGTGTGTGTTTGTGTGTGTGTGTGTGTGTGTGTGTGTGCGCGCGCGCGCGCGCGAGCACATTATGGTCTCAGGAATGGAGCTCAGGACCTGGCCCTTGCTGAACAGGAGCTGCGCTACCAAGCTCAACCTCCAGCTGTTGTTCTTATCTACATAAAATGAAATTCACATCAGAACAATGGATTCCTTGTAAGTCAGCAATTTAATGTTTTTGGTAATCAATTTTCTCATGAAGTCGACAATGAACAAATATTTAATGATTATTTAGCATTTTTCAGTCCTTACTATTTATGATTAGTGATATTTCTTATATAAATCTTTTAAAGAGGTTTTTATAATTCATAACGTTATCTATTAAAACTTTTTATTTAATCATTAATATTCTGAATCCAACCTTACATTAAAAACCAAAGTTCTGTGAATAAGAATAGGATGCTTCTCCTTTGAGAAAGATATTTTCAGCAGCATGACTGCATTAGTACTCCACAGAAATACAACATCTCCAGAGTAGGGGTTCTGATATAGTGTACTTCTTCCAGAGAAATTGTATTTGAGCAAAAGTTAATGTCATGCATGTGAAGAAAAATTGTTAGTAATTTTTTAAATAGAAGGAAACTTGGCAGATTTTGCCTGCTGAAGGAAACCAGTTCTGACAGCTTGACATATTTTAATTGGCTTACTACTCCAGGCATTGAAGTGAGCTAAGGAAAATGTGGGAACAAGAGAAAATTGGCCATAAGAGGCAATGATAATCAAAGATGCATTTTTAAAGAATTAGAATGATGTATGGGATTTGACAAAAATTAAATTATAAAAACACACTGGGAGATAAAATTATAAAACAGGAGAGGTAAATATCCAAATGAATGTAATAAATTCTGAACCAGTAATCCTGAATGTCAAAAAGGGTAAAAATACTTTAGCTTGAGAGAATGTTTAGCCAAAGCATTAGTATTAGAAAGAAACCAGTTGAATAAGAGAGGAAAGATTGGCTTAGCAAAAATAGATAAATAAATAAATCAGTGTCTATCATTTTCCTCTTTCTTGAATAATACGTCACAAAAGCAGCAACAAAATACAGACAAAAATAGAAAGCTCCCTCAGATGCAAAGTCATAGAGGAGAAAAGTCCACAATCGAGCCTCATTTGAAGACTAGAAGTTAAATGCAGAAGAGAACAGATGGTGGAGAAAAAGCTGGCAGCAAAATCTCTGGTTCCCGATGACCTGCAATCTAGAACTCCTAAATATGGTGAATACTGCAGTTAACATTTTTCTCCAACTCTGGCCTGCCCTATCAAGTCATTTTCAGAGTACTCTATAATCAGGAGCCCTTGGGGAAAGTGCTTAGTGTTTAAGACTGGCATACTCCTGGAATCAGAAGTCACAGCACAACCAGTGTCTGTGATACTGTTCTGTCACAGTGGCCATAAGAAACTCTTGCAGAGACATACAGAGGAGGCCTAGAGCCCCTGAGAAGTGTAAGCAGCAGTGAGCTCAAGCTGAGGAGGACAACGTGGTCCTGTTTTCTGTTGGGTGAAGCCCAGCCAGCTAAGTGTAGATTTCTAAGGGACTGGGTCTGAGAAGGTTGGAATTATGTCCCGTGGCCTGTGTGGGCTCCTCACTGCCTACTTCCAGGATAGTACTGGGAGTGGGTTTGCTTTCTCTATCTGCTAACATGGTCAGTAGCATGCCTTGGCTTAAACAATTACAACACAGGGTGTACGGACAGAGGGATCTCAGGAACAAGTGGGGGCACCACTAGTCACAGGCCTCAAGGCTTGGCACAGATAGCAGTGACTTAGGGCACACAGAAGAGCACAAATACTAAAATCTACTCTTGTGAATACAGCCCTGTCAGACAATACACCACTGACTGACCCAACCCAGCAGGAAAGGCAGGAGGATATAACAGCAGTGACATAGCAGAAAAGCCGACGTAGAGGCAGAGTAGGCTGCTTCTGATTCATACTCCTCCCCACATCTGCTGAATCCCAGTACCTGCAGAAAAATCATTTGGACTCACTTTTAGTTTTCTTTGTTGTTTTTCCTGTTGTTTCCTTCTTTTTCTTCTTTTGCACTTTTTTCTTTTATTTTTTTAAATTATTTTTGTTTCTTTTACCTAATACTCATTACTTGCTTTAAATCTTTAATTGGATTTTTAAATCACCCTTTAACCTCTTACTTCTTATTCTCCTCTTTTTAAATACTACTCCTTACATTTTTTGTTCTCCCTTTTTTCTTATTCTAAGCTTTATTGATATTTAGCTATTTCATTTAACATATGGTACTATTGATGATTTCTTATTGAAAATTTTGTACTTACTAGTTTTACTAGAGCTTTATTACAATGTTTATTTTGTCTTCTTGCTTGTAATTTGGAGATCACTTTTATTAAGTCTGCTATGGGGATTTTAAATTTATTTTATGGTATGTCAATAATGAGTTTTCTTTTGATTGTATTATTATTAATTTCTTTTCTATTTTTAATGATTAGATTTTTTAACTAGATTTTACTCTGTCAATATCCGATTTGAGTTTTGTAATCGACTTGCTATATTTGTTTCCTCTTTTTTGAGTGTTGTGTGGATCAAAGGTTGCAGAATGTCAGACACTATGAGACTAAAAAAATATAAATTGGAAGGGGCTATGAAAACAAAATTGATAGCTCAGAGGATTAAAGTGCCTGCAAGCAGGTGCAAGGGCTGGGGGTTCGATCCCCAGGCCTGCTGTGCCTCCCATCCTAGGGCATACGGAGAAGGCAATTGAGACTGGGGGTTGTGGTGCACACCTGTAATCCCAGCACTTGGGAGGCTGTACACAGGCAGATCACTATGAGTCTGATCTA
>NW_004524748.1:1214707-1217310 GCF_000260255.1 Octodon degus
AGACCAAACTGCAGGGGATACTACAGAAGGACATATTTAAATTAAGACATCTCCACAACAATGGCACTGTAACTGAACAAGCTGGAATACAGCAGCCATCCAGGTAGGAAACCTATGGCAACAAGTGGTCTCTAAAAACCTTTACTTCCTCAAAAGCTCACTTCTTGGGCACTCAGAGAGAGAAAATTACAAGTAAAGAACTTAAAAATTAAATGTTCAAATTTTTTAAAGAAATCAAAGAAGAAATTTATAAGAAAAATCATTAACAATTTAGTGAGCTTCGTGAGATTTTTATAATTTATTAATAAAATGCTAAGTGAGCTTAAAGAAGATTTAAAAAGCTTATTGACTAAAACAAGAAACAAGATGATACAAAATATGAATGACCAATTTGATCAATAATTAGAAATTATGGAAAGAAAAATATCTAAACCCAGAATGTAAAAATCTCAACTAGAAACATGAATAGCAAATAAAATCAGTGCAGGGAGAGGAATGCAAAATATAAATAATTTAAAGAGCAAAATGTAAGTTTAGTGATAGGAAGCAGGGAAATTGGCTTTCTGGGGGTGGAAAAGGACTGAAGATGGGAGGATGAGGTGAGGATGGGGGAGTAAGACACATTTAGAGGAGATATGCCTATTCCCCAATTCCCCAAGATGAATGTAATTATTAAGTCACAAATATATGCTAATAAAAATAAAACTCAAAGAAAAATTAGTCAAAAATAATGACTCTATGATGACACAAATCAGAATACTAGTTATTTTTGTTGGAGGTAGAGTGAAAGTTGATTAAAAAGGGGCACCGAGAGGTACCTGGGGTATAGATAAAGGATATGTGCATCTTAGTCACAGCTTCATGCTTTATTTGCCAAGTATTTTTCAAAGTTTTTGTCACTTCAGTAAAAAGGTTCAGGAAAAAAGTTAAAAAGTTAAATATTCAAACACAATAAAAAGAAGTCATACACAGAAATATTCAAAACATGGCTTTTTTTTTTTTTTTTTTGACAAGATCTTACTAAGTTGCTCAGCCTGAGCTTAAAACATTAATGTTCTTCCTTCACCTCCCAAATACTGGGACTAAAGGCATGCAGCTGCTGGTTTTAGAAATAAAGCAAATTTAAAATCATACTGACATTAATACTGTGGGGTACAGGAAAGGGTTTCATGGAAAAATAAACAAAACAACTTTACTGCTTAGAATAAAAATATTTATATGAGAGTTTTTGAGAAGGTGTGGAATAACAGAATCAATCACATGAAAATGAAAGGGACAAATTGGATCACACTCACACACTCACACACTCACACACACACACACACACACACACACTCTTTATTTAGCCTAGTGTGTTTTGACTTTATAAATGGTAAATATCCAAGAAGATGAAAAAAAGTACTAAATTATAATAATAGACTAAGATATTAGAAAGCAATCACTTATTAGTATATAAATAAAAAGTTAGTTAAATTAAAGGTAGAAAATGTTTAGTAAAACCCACAATCAAGCCATATTGAGAATGTTTTTTGATGATATGTCATACAATCTTTACTTGTAATAACACTAATAAGTCAACTGAAAAAGGTAAATTAAAATAATTTTTAAATTTCAAATTAAATTTTTGAAAAATATTTAAAACTATTAAATGTTAAGGCTTTTAAAATCTTACAGGAATAATAATAAATGACTGCAAGAGGCAACAATAAATAATGATTGCCTTGTGCTATCTGGTACTTTTTACCCTATTATTTTTATGTGCTCTACTAGCCTATTCTCTAAGCTATACTGTCAAGCATACTATGCTCTGCTAGATACACTATACCCTGTACTAGCTAATAACATAGTCACCTCCCTACAAAATGTATTTATAACAAAGATAATAAAATATACTAATTTAAATATTTTACATTACCTTTAAATACCAAAAAAATTCTTGTATTCCTTATCATTTTATAAAGCAATGTGAAAATGCCATGCAATAGAATATTTCTTTCTTTCTTTCTTTTTTTTTTTTTTTCTTTCTTTCTTTCTTTCTTCTTTCTTTTTTTTTTTTTTTTTTTTTTTTTTTGTGTGTGTGTGTGTGTGTGTGTGACCTGCTCTGCCCGCCCTAGGGGTGGGGCTGGTGTTGCATGTGGTACCTGTGATGGAACTGTGATCAGTCCCTGCGCTTGCCTAAGCCTACCTAAGCAGGCACTTTAGACAGCTGAGCTACCTCACCGGCCCCAATAGAAAAATTTTTGCCTCTAGAAAATTAACCAAGTTATGTTAAAGAAGCATGTGCACACATATATAACTTGTAGTTAGAGTTTATACAACATTTTAGAGATATTTAGTAAACTTCAACAAGTAAGTCAAGCCTTGAATGCTATCCTATGATAATTGAGTTGCCATGAAATTTCTGGTATTTTCTTCTGTCACAATAGAAAGCTAGTTCACCAGGCAACCTAAAAATTGATTTTCTAGTTTTTTTGGTTTTTTGTTTGTTTTCAGAACTGAGGATTGAACTCAGACCCTTGTGCTTCCCAGGGAAGTGCTTATTCTACTAAGCCTTATCCTCACACCTCCCCCCACCTTTTTTTCTTTTTCTTTTCTTTTCTTTT
>NW_004524748.1:1217410-1242909 GCF_000260255.1 Octodon degus
AATTTTCTGTTTTGAATAATGAGGTTAAAGAGAAAAACCACAAAGGAGTTCTGTATTTTTCACATAAGCAAAGTGAACTTTGATGCTAGCCAGTTTTCTCAAGATTCCTAGGAGCTTCCAATCTACAAGAAATCAGTGAAGTAGAAAATTCACTGTTTTTTTTTTTTTCTATAAAGGAAGTAATATTGAAATGGCTGATTGTTCTGTGCCTGGATCTGCCTTACAGTCCTTTTCTGTTTATACAGTGTGGGAAGCCATTAAGTGGTATCCATTTTATAATAGTGTCAGCCCTTTTCTTAAGTTTCTATTCCCCTGCTGAGTTAAGTTTATGGTCCTTCCCACCTTGCCCATTCCCCATGAATCACGCGCTATATGCCCCAGGGGTGGCACCTTCCCCCGTGGCCTAGACACCTGCTGACACCCAAGAGCCAAGACTTTCTCATTCCTACACCCCCTATATATACCCAGCACCTCCCCTAAATAAATGAGACTTGATCAGAATCCTGCCATGTCTCCATTCTTTGTGTCTCCTGTCCCTTCTCATCCCCACTCCCCCTCTAGGGTCCTTGTTGACTAACCCACAGGTCAGGACAATACAGCAAATCTCTTTTAGTTCATTCAACATTTACAGTATTCTATAGAATGAGCTGTTGCCTGACTCTAGAATTTTCAATCAAAGGCAGTCATATCTTTGACCTAACTTGATGATAATTTATCTTTTGATAGAATGAAAATAACAAATCTATCTCTGTACTCAGACTCATTTTCAGCTAACCCCTAAAAGAGTGAAGAAGTTTCACTGGAGAACTAAACTATATGTGTCATCTTTTGTGGAATATGATGATAGTGCTTAGTGCTTACTTGCTTGCTTGTTTGCATGCTAGCTTGCTATTCTAAGTAATGTATCTAGGTACTGTATGTCTAAGTAATTTGTTTATTCAAGTATCTATGTATCTAAGCATTCATATTTTAAGTATCTATGTGTATAAAGGGTAAAAATGTACTACAATAAAAAGTAGCAGCCATGAACATTTGTTTAGCTGAAGATATTTTGACAACAAAAAGTGTTTCTGTTAGTTCTCCATTACTATAAGAAACCTGAGAAAATAAACAAGAGAAGTTTTATTGCAGATAGTCATTTTAGTGGTATCAGTCCAAGTTCAATTAGTTCTAGCTCTTTCAGACCCATGGGGACATACCAAGCATAGCAGCTGTGTGTGATAGGTCATGGCCTGAAACAGAAAGAAAGAAAAGGGGACCAATACCTCGTAATTTCCTCAGCCAAGTACAGACCTTTTCCTGGGTTGCCCCTCTTAAACCTTCCCACCCTCTCAATCGCATTGTGAATCTTGGGACAAAACCTTTGACTCCAGCACCCTTGGGGAGCACAAAGGTCCACATCATAGCAGAGATGCCCATGAATAGGGCAATTGACTGCAGAACTTCCTGCAGTAGGAATCCCATGGCACTTCAAGGTGTAAAAGAACGATCTACCAAGCCTTTGTTTGCCAGCTTTTAATCAATGCATTTAAGAGAGAAAAACTTTCAAGCTTTTAATCCTGCTTTCCCTAATTTATGTACATGGTTTGATTTGGTTGTATGAAGAATGAACTGATGAGAGCTAAATATTTCATACAGAAATATGTTAACTCCAAGTGACAAGGGATCCAGAAGAAGACTGAATAATAACTAACAGCATTTTTTCTTTGTTAGCCTCTCGTATCTGCACTTGCTGGATATCATGCTGAGTAGCTACAGGAAGTGTGTTTGTGTGAAAAGGAAACTTGATACTAGAGAGCCAACTGAAGCCTCACTTCAGAGCGTAGCTTGCTGTGCCAGCCACACAATTAAATCACTGTAGTCCCTTGTGAATTACCTGGAATACAGCAACACCTAGAAAAGGAAATTGAATTTATCTTGTTTCTCTTGTTTTATTAGGAGCATTTTGAGTGAAATTTTAATGGATTGATATTTAATGATTGTTTGCTTATTCTACCATTATATTTCATGCATGTGGATTTTTCTAGCATTTCTACACCAACTTTGAGTATACTGCAGAAATCTAAATAGAACTGCCACTGAATAATTGTATTGGTAAAACACAGAGAATAAAAATGAAATAAAATCAGCAACAGGGAATGTAATGGGTTCATTGGGAAGCATCCTTGTGTTATTATTCAGTTGCTGTGACTTTACAGTGGGATGGTAAATTATGACCAAGATGAATGAAAATGTAAGACCAAATAATCATGTTGAAATAACATTAAAATTGAAAGGCAGAGGTGAAAGGTTACCTGGGAACACAAGAAGAGGCATATCACATCTGTTTAAAAAAGAGATGGGGGGAGAAATGGAACAGAAAGTGGATTTCAATTAAGAGAGTTCTGACATTGACAGTCCTATGGATAACCCACTACTATTAGGCATTTGTGGACTACATTGGATTGTTTTACTGAATTTATGCACTTACAATATTTAAATGGCAATGGAATACCGATCTGACAAAACTAGACCAAAAAAAGGGGGGGGGATACAAATGAAGGACCATTTTCTATCTGTATATACAAAATAGGGTAGATATACAGCTACCTTCTCTTAATTCAGTGAGAAGAAAGATTTGTACTAATAGTGTTGGGACAGGATATCATGTCAACATTCCTGTACTATGAATCACCACTAAGAAGACAACAATATGTAATATATTAATGATTGAAACTGTCCTACTAATCAGTTTTGAAACTGTCTCATTGCTATTTGTTTCTCAATAAAATTAATAAAAAAATAAAAAAGAATCAAAGAACAAAATGGAAACGAATTTTGAATTTTGCAAATGGGAAAGGGATCAAGAGCAGGAGATGGCAAGACAGGAGGGAGGGGAAGGGAAAGTGGCAGGAGAGCGCTAAGAGGCGTTGTGCGCGTGCACCCGGCTCTCCAGGCTACGTTATGTCGTTATTATCTACCACAAGAGTGTGCTAACAAAAAGCAAACACATAAATTAAAATTTGGGACACTACCGAGTTACATGACATTACAGTACAAGATCTCATATGTCCCGAGTCTTAATTGACCTTGGAAGGATAGGGCCAAAATGTTGGCATTCCTTGTAGCCCTCCTTTTTCTCTAATTTTGGTCTGCAAACTTAGGTTGTTAACACTCCAGAAGAGAAGCTTATTGTTATCACCATAAAACCTAGAGACAGCATGGCAGCAAATGGTATGTCATTACAAGAAGTCCATATTCAGAAGACCAGAATGACAGGTACTCCAAGCATGGACCTAGTATTACAAATTGCCATCTTCGGTGCAGTTGCTTAGTTCACAGGTGTCTGTATATATAGGTAGTCAGGTTGAGGATCCTTCCAATTAACTGCAAGATTCAAAAATCTTCTGAAGATTCTCAGGATCATTGCCTTACCCATCTTCTACATATAACTATATGGCTTTCCCCTGTCATGTTTCCTAGCTCTTCTCCTTGCTCTCTTTTCATTTTCTAGTCCTCAAGTTCTTGCTTTGCTTTTAGTTGTATTATACCTTTCTATTTGTATTTCTTCTTTCGAGTTCTAATACTAGGGAAACTATATGATATTTACACATGTGTGTCTGGTTTATTTCACTTATGTATATATCTTCAAGTGGCATCCACTTAAATACAAAGCCTTTGAGTTTATCATTCTTAACAGCTGCATAATACTCCATTGTGTTAAAAATACCACATATTTTTCATCCAATTCCCAGGTGATGGGCATCTTCGTTGTTTCCAGTATTTGGCTATCACAAATTGCACTACTATAAGTATAGGCACACATATGTCACTATGATATGATGTTATCAATCCTCCAGGAAAATTCCCAGTAGATGAATAGCTGGATTAAATTGTATTTCCAGTCCAACTTTTCTAAGAAGTCTCCACACTGATATCCATAATGACTACACCAGTCCTCATTCCTACCAGCAGTGGAGAAGGGTTCCTTTATCCCCACAGCCTCTCCAACATTTTTTTTTGGTTGATTTTTTTATGATATCCATCCTTTCTAGGGTAAGATGATATCTCAATGTTGTTTTTGTTTGCATTTCACAGATGGCTAGTGATGTGGAGCATTTTTTTTCATATATTTATTTACTTCTTTAATTTCATCCTCTGAGAAGTGTGTGTTCATCTCAGATGCCCATTTTTGAACTGGGTCTTAAATTTTGGGGCCCTATGTTTTTTAGTTCTTTATCAATTCTAGAGAGCAGACTTTTGTCTGACTACTTATTTGTCATGATTTTTTCCAAATTTGTGCGTTGTCTTTTCACTTTGTTGGTAATTTCTTTTGACGTGCAAAAATTTCTCAGTAAGAGCAGGTCCCAGTTGTTAATTCTTTCAAGCATTTCCTGTGTGATTTGATTTTTGTTCATAAACTCTTTGCCTACTCATATGTCTTCAAAAGTTCCTCCCACTTTCTCTTCCAGGAGATTTAGTGTTTCTGTTTTAATGTTTAGATCTTTAATACATTTTTACTTTAGTTTAGTGCATGGTGATAGACCTGGATCAAGTTTTAGTTTTCATCATGTAGAGAGCCAGTTTTTCCAGCACCATTTGTTAAAGAGGCTATCTTTCTTCCAGTGAGTATGTTTGACCCCTTTGTCAAAGATAAAGATGCTGAGTGGGCTCATAGGGGCTTCAGAGTCTTCTAATTTATCCCATTGATACACAGGTCTATTTTGTTGCTAGTACCATGCTGATTTTGTCACAGTAGGTTTGTAGTATAATTTCAAGTCAGGAATTGTAATGCCTCCTGCCTTGTCTTTGTTGCTTAGGATTGCATTTGCTATTCTAGGTCTTTTCTGATAGAAAATGGTCCATCATTTGTATCCCCATTTTTGTTTAGTTTTGTCAGAGAAGGTTATTCCATTGTCATTTAAGTATTGTAGGTGTATGAATTCAGCAAAAAATCCAAAATATTCCAGTAGTCCATAATAGTAGTGGGTTTTACATAAGACTGGCAAAGTCAGAAGTTGTTGGTTTGAGCTTTTTACAGCTCAGCTTGTAAGTATGGCTTTACTTTTTATACTTCATTTTTATACTTTTCTGCTGGATGATTAAGACCAAGATAAAGCAACAACTGTATAACAAGAAATGAAACTTTTGTATGTGACAACGTCAGTCAAATCTCCTCAGTATTTATCCAGAAACCTTGTACTGCAGTATGCACATCCTTTCTCAGTGTCAACCATGTGGATGAGTCTCAGCCATTGCTTGACCAATTTGCTCTCTGTGAAAGCCTGAGAGAATGTTTCTCTCCATGTGACTCTCCTTAGGCTCACTCTACATCATCAATCACATTGCTCTGTGGCCCCATAAGCTACTTGATCAGAAAATACAGGACTCAGCTGAGTTACATGAAGTTACAGTATAGATTTTCCTATGTCCTGAGTCCTCACTGACCTTGAAAGGCTAAGGACAAAATGTTGGCTGTCCTTAAAGCCCTTCTTTTTCTCTAATTTTTGGTCTGCAAACTTCAGTTGTTAACCTGCTTGAGGTCCTTTTTATGTGTGCAATCTGATAGATTTTTCTAACTGTACCATTTTTTCCCCTGTCTATCCATAATTTATATCATCTTCTTTCTGGATAGTCTGTACTTCTCTTTTTTTCTGTAACTCAGGGCACTGAATACAATCCAATCAGCTGATTCTTCTTTGACTCTCACAATTTATGGGGATCTTGCTCTATTTACATAATTAAATATGATTTCAATTAATCTAGTAGTGTCTGTTTAACTTTTAGCCCAGTAAAAGAAGCTAAGGATCACAAAAAGGTCAGTTTTTACTTTCTGAAAATATTATTTTTTATATATTAGAATATGACTTTATGATAACACCTAGGAATGATACTAAGACAAATCTCTATGAAATATTCATCAAATTTCACAGTTTGCTTCAAAAATTTTAATTCTTTTAGAATATTTATATTAGCAACTTGTCAATTTTAACTATGTATCTGTTTTGTTCAAATGTATGGCTATATAAATTATAATTGTGAGCAATTCTATTTTCCAAGTAAGGTTACATTATTTCACACAGATTTATACAGTATTGTTGCTCTTTCTACTTACCTAATGCTTTTGTTCCAGTAGATTCTGAGCCTGCATTCTCCAGTAGGATATAACAAGTGATGCCTTGTCTGTTCTGGAGGCTGTCCTTTACTACCAGGAAAATTCTGATGGCTGCCACATGAAAACTGCTCTGCTATGAGGTGCTGTTACCTCACACTACAAGTCTGTAAAATGTTTCAAGTTTACACTCATGGAGGAAAAGATGTCACATGGAGATTTAGACAGCAAGAGAGAGAAAAATACCCAAAAAAAGAGGACAGAAGAGATAGAGTGGCAGAGAAAGAGGAAAGGGGGGAGGGAGAGAGAGGGGGGGAGGCAGACAGACACAGAGAGAGACAGAAACAGAGACAGACAGAGATAGAGACAGAGACAGAGACATGGAGATCGAGATTTGGTGGAAGGTGTCTCAGTAAAAAGGCCATCTTGAAAGTAAGGTTTAAACACAGTTGTCTTAGCCAACCCCACATAATCAGAAATAAACCCTCCCTTAATCTCTGATTTGGCCAACTAAAGAAATGTGGGCTTGTGTGTTGTGTTGTGTTTTGTTGGTAGTAGGAATTGAACACAGTACTTGGCACTTGCCAGGCAGGCTCTTAGCTGCTGAGCTATATCCCCAGCCAGAAATGCATTTTAATTGATTTTGTTTCTGGGGATTTTGTTATTAGTTACTCATATTTAATGTGCTGGCTATGAGGGAGAAATTGTCACAATAATGCAGTAAGAGGAGCCAGAAAAGGGCTCATGGGTGGAAAGAGTAAGGGATTGGGCTATGGGCGTAGAGAGAGAGCTTGATGCCACCTTCACTGGAGCTGGTGTCTACGATCACATGCGAGAGACACAACGATGTGAAGGACCTGCTACCTAGGGAAGGAGACATCCAGGCAAGAAGCTAAAGGTGCTCGCTAGTTAATTTAATCCGTGTAAAGACAAAAAGGCAAAGAATTTTCTCAGACTCTCGAGGATAAGAACATGTGGAGGGAGATTGTTTCCAAGGAATAGTAAAGCAACAACTTCAAGTTGAAGTTTGCTGTAAAGCAGCCAGTCCTGCTACTGCCACCAGCCGATACCCACATTCCATACAAATCATCCATCCGGTACTTTCCAAATTCCTCTGCAGTGTAGCAGGAACAAAATGAGTTATCTTCCGGAACTTATTTTGTATTTTTTTTATGTAGCAATAAATAACAATAAATAAATAAATAGATCATTTCATTAATTTTTTAATTGCAAAAAATAAGTTAGAACACATGTTACTAAAGTGACATCTAAGGTTTTGGAAATTTCTAGGACATAAATAGTATTTAGATCGAAAAGCTAAGTAATTAGATCTTTAGAGTTATTTTGTGTTTTATAAATACAATGTTCTCTATAAATAGAATTCACTTTTCTTAAAATTTTATTCTCTGTATGTTTTTAATTATTTGAGGAAACATAAGTAAATTTTTAGTTTTATAAGGAATACAATAAAAAATAAACATGTGTATCCCTACATGTATATCTTGTGTTTCCTTTTAGTCCTTTGAATATAGCATTTTATTACTGTTTGACATCATTTGTGCTGATGCTATTTATTTTTAGACTGCATGCCATTCCTGTACAGTTTGTTTATCTTTTGTTCCTCTGTAAGCTTTAGAAACTGCTTTCTTTGATAAGTTCTGCAAAATTGCTACAGTGGACTAGAAGTTGCTTAATTGCATTTCCCCATTGTGTGCATCATTTCAAACTGAAAATTCGGGTTACTCATTAATCTGAAAATCCTTCTGCATTTTTATTTTATTTTATTAAAAAATCTTTTTATTTATTGATTTTTTGGTACACAGTCTTACCAGCTCGGACATGTAGTGATCTTCCTGTTTCAGCCTCCCCAGCGCTGGGATTACAGGTATGCACCATCACACTGCTTTGGTGGCCAGCACAGTGTGCCCAGGACTCCAGGGCAGGCATGGCAGGTAGTCCCAGGGATCAGACCTGGGTCCTTGCACTTGCCAGGCATTCACATAGACCCCCAAGCTATCTTCCCAGTGCTAGCATTCTTCTTTTCGATAGGCTTTTTCTTCCCATTTTCTTATATCAGCAGTAATTTGCCTCGTAAGTATATTCTCTATAACTTGATTCTTCTTTATCATTTTTCATCTCATTCTTTGTCTACACTACATTCTATTGCCATTTGTGGCATCTGTCTTTATGTTTCACCTGGAGATTACCCTGGTACGGAAAGCTTTAGTTCACAAAGTTTGAAATCTCTGTTTCTGAAGTTGAATTTTCTGGTTTCACACTGAAGAGCTCTCCATCCTTCCCCCGCCTCGTTGCTCTCTCCCACTTTCCTTCTTTGTCCAATGATTTTCTACTTGCTGCCGAGTGATTTCATAAAACTCATCCAAAACCACAAATACTGAGGGCTTATGTGTTGTAATGCTCCAGGATATTCTGAATGAAATAACTGAGCTGGCATTTCATCCCAGGCCTGTTTTGTCTGGCATGAATACTTTTAATTTCTTTCTTCAAGGTTAGCGGCCTTATAAAAACATCATTCCCAGAAATATTCAAAGCATTTTAGTCCTCTGTTTATCATGGATAATGTAATAGTTGATACATTGTGTCAACTTGAGAAGTTTAGAAGTTTAACTATGCCACTCAGCAGGGACCAGAGCCCTCACTTAGTGAACTGCTTCATCTTGTGCAAGAGGAGCCCATAGAGAGCTACACCCACCCTAAGGGGAGATAGCCTGCCTACAACATAAGGGAGGAAAGGAGGCTTACTGTCCCCCATTTTTTTTTTTATCTTGCTGCTTTTTCTGTCTTCTGCTGGCTTTGTTTCCCCTGTGTTGTGCCCCCTGCTTTGGAGCAGCTGATTATGGATTGAAAGCTCCACCAACTGTGAGCTAAATAAACCTTTCCTTCCTAAATTTGAGAGTCTGGTATTTTGTCTCAGTAACAAGGAAAAAGTAATGGAGAAGATTAATTCTAACCTTCATTCTCATATAATGGCTAGTGCTTGTCCTCTACAGCAGTGAGGAGACTTTGCATTATATCACATTTATCCAATAGAGGTTAAAATGCCATGACTCCTCTGCTTAGAATATCATATTCATGGAAATAGTGCTAACATATGAAAATAGTTTATTAGAGTTTTGTTATGTTTGCACGCAAAAGGACATGATGCGTGAATTCACAAAGCCATCCTGACCAGGAGTCTCTTGGGAGCTCACTGCCACACTCCCCCTGCCCTTCCCAGCCTGGACATCAAAGTCCTGACACCAAATGCCAGGCAATGTGCACTTTTCTAACATTGGTATGCTGTGAGGCATTTTATCCAAGGAATAAGGAAACATGAAAATGAAAAAGTTCACATTGGTTTATTGCAGATATAGTATTTCAATTGAATAATAATAGCAAAATAACTGCAAATGTAATCTGTTTTCTTCTTTCCAAAAAATTGGAAGATAGATCTAAATCAGTTGAACAAAATGTGTGATTTGGAATTTCACTAGCCATAATGCTATAGGTTTGGATCTTTTTTTTTTTTTACTTTTTTTGGACCCAGGGTTTGAACTCAGGCCCTTGCACTTGCCAGGCCAGCACTTATTCTACTGAGCCATCTCCCTGGCCCTAAATTTATTTATTTTGTGGCAAGCTCAGCCCACCTGGAGGAGGGCGGCTAGTGCAGCATCTGGTGCCAGGGATCAAACCATGGTCCCTGCACTTGCCTAAGCCTGCCTAGGGAGGAACTTTAGACCGCTTAGATATCTCACTGGTCCATAGGTGTGGACTTTGTTGTGTACTCCTAGGTGGCCTGCATATGTCCTACTTTGTCTTTTTCTTTTCTTTCTTTCTTTCTTTTTTTTTTTCTTTTTTCTTTTTTTCTTTTTTTTTTTTTTTTTGTGGAACCAGGGATTGAACTCAGGCCCTTGCACTTGCCAGGGAAGCACTTATTCTACTGAGCCATCTCCCTGGCTCCCTACTTTGTCTTTTAATCATTGAACATAGGTAGTCATCATTCCATGTTGATTCTTTTTTGCTTCTCATTTTTGCTGGACATTGCTGCACAATATTGGCTCTTCTTTTTCTTTAACCAGATCTCTGAAAGTGTACTTTCATCTCTTTTGGAATCTGCTTTTGTCCTCTAATTTGGAGAGGTGAATAATTTTTAAATCCACTTCAATTGACAATGTGATTTCAAAATGCTATTGAAGTTAGTATGCAATCTCTAGTACCTAAATAATATACATACTATGAATTATCCCACCTAAGGCATTGAAGTTTATTCATTCTGAGTAATTGGTCTTGCGTTTCTATTTATTTGCTGCCTGATAATGCAGCCTCATATAGGTCAAGTAAATGCTTGCAATAGCAAATGCTGATAGTAATGTACATTAGAAGACATGACTTTCACTTTAAAAGAGCTTGCAGGATGCTTGAAAGACCATTAGAAAGGTATTTGATGCCACAATTTTGTTCTGTGAAGGTTAGAGACCAAGAAGACGAAAGAGGTCACGTATAAGAAAACTGTAATGACAATACCAAATCGAAAGGTCCTAAATGTTAATGATAGCATGAAAATAAAGAGAGCAAATCAAGAAATGCTGAAATCTATCAAGGTTCCAATAAGGGATGACCAGGAAAATAAAAGCACCCGGAGTTAAACATAGTATACTAATAATAAGAGTAGAAGCAGTAAGAATAATAATGATCATGTTTTCTAAGTGATCAGTAAACTATTTCAAGAATAGGAAATGAAAACACTGTGAGTACAGTGACAGAACCTGGAAATAGGGCCGCTTAAGTGATACAATAACGTGAGTTACAGGCATTCCGAGTTTGACATGATTGCAGCCCGCGCAAAAGGAGAAACCACGTCTGCTGAAGCGAAAGGAATACATTGTTAGCTTCAGTGGAGTAAACCTTTAAGACAGTACGATAAGGAGGATTAGTGATTAGGAACACCCAGGAAGGAATAACATTACAAATGCACCAAACCATTTATTTTGTTCCAATTTGTGTAGGTGCTAAATATTGACAGACAAAAGGAAATTTGATATCATTTTTATCACTTCAGCTTTTCAGTTCAGAAAGGTGTAATGAAACGTATATTTTAATGGATTTATTCTCTAGATTCTCTTAATATGAATATTTATCATCTAATTGTCTGCTTAACTGCTAATTAGCATCTTTCTGAAATATCACTCTTTGGAAAGATTCACTATAGGAAACCAAGACTTCTACTGCCTTTTTATTTATTTGTATTTTATTTTTTACATTCAACTCCATTTTAACCTATAACCTTAATTCTAAGTTACCATTTTAGATATGCATAAATGTAAATTATTTCTGACTCTAAAATTATTCTGGAATTATTATTATTATTATTATTATTGGAATTTTTCAAAGCAGCTTGCAATTCAGGGTGAGTTCATGAAACAGCTTTTCTGGAATTTTTTCAAGCAATGCGGAGGAAAACCACCACTTCGTGGACATTGAGATGACCATGTGAGCTTTGTCTTAACTGTTTCATTTCAATTTCATGTTTCCCGATAAGTTAGGATATGCAACATCCTTATTCAGCAGCCATGAACGCCTTCCTATGGAGTCCGCAGGGTCATTTCTGTCCCTTTCTACCATGACACAATAGCCAACTGTGTAGCGAGAGCCACTGAGAGTTCTATGACACTGGGTGGCGCTGTATGCTAACAGAAAAATATTTATTGACTGGGCCTGTTCAGTTCACTTTTGCAGTCCTGATAGGAGCTCTCTCCGGATGTCATGTTGTGGGTTCTTCTGATGCTCCGCTAGCAGCAGCATCTGCTGCAAGGGAAGGCAGGCCGCGCTGCTCCACCCAGGTCTCTTGTGCATGAGAAATCCTGAGGAACTGGAAGAAGTGGTTAAACGTAAATTGACACCGAAGCATCTTTCCATCATTTTTATGACTGAGGTTACCTGCTGGAGGGAACCATCAAGCATATTACAAATTTTCAGAGCCCGTGACTTTTCAAGTACTATTTTCTAAAATCTAGTTACAAATAATGATGCCATAACTCGTCAAGTGATACTGAAGTTACTTAGATCTTCCAGAGTCACTCACATACAGTGAGCATTTTTAAAGAAAATTTAATAGCAAAACATTAAAAAAGGACAAACATGAAGGTTTGAGTGATATTAAAAATATCTATTATATATTTAAAGACCAGAATGTACAGTAGATGAATTAAGAACCATTAGATTCTCTGATTAAAATGACACAAAAATGAAATAAATTTTAAGGAAAGACATTTTCATTTTTTTTCCTCTAGTAAGTAATATATACCTGCTATGCATTGTTGTAAAACCTTATGAAGGCACTGGGGATACAGCTTTGTGGCACGAGAGCTTGCTTGGCAAGTGCAAAGTCCTGAGTTTGATTCCCAAAAAAGGTTACAAAAATAAAATTAAAATATTATCAAATAAATATATATTAACATGTGATTCCTCTTCCAGCAAGGTCATCCCTTGCTTCTCTTTGTTCGCCACACTCAGAGATAAAGTTGTCCTGCTGTGTCGCACTTCTTGGTTTCATGAAGAACACTTGCTTACATACCCAGATTCTATATTATACTGATAGGTTCATACTAGGGCCTTTGGCAACTTGCTCTTTGGATTACAATCAAACCTAAAATATATTTCCATGTCACAATAAACTTTTAATTATTTCCATTTAACTTGTGTGACATGATATTTTGTTGTATCAGGGTCATGAATCCTGTAGTAATGTTTCTAGTTGAATTTTTAAGATTTTGATTTTTTTAAATTTTTTTCTTAATTCCAGTGTTTTAACAAACATCATTATACATATAACTCTGCATATATACCTAAAATAAGTTATATGTATCTTATAATTATACCTAAAATAAGTTATATGTATCTTATAATACATATTATACTGCTGCTGAAAAGCTTTTAGATGCAGAATGAGTGAGGCACGAAGAGGGAAAACTTTCTTAGAATGTGTATCTGCTTTTGTAATCCCTCCAGCAATGATAGGAGAGTGGCTTATTGGAATCTCTCCCCACATTTTGGCATCAGTGAACAATACCAATCTTTCTTTACTCCTCATACTATAAAGTAAATATGCTATGCTGAGCTCTCTGTCAATTTTATGTGAGAACATGGATTGTTTTATATTTTAGTTAGACTTTACAGTTTTTCCCTTTGGAATTGCGTGTTCACATCTCTTTGCACATCTCCATGCTGAGTCGATTCTGATTTGGATAGCATCACAGGAGACGCTTATGCGTGTTTGGTGTTCATTAACGATAGCTGTTGTAAACACTCCCCCAGTGTAACACTTGTCTGTCAGCATTGTTTACATGATCTTTGATAAAAAAAAAAACCTCCATGTAGCTAACCATCTCTATCAGCCCTTCTTGTAAATTTTAAGAAAGCATCATCTATCTCAAAATTTTCAAGTTATTTACAGTGATTTTACTAGTATTACTATAGTTGAAATTCTCGCATTTTTTTTCTTTAATTCTGCTAAAATTCAATTGTGTTTATGACATTTGAAAGATAATCTACATCTATTTCTCAGGGGACTAGAAAAATTTCCAAACCATTCATTGAAGGCTCTATTCTTTCTATGGGTCTGAAACCCTGCTTTAAGTGTATGTCCACTGTTTTGGATGAGGGCGGTTAGCTTTCTCTAGTTAAAATTTTTATACTGTTTATTTTCATAAGAACTCCATCAGTTAAAATCAAATGATATATCATTAGCATTGTTAAACTCATACATTTCTTATGCTGTAGAATAAATTTTCTTTATTTAATTTGTATTGGTACCTGTGGGCAGTGCATGCTGCTTTCATTGTTGTGTGGAGTTGGTGCTGCTCCATTTCCTCCCTTCTCTTCCCCTTCCTGCGTCTTTTCATTCCCATATGTAATGCAGCACTCCACACCAGAAACTGATTTTTTAAACAGTATTTATTTAATGGAGATCCTATTTTAAAATTTTGTTATAACTACATTAAGCAAGAGATGGTAAAATACCTATAACATAGTACACTACTGTTTAGCAGGTCAAATAAGGAAGATTGTCTAATTTGCAACAACATGGAAGTACGAGATGATGGAGCATAGAATCGCCCAGGGATAGAAAGACAAATGCTGCCGGACGTCACACATGAGACCCCCAAAAATCGAGCTCACAAAAACAGAAGAATGGTGGCTGCCAGGATCGGGGGAGCAGGGGAATGCCTGGCCAAGGCTAAAATGTGTTAGTTGGGCATGAGGAGTACGTATGTGATAAGCAGTTGGGGTTATGGTTAGGTTAATGAGCTTCACTAAAATCATCACTGTTTTACATATTTTGTAGCATTATTTTTGCCACTGAATACATACAGTCATAACTGTTCATGACTATTTTTGAGGATTGCTTATTGAAATTTGTATATCGGTTCTCTTCAGTACTTCAAAATATTCTTTTTTTTTACCCTTGAAAAGATTTATTCCTTTGTTCAAAGAAAGCATTGTATAAATATCAATTATGAAATTCATTAGTAGTTTAATTGAATTTTTCTATATCTTTACTGACATATTTCAGTTTCTCTTTTTGCATAAGTGTTTCAGTCTCTAAGTATAACTCTCAATTTGACTAATTCACCTTTTAATTTTATCTTTCTCCACAAATATCAAACTTGTGTTACTCACTTAATTTATAATTAGTAATAATGCGTGTTTTATTTATGGGATGATTCTCCATTATCCCAGAAATGTACCTTGCTCTGAAAGCCACAATATCTGATAGTATTATAGCTATTCCTTTTTTTTTCAAAGTTTTATTGATAAACAGATAGCAATGAGACAGTTTCAAATCCAATCGGAAGTACAGTTTCAACAAATAATACACTGCATATCTTCTTCTTAGTGGTTAATTGCTGTACAAGAAGTGGACTTGTGATCCTATTTACAAACACCATAGAACAAATCATTCTATTCATTAAGAGAATGCAACTATATATCTATCCTAACCATTTGGAATACACAAATACAAAATGGACATTCATCGTTATACCCCATTTTTTCTAAGTTCCGTTATTGAATATTATAGGTGTGTAAACTCAGCAAAATATTCTAAAAGAGTCCAGTAGCCCATAATAGCATTGGGTCTTCTGTTTAACTGGCAATGTCAGAAATTATTGACCTGAGTCCCCCACAGCTCAACATAACAGCATGGCTTTATTTCCTATATTTCGTCTTCATACTTTTCTACTGGATGGTTAAGACCAAGGTAAAGCAGGACCTATGCAGCAAGAGTTGTAGCTTTTTGGTCTGAGAAGGTCAGTGAAATGTCCTCAGGATTTATCTTGAGATCCTGTACCTCAGATTGTAGAACCTTTGTCAGTGCAGCCATGTGGATGATTCACGGCCATTGTTTGGCCAATGTGCTCTCTGTGGAAGCCTGAGAGAGTGTCTTCTCCCCATGTGACTCTCCTTAGGCTCACTCTACGTCATCGATCACTTTCCTCTTTGGCCTCATAATCTTCTTGATCAGAAAATTTGGGACACTACCGAGGTACATGACGTTACAGTACAAGTTCTCATATGTCCTGAGTCTTAATTGACCTTAGAAGGTTAGGGCCAAAATGTTGGCATTGCTTGTAGCCCTCCTTTTTCTCTAATGTCTGCAAACTTACATTGTTAACCATCCAGAAGACAAGCTTATTGTTATTATCAAACGATTTAGGCTCTTAAGCTTAACCTCACTATCTCACTGCATTTCAAACATCTTAGGCATCATAAGGAGCCAAAATATTCTTTGAAGGATTTAAGAATACCTGGACTGGACCTCAAAGTCAGCTGCTAAAATTTGGCATAAGTATGCAATATTTATATTGGTGAAGAGAAGAAATAAGATGAATATTAATAATAATATGGTTTTGTAATTATATCTATACTTCAGTAAGTCCACCAACTAATGTCTCAATAGCTTGACCTTAGACTGTTACAACAGACAATTTCTCTAATGGAGTAGAGAAAGCCATTTGAAGTTAAGTATGTGGTTTACCTTCTGATGCAGCTTCTGCATGTATTATTTCCTGATGATTAGTGGCCCCAAACCCTTCTTTTTCTTTTTCTTTTTCTTTTGTTTTTGTATTTTCTTTTAAGGGAAGGGTCTACAAGATGTTCAGGGTATCAGTACTAGATTGGACTAGTAGTGATCCACCTGCTTACAGCCTTCCAAGAGCTGGGATTACAGACACGCGTCACCACGCCCAATCTCAATTGCCATCTCAGCGCACCCTGGGGGCGGGGCCAGCACAGCAGGTCCAGGAATTGAACCCCCAGCCCCTGCTCCTTCTTGCAGGGCCTTTAATCCACTGAGCTACTTGGATGGTCCTAACTTTTCCTTTTAGAACCTCTTCAACATCAGACAAAGTTCTATACATGTAATTCTTAATATATGATAGCATATACATGGATGTGGGTATGATGCTTTGATTTAATTTTGTGCATATATTTCATACCAAATGTATGCAATTCTTCCACACTAATCAATTTCTAATTTTCCAGACCTGCCAAAGTTTCTTAAATTCAATGCAGTTTTGGACTAAGTACCAGATGTTAGCATAGACACACATACTTGTAAGTTGTCAATCAAAAGGCCTGGGCCCTTGTATTTTTGTGCCTTATATCTTCTAAGGTGGGGAAAGAGAAGGCCTTCTCAGTCTTCTTAGGTTTTACAGTTTGCTGGAATGATTCAAGGACCTTGGGAAATAATTTTACTTATTATTTTCAGGTAATGACGCTGAAGGATCAAACTCAGATATGGACAAATGTTAAGCGATGTAGAAGGTGATTTAGAAAGTGCGTTTTCATATCTTCTCTGAGCACCATGTACTACCAGCACTTTGCTACTTTCTCAGACCCAATATCTGTACAAGTCTCATTGTTTAGGGACTAGTATGAAAGCTAACTGTAGGCCTGATTCAGTTTTTGGGGCCAGGGAAGGAGCTTAGTGGAATAAGCGCTTGACTGGCAAGTGTAAGATCCTGAGTTCGCTCCCTGGTAACAAAAAAAATAACAATAATAATTTGATTTTCTCTGTTTCCCTTTATTTTTATTTTTTAATTCTTGATTATTATTATTATTGTTTTCATTATCATTATTATTATTACTATTATTATTTTCAGAAAGTAAATTTTTACTTACTTTCCTCTCTGCTGAGGTGGGGAAATGAAACTCAAAATTCCAGCCTTCTCATCCTGCCTGGGTCATTAGGCATCTGGACCCAACCTTCAGCTATCCAGGCGTCCTTAAGGGTGCTCTCATTAGCATAAACTCAAGCATGGTTCACCAGGACTTGTAAATAACAAAACAGGACCTCCTCACCCAGACCACCTGGGAAATTCCAAGGGTTTGGGAAGCCCTGGTTCAGAAATCAAAGGAAAAGAACAAAACTATATTTCTTAACACTATGAAATTTGTAATAATACTAAAAAATAGTCACATTGCAGCATTCTAGTAATAAATTCATAATTTTACCATTAATATTTATATGTGAGAAATTGAATATTGTAATGTTAATTTTGTAACTTGTAAAAATTATATTTATTAAATAATTGAATTAATTTCTTGCAAATATGATTGCAATGTAGGTCACAATATATTATTTGTAAAAGTGTGTTCATTAAACAGTGATATTTATCCAGGCATGATTCGAGTACTTTTCAAGTATAAATACACTCGTATACAACATGAACTATACTCTTGTCATAATATGTTCCACTGATTTATAGTTCGAAGTTTTCTTCAATTTGAATTAATTCTGTGTATAATTGGTGCCATATGTTCTACATTTAAAAGGCAGGATGGCTGTGAAAGAGTCCTAAAAAATTTAACAAAAAACATTGTATAAAGCTATATTGACTTAATTCAGTGCATTGTTAGAATATCTGTACTTGAGAACCATAAATGTATTATATACCATTAGTGGTTTTTTTCTACACTAATTGCTTTTTGAGTATACTACAGGATTTATAATACACTATTCAAACATAACAATGAAAGTTATTAAATATATATGTTATATATATTATTTTCTAGATTAACCTATATTTATTATTAAAACCTTACCATGTTTTCATTAACTCTGAGATTTGTCATGTTAAATTGTTAAATGCCATCATTCCAATTTCTTTGTATCAATGTCCACTTTATTCTCCTAAAAGTTACCTGGGACTGACCCTATAGACTTCTAAAGGGAAACAGAGGGGGCCAGGGAGATGGCCCAGTGGAATAAGTGCTTCCCTAGCAAAAGCAAAGGCCTGAGTTCAATACCCAGTTCTGAAAATAATAATAATAGTAATAATAATAATGATAATGATAACAATAATAATAATCAAAAACTTAAAAATAAAAATAAAGGGAAACAGAGAAAACCAAGTTATTATTGGGTTTTTTTTGTTACCAGGGAGCGAACTCATGATCTTACACTTGCCAGTCAAGTGCTTATTCCACTGAGCTCCTTCCCTGGCCCCCAAATATTTTTAATTCCTATAATAATTTAACTTTATAAATAATTATCATTTTTTAAGAAATAGAAAATATGGATTACTAAAATTATTATTTAATTTTGCAAATCTGTTTTCAAACTAAAATAATAGCTTTTTTGATTTTTTGTTTATGTTATCAGGAACAAAAAGTTTCTTTTCCATACATCTAATTCTTTAATAGAAAATACTGACAACAAACAAGGGAATAAGGAATGGCACTTGAGACAGTAATAATTTGATGAAGGATACAGCTTTAGGAAAAGATTTGGTGTGATTAACAGGCACAACCCACAGCCAGGACATTAAGTGGTATGGTGAGTGAAGACCTCTATTCCATATCAATTTAAGAGGTAACACCAGATTTTAGACGAGTTGAGAAAGAAGCCACCATTTTCAGGTCATCAGCAAGAGAAAAATCAGCACAAGGAGCTGGAGAGAAGAATGAGCTCACTATTTTAGAATGGAAAGAAAGCCGATGAAAATACATACAAATGTATGAAAATTAGAATTGGAATTTGCGATTATAAACTAAATAGGGTGTGCTTAATAGTCAGCACCATACCATAAGACATGAGGAAGAACATAACTTCACAAATGAAAATTTTC
Organism: Octodon degus; assembly: GCF_000260255.1. Classification (NCBI taxonomy): domain Eukaryota; kingdom Metazoa; phylum Chordata; class Mammalia; order Rodentia; family Octodontidae; genus Octodon; species Octodon degus. Next base: position 1,236,632 of record NW_004524748.1, read on the forward strand.
CAGTTGTCATTTTAGTGGAGTTATATGATCCAAGCACGGTCCACATACCTCTAATCTCAGCTCTCCGCGAGGTTGATTCAGGGACATCAAAAGGTTGAGGACAGCCTGGGCAATTTTGCAACTGTGTGAGTCTCTGTCTTAAAATGAACAAGCAATTAGGTGTGAAGGCTTTGGGTTTAATCCCCAGTACTGCCAAGAAAAATAGTGACGTGTTTAAAAATACTGTTAATAGCTGGAGAGATTGTGAATGAGCCCATATACAAACAGGGAAATTAATTAGGGAGCTAAAGGAAGTGTGCAGATGAGAGCCAGTAGTGGTTATTTCAGTAATAACTAAAGAGATGAAAAGAGGCTGAACACAGAACTACAGGTACCCGCTGGTAGAATAGATGGCATGGATAGGGCAAAAAGGGAGCTCCAGGATGATGCTGCAGTTCTGAAATAAGAACATGTATGCAAATAATGTGGTACTACTTGCAGAGCAGAAGCCAGGAACATACTCAGCAGCATAAGTGCCTGCCTAGCAAGTGCATGGTCCTGAGTTCAGTCTCTGGTACCACAAAAAATATACAATAAAGTCAAAACTAAAAGTAAATAAATAAAGAAATAGATAAACAAACAAACATTTGCAGGTCACAAGTAAATTTGAGTACACACAATTGAAGCCACATCAGATATCCAATGCATTTTTGAGATACAAGACAGTCCTTCCAGAGCTGTGATAACAGAAAGTGAATCCAGGCTATATTTAAAATTACAAAGGCAAATACAATAATTGCTATCATCTTCTCTTTCATAAGATGCTATTTTTATAGTCCTCAGTCTTAACTTAGTAATATCTACTTCACTATGAAAAATAAATCAGAATCAAAAGCAGAACTACAAGGATTAATCATACTGTAAAAGCATTACCACATTTTTATGCCACAATAGAGTCATACATGCCATAATTATGTAGCAATTCTAATTTACTGTGTGATAAATATTACTCTGGGCATATTTAACAATGAGAAAAGCAGTAATTCCCTTTCAATTGTGGAATATTCTGTATAAAATTTTAAATTGGATCAAAATTAAACAAATAAATATACTAATAATAATTCAGCAAGGATTTACCAATGACCAACATTCTGGAGACTGTTTATGTATAAAAAAAGAAGGAGATAACATAAAAGACAAAATCTCTACCCTGGTAAAATTGCATTTAGAAAAATGATGAACAAACAATAATTCATTGAATCAAATCCTGGGAAAAATTATGTAAAAGACTCAGAATGAGTCAACTTATCTGACAGAACAAGGCACATGGTTCCTTACATTCAGGAAAAGAGGGTGATGCAAGAGTGGGGCTCACAAATTCTGACAGTGTGGTCCCCCGTGATCTGTCAACAATGAGCCCCAAAGGGCAGATATTTCAAAACACACACGGGGTGTTGAAAAATGCTGACATATTCCCAGTGTAGTTTTACAAATGGCATATACTTGGAATGTTGTTAACAAAATGAAAACTTAATTTTATAGACATTTCTAAATGAAAGATGGCATTCACAGTGATAATATTTTGCTTTAAAGTAAGATGTATTTCAGTAATCAAAAATTATGTTCATAAAATATTAATTATTTTTAGTTTACTAAAACAGACAATATTAAAAGCAAGAAAGAACCCTAAAGGTCGCTAATGGTTCATTGTTGTTCATTTGCTAATGAGTGAAAGAAACATTGCAGTTAATGACCCTTTCATCAATAGTGTTCACTGATATACTGCTAAAATTCCAGAGCAGTACCAAATACAACTGTGCTAAAGTCATCCATCAGTTATGTCAGACTGACGATCATAATCTCAATCTCTTTATCATAATAAGTAAAGCTGAATGAAGAAAATTGAGTAAATTTTAAGTCAGATGAATGCAGCTGGAAGCTCATTCATTAGAAGAGAACTTGGTTGAGTTCTTGAGTCCTGCTGAGGCTCAAATGATTCTTTATCTATAAAGAGGAGACAGTGATGTCTCCCTTATAGATTTACAGCAAGCCCAGAATGAGATAATGCATGTAATCCACTAAACATAGCTTCACACGTAGAACCTTACTTCAAGGAATAAGAGGTTATCTCAAAACTTTGAGCATTAATCTTTTATCCACTTTCGTCTCCATCTTACTATGATCTTGACTTTGGAAAATTGTGAGAGGCAATTAGCAGTTTTACATTTAACCTAGAAATCACAATTATAATAATTTTGAAAAGAATGGTCATTTTAAAAATCATTAAGATAGCTTATTTTCTGGGTATGTTTATTATCAGACACCAAAATAAAAAATTTTCTACAGTTGCTCTTAAACAACAAAAATGCACAGCCTTTAATATGACAGAGAACTTTTCCTGTCATACAATCTGCTCAGTTGCATCAGTAACATTATTCATCATTCTTTTATTCTCAGATCAATCCTGTTTTTCTCATTTCACTGCTGTTTTCTGTATCTCTGTTGACACTGTTCCTCTCGCTTCCCCAGTCTCTTCACCTGTCTTCAGCTGATTGTTCAGTGTGTAATTTAAGTGGGAATCTGCGTTTTCAGAAAAACCTTTTATATTTCCAGTGTGTAGGACTGTGTTTAGGCGCCTTGGAGATTGGGGATATGTACATACATCCTTTCACATCTAAAAAGAGCATGATAATTAGAAATAAATAGCTGATGAAATAAAAGAGAATTAGAAGTTTCTACACTGAAATAAATTAAATTTAAATATACTCTGATATACTTTCCTGTTGGTAAGAATTACAAAGAGTTCTTAGAATTTGTGTCCTGAAAAGCTCGTAATTGGGAGTCCAGTGCCCATTCAGATCATTCTGACCCTTTTCTATTTTCTGGAAATAGAAAAGGTGAGAAACTGTTAAAAATTAAGTGACATTAGAAGATAAGATGTGAGAATCTTATCCCATAAATTAACCAAATTTCACTGGGCTTCTCTGCTCTTCAGATAAGAGACCTAGTTTTCTCTCTTTTCTGTGGGAGATCACAATGAGAAGACGACTGAGTTCAAGCCAGGTAGTCAGCCTTCCTATGAAAAACTGTCACAAAATCTTCTGTTCTTAGGATTTCCTGACTCTATACTAGGGATAAAATAAAATTTTGTTGTTTAAGACACTCAATCTATGGCATTTCACAATGACAGCCTGCATTGATTAATGTAAAACCCAATTACACATTCCACGATGTGGTGAATTCTACACCACACATAGTAGACTTTAAGAATGAATTGCACACTAATAGGATGCTGCCAGTATCTACAGAGTTAGTTTCCTAAAGCAAAGTTAATGAACTGTGGGGGAAAACTACATTTAGGACTGAATTACATGATATACAAATGCAGAGACTGTTGAGAAGCCACTGTTTGCCAAGAATTTTAGGTAGAATTGAACTATCTACATTTTTCCACGTCAGTCACAGAATTTATTTTCTAGTTAGGTTATCTTAACCAAACTGTATTTTTGAGATACAATTATAGCATTTAACAAAGCTTTGAACCACGAAATCATCTAAAGCCCTTCTACAAACATTATAATGAAAACATCATGTAAGAAAATATTTTATGAGGCTACATTGAAGTTGAAAACTTTTAATATTATACTGATATAAGAAATAAGACTCAAAATTTTAGAATAAATAAACAAAAAGACCCCCGAATCTTCAGCAAGAAATTTCCTGGGGAATACTATTTTTCTCTTTAATCTGTACCTTGTCTGTCTTTTTAGTTTATCCTACATATGAGACAGTGAAGTTCATTTACTGTTCTGCCTCTCACAAATTATCCCTGTATTTCCTTGAAGTAAGTCTTGTAAAAATCCAAAGCATTTTTTCTTCTGACTGATTTGAATTAAATGCCTTTTTCACACTCTTTTATTGTTTGAAACTAAACAAAACATATAATATATATGAAGAACACTTGTATTACTTTAAGCAATGGTCTAGTGGAATTAGTGTCCTCGATTTGTGGTTTTATTTAATCTGTGTTTACTCCCTCTCATAGCCTGATTCCAGATATATCTACAGTGGAGTAGTGGACTCCACAGCAGAAAAAAGTTATGCAGGGGAAATTCTCCCACCATATCCTTATATATATATCTTGAAATTTGCTATTATATTTCTTTTCTAAAATGTGGATTCTGCAGAGAATTAATAACTTATTCAAAGTCATATTGTCAAAATTGGTAAAAGCAAGAGTTGGATTTCATTTTCTTGAGAAGTTCCAATGCTTTACAAAGCTGGGGAACAAACCATGACAACAATAGTTACTAAATAAACATTCATGACCCAAAAGCTCATAAAGTATTGATAGATACGAATTTTCACCAGAACACTTAAAAAGTTGTTAAAGATGTATAACAAACATAAAATTTTGTCTTTCAGTAAAATACAAGGTCAAAAATGCATGGAAATATGCACTAGCAAAGCCATGAAAGAATTTGCAAACAATAATGTTCAGGCAAAGTGGTTTATTTGACATTTGAAATATGGTAATGACATTATACGCAGTGCACAGATGTGCTCTTCCATATTCTCCATTGCTAGGATATGCTACATCTTCCTATATTATTTTATTTATTTATTATGTATTTGGTACAGGGTCTCACTATGCAGCTCAGACTCCTAGCGCTCCTCCTATCTCAGTCTCCCCAGCCCTGGGATTGCAGGCGTGCATCACCACTTCTGGTCTCCGTGGCCAGCTCAGAACATCTGGTGGTAGGGCCAGCACAGCATGTGATACCAGGGATCGAACCCCAGACCCTGCGCTTGCCTATGCAGGTGCTTAGTCCATGGAGCTATCTCGCTAGCCCTTAAGTAATGCTTTAATCTAAATTTAAAAAGAAAAAGAGACTTTAAAGAGTTCAAGTGGCTTGCCCAATCACTTAGCTGAAAGATGTCAGTCATTGTTCAAGATTCAGATGCAATAAGAAATGGTAACATTCTTTAATCAAAGCATATGTTTATTATCAAGGTAAAAGACATACATTTAGCAAAAGTATTTAATTTCTTTTAAGGACACTAAAAACCCTATTTATCTTCTATAGCTTAGAGGAAGAAAATCTTGCTGAGAAAGTAAAAACTTACACTGCTGAATATTACACTGTTCATATTTCCAAACTTTTGGTTTTACCATTATTACTAAGTATACCCTACTTGTCACTTTCTATTTTAAGTTCAAGGTGGAAGCAATAACTCATACATATCGCAGTGGATGTTGAATTATAAAATCAATAAAATTTAGATAAAAAAAGTTAAGTAAAATGACTGGCAAATTGTATGGATAGAAATTTCCCAGCATTTCAATTTAGAAAAATGTGAAAAGAAGAAAAGTTACTAAAACTGTTAACACTTTCAGAGTTCCACTCATTTCCAGTTACATCACTAAATAAAGGACTAGATTATAGATGGAACCTTCATGTGCTTGTAATAGGAGAACAAAGCACCTGACAAAGACGTTTAAGTCTTACATGATGTGGATAACTTTTGATACTTTAACGTCTTATCAATTTATATTTTCTAATGTACTAGTGGCATGAAACATCATGTAACTTAATGACGACTTACATTACTTGTGAGCTATAAGTTCTCTGTGAGACAGATGCTGGAAATAATTAGTAATTAGGGTACCATTAAAAATGTGTGACTTCCAGTCCTGTCTTTTGACAAATTCACATTCTGATTAATTTCTTTTTCGTTCTTTGTGCTGCTGTCACTTCCCAGAAGAATGTCTCTTATCATTATGTATTCCTAAAGAGAAGATGAAGGGGAATTCATTATTGCCCTTCTTTTACAGGTTAATATTTGTACACTTGAATAATTTAGACATTCCTGACAGTTCAACACATTGGGTTAATTATAAGATCTGGAGCAGGATTTAATTTTGTCTTTTCCACTTCTAGTCATTGTTCTTGACTAAGAAATATATTTAATTTGTAATGTTCCTTACTAGAAACAACCTCAGAATTAATTAAATATGATATTATATTTTATTGTAAAATTTTTATGAAATTGTATTTATATTCATGAATTTTTAAATATATTGTTCTACCTAATCTTTAAAAAAAAAGACTGTAGACATTGTATCTTCTTTGATTGCCAAAGAAAATCAATCATTTAAACATGAAAAATAAGATGAAATAGTTTTAACCAAAGATTAACTTTTGTGAAATTTAAATGGAATCATGACAAATCAATCCATCTTACATCAAAGTTTTAATAGATTTTATGTCTATCATTATTTAAATCATTATTTCTTT
>NW_004524748.1:1243394-1245103 GCF_000260255.1 Octodon degus
TCATCCACAGGGCTGACACTGACAAAGGATCTACAAACTGCGGTACAGGGTTTCAGGCTAAATCCTGAGGGGATTTGACTGACCTTGGCAGATACAAAAGTTACATTTCTTGTTACATAGATCTTGCCTTATCTTGGTCTCAAACATCCAGTAGAAAAGTATAAAAAGAAGATACAAAAAATAAAGCCATATTAATATGCTGAGCTGTGAAAGGCTCACGTTAACAACTTCTGACATTGCCAGTCCTATGGATAACCCACTACTATTATGGACTACTAGACGATATTGGATTATTTTGCTGAATACGTGCACGTACACTATTTAAGTGACAATGGAATACCCTTTTCTGACAAAACTAAACAAAAAAAGGGGATACAAATGAAGGGCCATTTTGCATCTGTGTATACAAAAGAGTTAAGATAGATATACAGCTACTTTCTCTTAATTCAATGAGAAGAGATTTGTACTAGCAGTGATTGGACAGGATATCATGTCTGTATCTTCTACTATGAATAACTACTATGAAGACAACAATATGCAATGTATTAATTATTGAAACTGTCCTACTAATCCGTATTGAAACTCTCATTGTTATTTGTTTCTCAATAAAATTAATAAAAAATAATAATTTCTTGCTTTATTTTCTTTTTACTATGCTTGCTGAAGGTATTTTTCCTGATAAAGATTTTGCAGTTTTTAACATATCTAACAGGATATAATTCTTACATCAGGCTTTATTTTCTCAAAATTTTTTTCATTACATTTTTAAATTTTGTGTTGCTTATTTTGAATAGCTATATGCATTATTAAATGTTTTGGGATTTTTATTTTTATTTTTTGCATTTAGGAAGGCATTACCTTAGAAGACGTAGTCAATTAGATAGCTCAAAGTGCTGACATTGTTTCCTATAAATCAACTGTTCTGATTTAAAATCATTTTATTCATGTTTAAATGATTTAAAATCAAACAGTTCTGATTTATTTAAATTTATCTTTGAATCATTGAATGTTAAAAGTAGATGAATAGTTGGTTCCCTTTGTATTTGGATTTGAGAAAACTCATTAAACTGTAAATACCATTTTATCCTCAACTCTGAAACATTTTCTGAGTTCTAAATTGCTTCCATTTTAAGTACTTTTTTAATGCAAACATCTTAGAGGAAATTCTAGTTTACCACTAGCAAAAATATTAAAGTAGAAGTTTTTATTTTCAAAGTATTCAACTTCTATCCATGTAAATATGTCATAATCTAAATTCTATCAATTATAGGCTAGCCAAGTAGCTCAGTGTAGTAAAGCACCGGTAAGAGGCACAGAACCAGGGGGTTTGATCTCTGCATATGCTGTACTGGCTACACCCACACGGTACTCTGACAAAGCAAATGAGACTGGGTGTGGTGGCGCACATCTGTAATCCCAGCACTTGGAAGGCTGTAAACAGGTGGATCACTATGAGTTCGATTTAGAAGTGAAACCCTGAACGTCCTGTAGACCCGTCCCTTAAATACAAAAAACAAAAAACAAAAAACCCTTCTATCAATTATAGTTATAAAATATTTTTGTATTATTTCTTTTTTCCCTGTTAGTGAAGACTCTGTGTTAAAATAAATTAAACTAGATGTAAAGATACATGAATCAAGTATGAATAACATGTATATGTCAAACGTTGATATCATTATTGTTATTATTCTCATAAGAAAATTAAATGC
>NW_004524748.1:1245973-1249856 GCF_000260255.1 Octodon degus
GAGGCTGTAATCAGGCAGATCACTAGGAGTCTGATCTAGTAGTGAAACCCTGAACACCCTGTAGACCTTCCCCCCACCAAATAAAAAAAAAAAAAAGAAAAAAGAAAAAAGAAAAAAAAGAAAGAAAAAGAAAAGAAAATGCCAGTCCTTGCCAACACCTCCTGAAATACTGAAAAAGATTGAGTCACTTTTAATGAATCATGAACCACATCACAGAGTGAAGAAATGAACATACACTTAGCTCTGCCGGGCAGATATCTTGTCTATCAAGTTATGGAAGTATGGGTGGTGAGCACAGATGTGCCTGGTGCCACAGGCCCACTCTCTGTCTGGCTGCACAAAAAGTCATTTAGGAAATGTGTGGTCATGCTTGCCACACCTTGATCTCCCTGATCTTGTCCCGCAGTTCTCTGGGCTTGCTCCTTTTGGGGAAGCCTCAGTGTTTAATCCTTCCTCAAGTGCTACTCTTTCAGGATACCATCTAAGTAATGTAGCTTCAAATTTACAAAATCTAGTAATCAAATGAACAAACAACGCACTATCAGTGAAATCCAACAGCACTTTCCACTCATTCATCATGATAGATACAGAAAATGCATTCAGTAAAATTCAAATTTTAATTCTTAATGGTTTGCACAAGCTAAGAGAGAGATTTTTATTATCATAATAATGACTATAGAAATGGATGCCCACAAAAAACATTGTTAGTAATGAAATGAGAAGAGATATTTTATCTAAGTTGAACATTTAATAAGTAGGCTTAGGAACATTTTTTCTGGCATTATATTTGGTGTTGAATGAATTATAGAATAAAGAAATATAATAATTTGAATGAGAGAAAGCTATGACCAATTTCAGTAGTAATTATATTCATATTAAAGTTATTTACAGTAAAAGCTCATAATAAAATTATGAATAAGCCATTATCAGACACTATAGGGAAATCACTTTACAAATTTAAATATACATAAATCAACTGAATTTCCACCAAGAGGAAACAATGAAGTAAAAAATTTGCAAACTTGTGCAATTATTTCAAGATCCATCTAAATAAATCTAGGTGAACCAGGTATTGATAATCACACAAAACAACAAATCATAAATTGTATTGAAAGAAATTAAAGTTCTTTAAAATTTTAATAAGTAATACCCATATATGGGGACTCAATATTCTAAAGCACTGACTTGCAGATGCACTGCAAACATGAACATCATCTGACTATGTCACACGTGCTGGAACACACATGTTAGAATTTGCATTATTTCTTTCCACATGACTAAGGAAGTACAATGGATTAAGAATAGCTGAGACCATGATGAAGCAGAATATTAAACAGCAAGCTTAGTGGATTTCAAGACAAATTTTCAAGCTTTAAAGATTGAGGCTAAAGCTGTTGGGTGAAGAAAAGCACATATTAGCTAATAAAACAGTATGTCTACATCCAATTTCACACTGCAGAGAAGTAGAAGTCTACAAAATTAATATGGTGGCTGGGCATAGCTGTGCACACCTGTAATCTCAGTACTCAGAAGGCTGAAGCAGGAGAATCTGTATGAGTTCAAAACCAGTCTGGTCTATAATGTGAGCTCAAGATCAGCCTGAACTGTAAACAGAAAAAAAATTATTAGGTTGGAAAAAAATTTTAAAATAAGAAAGTTTCTGCTTTTTGAAAATTTATCTGACTCTCTATTATAATAAATAAACAGATAACCATTTTCACACAAAATGACAGTGCTATGCTAGAGAAGAAAATATTAATTGGGAGATTTGCTCATAGTGGCAAGACACACTGTTTTCAATGCACAATAAATATTAACAGCATTTGTGAACCAAAGTTGAGACCCATCAAAATATAGGAACTAAGCAAGATGTAATAAATAATTATCCAGAGAAAAAGGTGACACATTCTTAGATGGTAAAACTGTCTTTGTAAACTGCTGCAAGTAAATTAGTCCCAACCTCATAGCACACCTGCAAACCACAGGACCTGTCTCAGGCTACCTTAAAAGTCCACCCTCTAAGGGACACAAGAAAGTCTGTTATCCTCATAGTGAAATGCAAAACAACTGCAGAAAACCCCACTGGTAAATGGGACACAGTTTAATGAGCAAATTGCATGTGATCTAACAATGATTTAGGCAATAGAATGTTACATATGGCAGGACTATAAAAAATCATTCATATTATTTTCTTATCCCTTTGTTGTCCCCCTCCCACTGTCATTATGCTATTACCAACACCAATAACAACCACAACAAGAACAACAACACAAATGTTTGAAATTTTCTTCCCTTCTAAGGAAAATGCAGGAAGTAATTTTAAAAATAGTTTCCTGAAAACTTTCATTCAATACCAATCACTCTTAAGGTATCTTTGCAAATCTATTTCACACGATTTCAAAAGAATGATTAATCATTAAAAAAATCCTTAAAGCTATATTGGAGTCTTGTATATTATCTGAATAGAAGGGAAGAAAATGGGTGGTGATGGTTCAGAAGTACAATTCAGCTGAATAAATGTTAGAAGATTTAAATCAAAGAATCTGTTTCTGGTCTAGAGACTCAAGACTTTAAAATGTAGGGAGACATTCTGGTGTGATGCTACCAAAGAACACATGTCTCCTCTTTCTTAGCCATTTTTGCCTTTGTTTTGCTGCAGAGTTCACTCCAAATGCTCATCTTCTTCTTGAGCCTGCTTCTCCTGTGCATCCAGGTCCCTGACGAGCATTGCGCTTGTTTACCAGGGCCACCAGCTCATCCAGCAGGAGCTGCTCACGTGGCCTCCGGGCCTCTGTCTTCTGCCAGTATCTCTCAGGAAACCATGCTAATGGACCCAGTAGTTAGTGTTCTCTGGGGCACTTGGCCGTCATGATGAAGGCTTATACCTAGAAGCCTACTTTCTAAATATTTCCTGCAGATGCAGATGGGTGCTACAGGGCTGGCATCCGCTGGAGAGCAGGTGTGAGCCAATGGCAGGCCAGAGACACACACCTGAATCCCTGTGTTGGAAAAATTGATGCTTACTTATACATACAAAGACAGCAAAACAATTCCAAGGGAATTTCCTGCAAATAATGTGAAAGGTTAGGATCAGGCTTCCAGAAAACAGCTATATGAAAAGAAAAGAGTAATGAGTCAGACACGAAATTTAAATATCATTTAAACATTTTGTGCATCAAAAATATAACTTAGAGCCTGAAAAAGCAAATCACAGTGACAGAAAATATTCATAATATATGTAACTTAGGAAATGTAGAAAAAAGTTATAAGGCAAACAGAAATACTATACAGACAAAAATTAGAAAAATATGATGGAACTTCCAAAAATAGATTTTGTATTACTTTTTATATTTTTTATATTATTTGCTTTTTTATTTAATGTATTTTGTGCAGGGTCTCACTACATAGCTTGGACTTGTAGTGATCCTCTGTTTTCACCCTCCCCAGTGCCAGGATTACAGGGGCGCACCACCACGCCTGGACTCCGAGGTCAGCTCAACGTGCTGGGGGGTGAGGCCAGCATGGCATGTTGTGCCGGGGATCAAACCCTGGTCGCTGTGCTCGACTAGGCAGGTGCTTAGTACACTGAGCTATCTCATTGGCCCTAAGAAATGATTTTCAAAGACAAATCGAAACATATTCTAACTAATCAAGGAAGTACACATTTTTTTTTTTTACCAAGATGGCGTCGAAGGCGAAGAAGGAAGGCCCTTCCCCTGCCAAAGCTGAAGCCACAGCAAAAGCTTTGAAGGCCAAGAAGGCCATGCTGAAAGGCATCCACAGCCACAAAAAGAAGATAGAGTGTCGCCCACCTTCCGCTGTCCCAAGACACTGTGGCTCTGAAGACAGCTCAGATACCCTCAGAAGAGCGCCCCCAGGAGAA
>NW_004524748.1:1250221-1251202 GCF_000260255.1 Octodon degus
TGATCCCAGCTTGATTGATCACCTTTCTACTGCAGGGATGAAACACCTGACTCGTACAACTTAATAAAGGAAATGGCTTGTTTGGTTCATAGTTTCAGATATCTTAGTCCAGGTCCAACCGGCTTCAAGGCAGCATCCCGATGGCAGTTGGGAGTGGTGGAGGAAGGTGCTTACTTCATGGTGGCTAGGTAGGCAATAAAAAGAGCGTGAGATTTAGAAACGTAAGGCTCCCAATGCTGGGCAGCCAGTGAACTCCTTCTAGGACACAACACCTTATGGGAAACTCAACAAATCAGAGGATTAATCTATGGATAAGTATACTTCCCTATGATCCAATCACCTTTCAAAGAGTATCTAACATCTTTCACATTGAAAATGAGGCTAATTGGAACACTAGCCCTGAAAGGGTGGCAGGGGTATGAGGTTATCTATGTCAGCATGAGAGTAACAGATGCTAATGCTTTGGGAAGCTGACAAAATGCCGAAGTTAGCAATATATACGCTCTATGACCTAGTAAATTCACTGCTAGTATATGCCAAGAAAAACACATACCAAACATTCTACCTCAGGATATGCATAATGGCATTATTCATTACAAGTAAGTGTTTAGAAAGACTAATTAGCTATTCACAAAAAAATATAAGACATACAAGTCCATAAAATATAGCAGGTTCACACAATGGCTACTTCTACATCAACCTGCATACGTAAACTACAATTGTTCTTTAAACACTAACATTTTGGTCAGTAGAGGTCACATGTATGATGTTTGTCCCTGACGTGACACAACAGCTGAGAACTTCCTACTTGTAGCACACAGTAGCAGGCACACCTGTCCAGTCACTGGGGCCCAAGACCATTTTCATGTGCTTTTGATGACCCTGAGGCTGCTCTAAACAAATCTATGGTGAGAATCCTTGTATAAATTTATGATATTTGTGATTATGAACAGTATATTTTATTTGGTATTGATAACAAAT
>NW_004524748.1:1251537-1254711 GCF_000260255.1 Octodon degus
TTTTTGTTAAATAGTGCACTTTGGTAAAGAGCATGTTTCATTGTTCAAGAAGCCTCATAAAGCTTATGCTTGCCAGGGTCTTGATGGCAGCAAGAAACAGTGCTCAACAATAGATTTAAATCGTATAGGTTTGTGTAAGTAGGTCTTAGGCTGCGCATTCACACAGTGACAAGGATGCCTTTCTCGGGGCATATTCTTCTTGGTAGGTGACATATGCTTGCCTAGTTATGTTCAATGACTTGCATGCATCTCATAAATAAGATATTAAGTAAAAGAGATCAATCACTAAAACAATGTTAGTTTTCATTTCACTTAAGGCAATGCCAAAGAGGTGAACTTAACTTATAGTTTGAGAAGTACAGTATTACATTCCTGCATAGTGGAGACTATTGGGAAACCTTAGACAATGCCTAAACTGCTTTGTGTAAATTAAAGAGGTAGTTCAGTGAATGATAACTCAACAAGCTTCACATTTAAGATTTGTTTCCATTTCTTTATATATGATAGACTGGGATCAAATATTCATTAAACTTAATTGTTATTTTGTTGGCACTACTTTTTTAATTTGAAATAAAATCTTATTAAGCTTTCCATCATGAAAGAAATCTGAGGGCCAGTCAGATAGCTCAGCAGACTAAAGTGCCTGCTTAGGCAGGTGTGGGGACTGGGCCCAGTGTGCCTTGCAGACCTTGCCCTTGGGGTGCACTGAGACTGGATATGGTGGCATGTGCTTGTAATCCCAGCGCTTGGGAGGCTGAAAACAGGAGGATCATTATGAGTCCAATCTGTGTAGTGAAACCCTATAGACCTTCTACTAAATACACACACACATAAAAAAAAGAAATTCGACATTCAAATGTTTTATATTTCAGTCTGTAGTAGTTAATAGCACTTGAGACAGTACTTTTGAAACTCAGACTGTAAGTTTACAGAAATCTGAGAAAATAAAAATGAATTTATTCTTATCTAAACTTGTTAGCTGGTAATGTAATGGCAAATGATAGGAAAATACAACAAAGAAGGGTCAGCGCAGCCCCTCTTTTCCAGAACGGTTTGCCCTACTCAGTTAAATTTCTTCCATGAATGCTTTCCTCTCTGATTCTATTCCTTTAGCTATTGGTGACCAAACACAGAAAGCATATCTTCTATACAGAGACAGTTTAATTAATTTGTTGGAAACTCAAGCAGGATAAGTGACATCCTGGCAAGCACAGGGTCCTGAGTTTGATCCCCAGCCCCAGTACTGTAAAATAAAAATTATCAAGTTAAAAGAACAGCAACCACACCCTGTTCTTACAAACTTGCAAACCATAAATGAACCAGTTTCTACTCCTTTAAAAAAAAATAGAAAACACTGGATCTCAGGATAAAACACTGAATAAATGCACATAAAATAAAAAAAAATTGAAATTCAAGGAAGAAAAATCAGCTAGTTTTCTAACATAGGATTCCAATTTATTAAAACTCTAAATATGTCCTGATAAAAAAGGAAAAAGAAGAACACAATCGCTTCCATAACTGGTGTGATGGCCCTGCATGCAGAGGGCCTGTTTGCTGCATAGAAATCTTAGAAAGTGAAAGGAGAATTCAGACTACATGACCTACACATGAAGTATGCTTTCCAGAAATATACTTATTCCAAAGAAGTTAAAAAGTTAACGCCAATTTTCTCAGAGAAAAGTCATACAATTAACAGCATTTAAGACACGTGATGTCACCAGCCCCTCCTGGACTCTCTCGTACATGTCTCACAGCAGCACTCTGAAAGCTAAGAAACAATCCTACAAAATGGCTCCAAATCAGCAGTGAAGATAAAAGCCCTCCAATTGGTGCACTTTAGTGCTTTCCCATTCTGTTGTGTCAAGGATGAGATTCGCTTCATTTTTCTCGCAACTAATCCTGCCTTTCAAATCCAGAATGCCAACAATTTTAGAACAGTTGTACTAACATTAATATCTCTCATGTTTGTTTTACAAATATTACCTAAACTATATAGTTCAACACATTTAGTTCTTTCTCAAGAACACTATTCTATGGATTTTAGAGTTACTGAGGTAGGAGATAAGGAAAAATGAAAAACTCTAATAGCAGAGTATATATATATATATATATATATATATATATATATATGTATACACACATATAAACATCCTTATCACATATAAAGATGCATAGAACATATGCATAATGTATTCCCACTTGACGAATACATAGAGGATGTATTCAGTAGATGTTTAGAAAGTATGAAAGATCAAATTTGATAAATCAAGAAACAGAAAATAGAAAAAAATATGTAATATAATTCAGTATCAACAGAGATTTTTTTGAACAAGCATAAAGAAAAGAGCAGGGACAGAAAAAAAGCACAGGTGAAAGAATAACATAGAGTAGGGAAAGGTAAAGGAATCATTGTCATGTATGTACACGCAAGAAAGCTTGGCTCTAAAGGAGAGGCCAAAAGGAAGTAGAGTGTATAAAACATTCACACTGAGGATGCTTTTGATAGGGAAAGAGGACTGTCTTTTATACTTTTTTCTATTTTTATTTTAGAAAGCCTTAGAATGTTAATGCACTTATAGGAAAACCTGGGAGGAAGTGAAGGTACTACAGGTAGGAAGACAGAGATGTAAGGTCTTGAAGAAACTTCAGTGATAATGCACAAAGGGTGTGCACAGCACATGAATGAGTTGGCGTTGTACAACCAGAAAATACAATTTGGAGTATTGGGGGAAGATGGGGTCATTTGTGTGCAAGTATAACAACTTATTGTAAGTAATGATAGGCAATTGAAGAAATTTCACAACACTGTTTTTGTGGCCATGGACATTTACCTATGCAGAATTGTTTTCAGAGGAGGAACGTGATCTCTTTAGATGGCACCTGAGGGCTGACTTCGAACAAAACCACAGCCTGAACTGCTTAGCAGCACAGACGAAGCACAGAGGCTGTCAGAGCCGTGCTGTTCCAGCTGAGTGCAGGCATTTTCATTGGGCTTTCTGTTCTAAATGTCCTCACCGAGCTGGCCAAGGCTTCCTGGGTTGCCCTGCAGTTAATACCTTCCCTGTCACTCTTTTCACAGGCATCATGTCTGTAGCTCTGTCTGAAGACATTCTTATCTCCACGTTCTTACTACCTCTTTATCATTTATAATTTATACAAATAAATCTTTTGCAT
>NW_004524748.1:1254976-1278521 GCF_000260255.1 Octodon degus
AATTCTATCAGTAACCTTATATTTAAACATACTAACTTGTCTGGCAATCGCAGGGTCCTGAGTTCAATCTTGGTACAAAAAAAAAAAAAAAAAAATCAAAGGTAACATTTAAAACACAAAACAAAACAAAAAACATACTAGCAAGGTATGATAAGAAAAGTGCTGAGTATTTGGACAGATAACTATTGCAATTTTTTTCAGCAACTAATTACCATAGTACAAAGACAATTGCTCATGATATTTAATCAAAGTAATGCTATGAACAGTATCATTTAGATTCTCCATTCATATTATGTGCTACACAATTTCTCAAAGTAATTGAATGAAAGTCACAAGAAAAAATATAAACACAGGATTGGTGACTATGCAAACTAATCATTGGAATGAGGACTGCTATTTATTTTTAAAACTGAAATCATTGCAATAAAAATATATGTGATTATGCTAAAATACAAATGTATATACCATAAGATTTTCAAAACAGGATGCAAACGCAAAGAAGAGGAGGAAAAATTCCATAAACATCCACACAGATGTGTTAATGTTTTCAGTAGGAACATGCCAGTAAAAGTTTTTGTTCCAACAGGAACACTCGTCAGGACGGCAGGCGGGAAAGCTCCCAGGCATTCCTCCTCACGCAGAAACTGAGTTAGCCACTATGTATTCACGAGAACATGCGCTAAAACTCCAGAGGTTATGTCAAAACTACTGTGCCAAGACTGTAACGCCAAGAAAGGAGTAGGAAGACTTGAGGGGTTGGACACCATCCATGTCCAGCTGCTCACCTCGAAGGCGCTCTCCCATCCTAGGACTCCTTCCTCAAGACGCAGCGGAAAAGAATGAGCAAGCGTCTGTGCACCCAATGTTCTGAGCCGTTGGGGGCCTTCGAAGAGGTAGGTTCTACCCTGCCTTGTGGGATTGTGGCCCTGTCCTGTCTTTCCTACTAAAGGATCCAAACAGTAGCTTCTTCATCTTCAAGTGATTTCACCCTAGGATGCACCCCGCCCCTCACCCCCAAAACACACACGTGTCAGCTCTACCCTTGTTACACTTACAGAAAGTGTCCGCTGGCCCGGATCACAGCCCGGGACACCCAGTTCCGGGGACCCTCAGTATCCCGTAGCATACTGACCAGCATCCTTTCAGGCCCTCCCCTCACCCTGACTCGACTAGCCAACTGAAATTTTGAACCTTCGACTCAGTCAATGGGGAACAAGGTCAGTTGCTTCTTACCGGATAGGAAAGGAAAGGAGCCTGTTGCTGTCTTCCTGAGTCTCTGTGTGTTTGCAACCTGGACTTAAGGGTACAATGCAACCCTCTGCAGAAGGGACTTTGCCTTGTGCAAGATATCTAGGTATCTACGTGCCTCATTTCTGCACAGGCAAGTTGACTCGGGGGTTTATTGCCAACAGTGTCAACTCAGAAAGCTGTCGGGCTTGCAGTGGGGTGTGGAAGACTCCAGAACGGAGGCAGCAGTGCACCACATGAGACATGCATTTCTGTAAGCAGATGCAGGGAGAAACAAGGAATCAAGAAGTCCCACAAGTTTGTTTGTTTTATTTATTTATTTATTTATTTATTTATTTATTTATTTATTTATTATGTATTTAGTACAGAGTCTACAGGGTCTCACTACACAGATCAGACTTGTAGCAATCCTCCTGTTTTCAGACTCCCAAGCTCTGGGGTTACAGGCACGTGCCACCCGCAATCTCGATGGCTTTCCCAGTGCACCCGGGGGGCGGGGCTGGCACAGCATGTCAGGAATCGTACCACGGTCCCTGCGCCTGGTCTGAGCAGGCTCTTTAGTTGGCTGAGCTATCTGGCTGGCCCTGTCCCACAAGATTTAGCCACGTCATTGGTGAGCATCTTATTTGCACAAAGCAAATATATGTTATTTTTATAAAGATCTACTTTTTTCAGGCCCCGGGGAGTTAGCTCAGCAGCATAAACGCCTGCCTGGAAAGCAAAATGTCCTGAGTTCAGTCTCCTTTACCGGAAGAAAAAAGAAAGAAGAAAGAAAAGAGAGGAGGGGAAGGGAAGGGAGGGGAGGAGAAAAAAGTTTATTTTTTCAAAAGCCAAAAATCAACAAATATTACAAAACACACAAAGAAGTAATACTAGGGTCAATAGAAGGCAGTGGATCCCTCAACAAACTGACCCCAACGTAATGTATCCATTAGTCACCAAAGAATTTAGAATAATTGTCAAGAAGATTATCAGTGAACTAAAACAAAATAGAGATTATAAATTAAAGCCAGGAAGAAGGTTCAGTAGCAAAATTTATGTCACAAATGAGGAAAAATTATTTTAAAAATCTGGCTGAAAATTTCACTAAGTTTCATAAAGTATATATCAGTACATTTACAGTACCCAGTGATTACACTGTGGGAAAGTGGTACGTGTGTGTAACATGCCTTTCTTCTTTTTTTCTCCTTTCCTCCAAACCCTGTTTATTTTTCCAGCATCAGGTTAATTCATTTATTATACAAATCCTTATAATTATCATATATACAGATTAGCACCCAGACTAATAGGCAAAAGAACATACAAAAACATGAAACAATTATACTAAATTGAAGTGTATTTTTCAAGACCACTGTCCAAACTGGAATGCTGGACCTGAGATGTAGCCCCACACAAAAGAACCTTCCTGGCAAATGAGTGGCTCTTGAGTGTGATTCTCAGTATCCCCACAACAGGAGGAAAAAAAAAAAAAAAGGTCCACCAGGCTGGAATGCAATAGCTCTCTCACTCTCGAAAACTCCTGCGCTCTGTTTACCTGTGACTTGTCTTTTTGATCCTCTGCACTGAAAAAAAAAAAAAAAGATAGAAGAACAAAAAGAAAAAGAAATGAGTAAACTGTGAAGAGAGCCTAAGCAGATTAGAAGACACCATCAACGTGGTGAATGTTGTAAGAATCCTAGAAGGAACAGAGAACATCTCGGGGACAGAGGGCTTATTTGAAGGCATATGGAATATCCTCCCAAACTGAGAGAGGAAAAAGGCACACAATTCAAGAAGGCTGAAAGGATTCAATTAGGAGAATTTCAAAAAGAATCACAGTGACACATTGCAATCAAACTGTCTGAATTTAAAGAGACGCTTGAAAGCAACAAAAGCGAAGTTGCGATGTACACAAGGAAATCTCATAAAATAGCAGCAGACTTCTCAGCAGAGTGCAGGCAAGGAGAGATGGCATATTCAAAATCCTGAAAGAAAAATGCAAGCAAAACTTCTTCAAAATGAATGAAATTAAAACTTTCCCAGATAAACAAAAGCTTAGGGCTCATATTCACACTACACCTGCTTTGCAAAACTGTTAGCAAATTCTTTAAGTGGAAAAGAGAAAATTGAATACTAGAAAATAATATGAAACCAAATGAAAATGTATGGAAAATGGAAAATGTTAATCTGTTTTGTCATATTTTAATATATAAAATTTAAATTATAAAATACCTTTAAAATCTGGAAAGCCATATAAAGTGCTGTATCATATTTAGGACATTATTTGTGATACCAGTATGGAGATTCCTCAAAAAATCTAAGATGAGCAGTCCCATTTGACACAGCTATTCTCCTTACAGATATCTTTCCAGAAGAATTAAAGCATCATACCACAGTGATATATTTGAGCCGTGTTTATAGCAGTACAATTTGTCACAGCTAAATCTCATAAACAACCCAAATGCTCATCACTGAAGCAGGACAGAAAAGATGAGGTATTGTTATAAAATGGAGTATTACTCAGCTGTAGAGAAAGATAAAGTTGTGACTTTTATATGTGAAAGAATGCAATTAGAGATTATATTCATAGGTGAAATAAACCAGACTCACATGCTTAAACAACCTATTGTCTCTTGAGTGTAAGTAGCTAAATGAATAAGATACAAAAGGTACAACACAAATTGTGAAAGGGAAAGAAACTTCTTAAAAGGAAAGAACAATTGTGATGGGGGAAAGCAGAAAAGAAAGAAGAAAAATATATATACATACACAAGATACCTAAGATAATGGGTCTACTAGTTTCTATTAATTTATTTAAGAGAACAGTTAGTGCTCATACTGTTGGATCAATTTTGTATGTTTATTTCTGATAATCTGAGCAACTGCTTTGAAGATGACAATATGTAATGTAACAGCCATTGCTAATTCCCTGTCATCTTGTTTTGAAATTTTGCATAATTTTTATTGTTTTTTATCTTTCAACTAAAGTTAAGACATCTTAGTTATTCTTGGTATTGGAGATTATGAATAAATCTAATTTTAACAAAAAAAACAAACTGTGAGAGAAAATATATGAAAGGATACAGACTTTATATCTGTATAAGGTGAGAGAAGTGTTTATTGATTTAAACAAAATGGTATAATTTTCAGTTATTTTATGCAATTATAATGTTAACTACAAGAAAAATCTATACATTATAAATAAACCAAAATAAGAGAAAAATCTATAGATTATAAATAAACCAGTAGCTTTCCTTATAGTTTTCTTTGATATATAAAATACAACTTTTCAATTTTTCATATTCTTCTTATAAATAATGCTTTTTAGAAAAGTCAGAGACTGATTCTCACATTATTTAAAACATCAATATGGGAAACTTAGCAAAACAGCATTAACTAAAATGTAAACGAACTGGTTTGGAATTGATTCTGATATTGAAAAATTGTATTTACATACTAAGATACCACACATAGATGTTTAATTTTCACATGTTACTTAGAAATGAATGCTTATTTTTAATTATTATTAAATGAAAACATAAATTGTTTTAGGTAAATATCATTTCAAACAATATGGGGTTTTCTGTGTTTTCTCTAAAATTCCTGTCTCTATAATCCTAAATCTCCAGATATTGTTTCAATAATTTCAATTAGACGATCTAATTTACTGTTTTTGTGAATTAATCTTCACTTAGAGGAGTTTATACATGTGTGGGCAGAATATTTTCCAAAAGTCTCAGTTGCCTGTAGACAGCCTGGTGCAGTTGCCATTCCACAAGGATAGTGTAAGATAACAAGAGGTCTCCAAAACTGGACTTTGAAGCTCAACTACTGTAAGTGCAAAACGTTTATGCTCAAACCTTTCTTCCATATTGAAATATGGGGTAAAATATAGAGGAGAAAAGGGTCCTATTGGATTTCTGAAAGTGTGAGCTCTGACATATTCTATCTCAGTGATATTTTTAAAGTTACTTTTAAACCTCAGTTATGTTTATCTGCAAAATTAGGGCAAAAAAATCCTACTTCATAAATAAACAAGGGACTGCCTTAACTGGCCTAGTATGGATAATGTTCAGAGTAAATATTTAATGAATAATAACTATCAACACATTTTCAAGATCTGAGGAAATAGACTATGTTAGCGCTTCAATTCCAGGGCACCAGATATCACACTCACAACTTACAAAAGAGGAAGTTTGCGGTTGGGCTCATATCTTAAGGATTTTCCACTCATGGTCAGCTGGCTCCCAGCAGGCACACCGCAGTAGAAGGGGTGGCAGAGCCAAGATGCTTAGTGCATTACACCTAGGGGTGATGCCAGGGGAACAGTGCCAGAGAGGCAGAATCCAGAGACCATGCTCAGTTCCCAAGTCCCTGGCTCTATGTTCCACTCAGGCATGCCCAGAAATCTGCTGCACCTGTTGTGTCGTTGGATCACAAGCCAGGTAAGTTGGCATTCTACCAAAATCTTGTCCTATATGTGCCTCTCCATGGTATATGTGTAACTAATGGTAAATTTGCAACACTTGCCTGAACTCAGTCAGTGTGGTGCTGGTGTAGGATTGTTGTCAACAGCATAAAGACAAAACTAGGGGAAGATGGCATGCCCTTGATTCACCTGGAGACTCCTGTCACACTGGCTTTCCTGACATGAACTCAGCTGTTCTCTTCATTGGAGGAACTCAGTTCCTTGCTGTCTTTTGTTCCTTGCTGTTTTTGAGAATGACTGCACTTCTCTGGGGGAGCTCTAGTTCTTCTCTTGAGCATTGTTTCCTATCTCCAGTTTAGATCCCTCAGCCTGTTGGCACACATACTTTACCCCACTGGCACAAACTTTCTAGCCTCTACCACTGACCTTTGGGTCTTCCTTGTTTAGGTCCTTGAAACAGAGCTGTGTGAGATATTGCCTTGGGATCTAGGGCTTCAGAGGGACTCATGCAGGACATTGCTGTGGGATCCGGTCCCTCAGAGCATGCTTTGGGTCTCTAATGTGTGCACAGATTTCCTGCATTTATCTGCACTTGACTCTTTGGGTGAATATTATAAAATAATCCTATAAATTATGTGTCCTCTGTTAAATCCTTTCCCTTGTAAACTCCTTCTACAGCACTCACTCTGCATATTGCATAGAGTATGTGTGTTTGTATAATTGATTGCCTATATTTCACCACATTTCAATTAAAATGTGAAATAAACTGGATATTATAGCATGTATGTTGCATGTTTCACAGTGCTCTCAAAAAACATATTTAAACTTAATTCTCAAGATAACAGAAATGGGATAGGAGATCCTGACAGGAAGTGTTTATTATGAACTTTCACTTCTCACAACAGAACTCACGAAAGGCTTGAGGCTCCAAATTTAGTTCTCTTTACATTTCTGTCGTTGGATGGCGTAAGAATTTGCACACATGATATCAATCTTTGATTCTTTCTTCACAGCTTCCAGAGAACCATTAGGCCATAAAGCCCTTCTCACTATGAATTGTCCAATCTGTGGTATTGTTAGAGAAGCAAAAAATTTAAAAAACAGGCCAAAGTTGTGGTATAGAGTACCTGTGGGTCTGCAATAATATGGTAGACAAGAATATCTCAACCTATCGAAGAAGGAGGTAATTGTTCAGAGTATTCTCAAATCTGCACCAGCAATTAAAGTCAACATGCTAAATGCCACACAGTATTAAAAAAGCAAATAATTAGAAAAAGCAAGCAAAAATCAGCATAAAATTATGAAGTTTTAAAGAATACTCTAATTAGGCATTTAGAAGACCGAGTTCATTTTTGTGTACAGATACATTCATGTTGTACTTTGAAAACACGAAAAAAATATATGTACATGATTTATAAAGGGACACACTTTGATTTAAAATGTTCTTTTTATCTTCAGGTAAAATGAAGGTATAATCAAGCAAATCAAGAGAAGAAGCAAGAGCAATTCAAGGATAGACTTTATTGCTAATTTCCAGAGGGAATTAACCAATTTTCTGTATTATGATAGAATCAGCATATTGAGTATTGGACCTATAGATAATGTCAAAGCAGAAGAGGCACTCTCAGCTTTGTGCGTCTGCTGAATCTTAAATATGAATGACTGCTGAGCTTCTATTTGCTTCATGGTTTCCGGTCAGGTTTCATCAGATTGGAGCCTGCTGTTTAAGCGGTATTTAGGACATGACCCTAGCAGCTGGCTCCACTGAATGAGCCACTTCAAGGTGGCTATTACTATGCATGTAATAACTAAAGAATTTGGAAGAGCTAAGAAAAGCAATAATCCCTGTGTATTCTACTGAATATTTTGCTAGATTTGAAATCCAACTAAGCGATGCACATCTAAAAAATAAAAGTATAGTAATTTACACTAAAAATAACTTTAATATTACCATCTGGATGAGAAAAATGCCATGACTAAGTCAGAGAAAGTGGAACCTATTTTGTAAAATTCCCAGCACTTTAAAAGAGTTTGAAAATTTATGCTGCTTCATAAATTTAAAAGCATAATTTCTGCACAAATTGACTTTTAAATAATATTGGACAAAATGGAAAAAGGTTAAAATCCACTGAATTTTATATCCACTGCATACAGATGAAGAATATATTAGTCATATTTATGGGACTGTAAAACATTCCATATTGTAGTCATCAATAAATGTTTTCTTTTAATTTAAAGTCTGTTTGCATTTGAAAATACAACATGAAAACTTAGAAAAATTCTGATAAAATTCAACTACTAAAAATGCACATTACAACTGGAAAACTCCTGAATACCAAGAGAATGCAATCTCGAATCTTGAAAAGATTCAAAATAAAAATACTTTCTAATTATAAAAATGATTTTCTAACTGATTATTTTCTAAATTAATGCCTACATACCTGAAAGGTCTTTCAAAATATGTCTGTTGCCAGAAAAGATGCAAGAAGGCCAGTATTACTGTGAAAATTAAGTTGCATTGTCAGTTTGACTTGTGAGCTGCCTAAGAGTTTAGTGAAGCACACTCTGGGTGTGTCTCAGAGGGTCATGGGAGCACACACGACGTTTGGCTACTGCGGGTGATCTCGGGCCTTCGTTTCTGGCAGTCCTCTCATTCTTTGCTTCCCACTCACCACTAAGTGAGCCGCATTGCTTTGCCACACTCTTCATCATAACATTTCTTCCCTGGACTCAAGCCATAGACTGAAATGCTGACAGTGAGCCACACTGAATCTCTCCTTCTTTAAATGGAAAATGCCAGGTATTTGATCCCAGCAATAAGCTGATTTATACAGAAAATTGGTACCAAGAAGCTAGGATTATTGCTGTGACTGTACCTATTTGATACTGTTTTGTGAGAGAAAGCCTTTTTGTAGAAAGGTCAGGGGATGCTGCTAGAGAAGGCCTAGAATGGTGTAAGTGGGACTTCCTAGGTGATTCTGATGAGCAAACACAAGACCAGCATGCTGGTAATAATATGAACAGGGAGGCCAGGATCATGAAATTTCAGTTGGAAGTGACGATTCTGTTGGAAATTGCCCCAGAGTCACCACATAGGCGCTAGCCAAAAAAAAAAAAAAAAATCTATATTTGGCCTTTTCCTAAGGAAAGCTGAGGAAGCTTTCTTTGTGGAAGCTGAGTTTAAGAATATCAGACTAGCTGGTTTGGCAGAGGAAATGAAAGCACTACAACACACAGGCTGCACCATAAATCAAAGAGCAGAGCAAAAGGATCTGTACATCTGCAAGTATGTGCAGAAAGCAAACATTTATGAAGTGAGAGTTTAGGAGGATGTGGAAGCTGAAGAGATTTGTACCATTCAAATTAATCCAATTACTTTGTATAGGGAGAAGAACAGCCTTTAGTCCATCTCGGGAATCAGACTGACCCCACTTATCTCATGTTCAAGAGCATAGAAGCATAAATGTTTTCTATGACAGAGAGCCCTGAGACACCTGGTCAAGAAAAGCCAACAGTGGAATTTGCTCCTTGGAACTTATTTTACCATGCTTCCTCCTGTAATCCCAGGGGTGCTGCACCCGTGGTTAGCAGGCTTCAGCCAGTATACTGTGGGATAAATCATATGAAGAATATGAAGAAGTAGAATGCAAACATTGTGGAGTCATAAGGGCTTTCTATCAGATTTGAAATGAAGACTTGGGAGATCAGGCAATGTGCCTTAAATGCTACTTTATTGAACATGAGTAAATTAAGACAAAGGTGCAGTGGAGACCCTAGAGAGGTCACAAACCTGGAACAACTGCCAAGGAAACCTGCAGATGACAGGCAGAGCAAACTACAGACAGTCCCATGGGCTACAACCAGAAAATCATAGCGAAGGACCGCCTGAGACCTCTGGAGCTCTCATCTCACTAAACTGTACACTTCACTCGGGGTATACCAATACAGAACTTGATGTTTACAATGCTGTGTTTTGGTTTGCTCTGATCTTGTTGTTTTCTATCTTTCTATTCCTTCATTTGGATATGGAAAACTTTGCCCTGTACCCTTGTACATCAAGAATATATATTTTACATTTGGAATTTCACAGAGGTTTACAGCTAAGATTTATTCTTCAGTCTCAGATATGACTTTTTCTTTCGACATTTTACCAATGCTTGAATTGTCACCTTAGGAAATTGATTATTTTATTGTTGCTTATACACAGGATGCTTATATCATGATTGGGGAATATAACTTCATTTTTGTTGGGAGATTAAATGTGGGATGCTTTCATGTCATGGTGTCAAGGGACACAGTGCAACATGTAAGCTGCAGTGGCAACTCAATTGACTTCTGAGACATGTAGGGTAGTAGTAAAGCACACCTCAGGGTGTAATGTGATGGGTCATGGATAGTGGGCTTTGGTACCACATTCAGTCTTTTTCTTTTTTCTATCTCTTCTGTCTTTTCCTTGTTTCTATTTCTCTTACTTCATGACTACCACAAAGTATGTAACTTCCTTGCACAGTACATTTCCACTCTGAAGTTCCCATACTGGAATCAGTCAACCATGGACTAAACCTTTGAAATCATGACCCAGATTCAACCTTTCCTTTAAAATGAGGATGTCAGGTGCAGTGATGTCTCAGTCCACAAACTCTATTTTTTCCTCAATTCTGGTCACACACTGAATTGGATATGAACCAAATCAAATTCCTCTAAAAGGTCAACATTGAGCCCAATCAGTGAATTAAATTAATTCACTCTATGTTCTTGAGAAGATGGATGTTTTGTGTCCATTCAGGAGGATGGCTGTAATTATGTTTGGCATCCAAAGCAGGGTTTGTGAGCAGAAGCAAATTTTTTCATATATATGTATATGAATGCTTATAGAAAGATACCATGAAATATGTTGATACACAGATAGATAGATACAATTTTTGAAGCCACAAATTAATTTTGGAATGAATAATAACATCTGTTGAAAAATTTTGATAGGTACTTCTATGTAAGTGATAAAAAGTATGTTTTGGAGTAACAACCGTGGGTTGAGTAAAGACTGATACCTTCAAGTAGAACTCAGGAGATATTACAACATTGGGACACACTGACATCTAATTATGACCACAATATGTAATGCTCAGAGAGAATTAGGGCATTGAAATTAGTAAGTTAAGAGGATGAAATGAAGAAATTTGCTCCTCATAAACTGGTGCATCAACCATATTTCATAATTCTAAAACATAAAAAATACTTTCGTTATCTTTAATATGAAAATATAGAGAATATAGAAGCAATTCTCTTAAGCTCTTTCTCTAAGACAAATCCAAACTGTCCCTTGAAAATTTTTCCCTACTTCATCTTAATGATAGACTATAACTGAACTGTGCACAATCAGGAGTGATCTGAACTTGATCTCCACTGGGAAGCTCAATTTTTGAACACAGGAGCGCCTCTCTGAGTCGGTGGTCTGTCCTCCTCTACACTGCTAGGCAAGTCACTCCCCATAGCTAGGGGGTCCCATAACCTCCTATAGGGAAGTGCTGCTGCACCACAGAATTCTCAGCATAATTCTTTAGATGATATACAAGTAAAATCACCTTCAGTTTCACTGAGTGTTCAGAAATAAATTTAATTTTGCATTTATATATGTATAAATAGGTGCTTTGAGATAGTTTTTTCCCCCTATTAACTCAGCTCTAGTCTACACAGACTTGGTGGATTCACTTTGATTCTATTGTAATCTTTCCTATTCATTCCTAATGCTTCCTAAAATTTCAGTTCATTTTATTGCAATTAATTGTTAAAGAATTGCTTTTAAATAGTTTATGAAAACATTTAACAGAATTTCAAAGGGAACTGAAAATTAGTTCATGTATAAATATTATTTCATCACAACTGGAGAGTAAAGAGAAAAGCTATGATTAGATACTTTTCTTTGTGCAGATTATAAAGCTTACATATCAACAGTCAAAGGATACTGTATTTATCACCTATTTAATGTTAAATGTGAAGCATTTGGTGTGAAAATAACAATGGATTTAATAGCATTATTTTACTGTACGTATATACTAGCATTCAATGTAAGCATATTCTAAGTATTTTGATTTTGCTATGTCAGTTGGTCATCACCAGGGCACAATAACCAACAGCAATAAATTAAAAGGAAAATTGTACATTGGCTTATGGTTTCAGAGGGTTCAGTCTGTGCTTGTCTCTGGTGGTGGCTGAAATGGCAGAAGAGAATGGCCCAAACTGTAGCACCCATACAACATAGTGAAAAAAAGAAGAATCAGGGTTTAAAATACACTTTTCTGAAGTCAGCCCCAGTGACACATTCTTGATGAAATCCTTAAAGGATTAATCTGCTAATTGTGCATTATCCTCTCGGTCCATTAAACTTCCAAAAGCCTTACCTCTGTATACATGACAAATTGGGGCAGGTGTTATTTTAAAACCTATAACAATCTATATGGAAAATGTATTTTAAATAACAATTTCTAAAAATGCATTCCACAAAGAAGTGTAAGTTTGTCATTTAATAAATGAGCAAAGAAATAATCCATATTCAAGGTTCTGAAGATTTTTAATGAATTTAATCTTTAGTTTATATTAAATAACTCTCACTTTCCAAAAATTTGGAAAATTTTGATAGTAAATAAAAAGATAAAAATAACATAAGTAATGGTAAAAGTATTATTTCAGTAATTTCTTTTCTTTCTCAAAATTTTCTCTCCTATGATTAGGTTAATCATGAACTGCTGTACTTGAAGTCAATTTATCTTATCTTTCCCCTTTCCTGTATCTTTACAGGATGGTCATATAAGTTTTTGAAGTAAACATCAATCTAGTTTTTTTCTTAACTCATTCATCATACAAAACAATAATAATCAATTATAATAAAGCTAAACACAAAGTGAAAACATCACTGTAGTACCAAAAAGATTAGTAGTCATTTTAGAATGGCACAGGTAGAGGGTAGAAGCCAATGCCCAGAGACCAAAGGCATTGGTGCCGGACCTCAACCGATGGCTGCCCGTGAGCTCCAGGATGGCCTGGGACACTGGCCTGCTGTACTTGTGCTTCTGCTGCTGAGTGAGCTTTGATTTGAGAATGGGTACATGAGGATCAGTGGGAGAGCCAGACCGGGACCCAGGACTCTAGCATTTTGTGCAGCCTTGAGGAACTCTCGAGTCAGCAACCCAAGCCATTCTGGGGGAGCAAGCCCAGGAGTGATGCCCCAAGTTTCATAAACTTTAAGAGCAGAAAGACTGATCAGGCCTTATGCTGACTGGGCAAAAGTGGCATTGACATTTATAAAGAGGTTTGAGAAGCCCACAGAAAATAGCACAGTGTTATTCTGTGGCACAGAAAGCCCTAGTGTGTAGGAGGATGAAGCTCCATTGTAGGAATTTTTATACAAAGAAAAATTGGTTTTAAAAGGAGTGGCATGGTGTTATGTAACCTTAAGGAATAATTTCTGATACCCTGTCTGGTGAGCAAGGTCTTGACAATGGATCATCTTCCTAGGAACTTCCAGCAAACCATTCAGGACACATATCTGCTGAAATATATTTTATCTTTAAGGTAATACTTTAGCCCCAAAACAGTTGTACTATCTGAGTCTGTCTTTGCCCACAAAGTAATGCAGAACTGACATTGCTCTACAGAGTGGATGACCAGCATCAGTTGGGTGTAACTGTGTGTATTACCTCTTTAAAAAGCATGGTGTTGACAAGAGCAGATCCAAAGGATTGGGGAGGGAGATAAAAATGGAAAAACTAAACCATTGTAGAGGCACTCAGTCTTCCTAGAGAAAAGGGACACTTCCTGAATTTTTGTGAAGTGCTTCCTGCATCAATAAAGTCTTGATTCCACAATAGGGAGTCTAATCAGATTCTTATAGCTCTGGCAAGGCATTACTGAATCTTTGAGAATTAGGGAACTGCAGTGTGATTTCAGCCAGCTAGTGTAGTTGTCAGGTGTTTAGTCACATTCTGCATAGTCCCTTGTAAACTGCTATTTTCTGCTGTTTTGCTTGGAGAAAGAGGCATTCACTTTCTGTGTACAAGCATATGCATTTCCTTATGTACTATAAAGCAGATGGTTATTAGCAGAATTTTAATTCTACTTTCAAATTTATTTAGCTGCTGGACCTCGAGAAAAGTAGTGTATTTAAGAATGTATTATGATCTCCTGTACAACTTTTGAAAGTGAGAGGTTCTAATAGGATTTTGAAACAAAATCGAATAGCAAGACTTAGAATGTTTGCTAAATCCTATTTGTAAAAGAAAGGCTCGACCTCAATCAAGTTACACTGTCATGCTGGATCATCATTTCTGAGAACTACTAGTCAGGCCTTTTCTAAGTGTCAGTATTTGTTCTAAAACTTCAAGTATCTTTAAACAACTTAGAAAAAAGTTGCATTATACAAAATAGCAAGTCTTACTTGGGTAGTTATATTCATTTTCCTGGTCCTTTTTAAGTTTAAAAGTGTAATTAAATCTATATTTTGTGATTGTTTGAAAAAATTCTGGCACATATAGAGCAGCGTTTAACCTGAATCACTTACTGAATGTATCTTGAAACCATAAGAGAGTAACTTAATTTTTCATTATGTTTTTAAAAGTCAATCAGTAACCATGATCAAGAGAGATTTAATGTTGGAAATTAACAATGTTTAAATAGAAAGAAAGTGATTAATGTTATGCATCTATAAATACAGTGAAGCATAAAAGCAGCATGGTCATCTCAACTGATCAAAAAAGCTTTGACAACATCTCAACCTTTCATGATAAAGCCTTAAAAATATATGTATAGGTGACACTTGGACACATTAAAGCATACACCTGACAAGCCCAAGCTAACATGATGGGCAATATTAAACTGGTGAAAGTTTCCTCTAAGATAAAGAACCTGTCTAATCTTAGCACTTCTATTTAACATAAGATTAAATGCACTAGACTGGGAAATTGGGCAAGAAATAAAGAATGGGGAATAAAGCAACCAAGTTAGAAAGTAGGGTTTTATTGTTTATTTTTCATAGCTGAAACAATATTACACAGAGAAAACCCTAAGGAAGCTATCAATAAAAAGATTAGGGCTGAAAAAATGCATTCAGTACAATTACAGTGTATAAAAATCAATATACAAAAATCAATTGCATTTTTATACAATTACAGGAAGTTATCAAGAAAGAAATTTTAGAAATTTCATTTAAATATAACCCAAAGAACAAAATAAGAATTAATTTAAACCATGTAATACATCTATGCACTGGATACTATACAACGTCTTTTAAAGAAATTGAATCATATACAAATATTTGGGAACATATTAAATGCTCATTAATACTGTTTAATAATTTTAAAATTTTATCCAACCTAATGAAATATAGAGGCTATACAATCTTTATACATCTATAATGGAATTTTGTAGAAATGAAAAAATTCTAAAATGTATAAGAAACCACAGAATACTCCAAGTAAATAACACAGTCTTAAATATAAAAGACAAATCTTGAGAATCACAATTTCTGACTTCAAAATGTTTGAAATATTTCAACACTATAGTAGTACAGTAATATATATATATATATATATATATATATATATATATATATATCAGAAGAGAAACTCCCCAAGATTAATCTATGTTTTTAAGGTTGATTGATCTTTAGCAAAGACCTTCAAAACACACAATGGAGAATGGGCAGTCTCTTCTATACATGGTACGGGAAAAACAGGATATCTGTATGCAAAAAGCTGAAAATGGACATTCATGTTGCACTCTCTATGAACAGCAACTCAAAGTGGCTGCCTAGCTTAAACTGAAGGCCTGAAAGTATAAAACTACGAGAAGGAATATACAGAGAATTCTACTCCACATGGGTCTGGACAGTGATTCTCCTTGGTGCTACCTCAAAGTGTGGAACACAGAAGCAGCAATGAACAAGTAAGAAAATCAGATTTCATTGAATTAAAATTTCATGTAGAAAAGAAAGTAAGGAAGACACTACTTACCGAGTTGGAACAAATATTTTCATTCAATAAGGAATAAATGGGCAAAACAGGACAATAAACAATCGAAGAGCCAAGAAGCCTCCTACTGGCAATGAGAAAAGACACTGACGTTTCTCAAAAGAAGATATATACAAAGCTATCATTCATCATCACAGTAATAAATATTTTTGGGTAACATCACATTGCACATGTAAAAATAGCTACTTGCCAAAGAATAATGCAGAAAAACGGATGGCAAAGGTATGGAGAAAAAAAGAATTCTGTAGCATTACTGATTGGAATGTAAATTAGTAGAGCCATTATATAAAACAACACAGAATTTTATCAAAAGAATTAAAAATAGAACAAATATATGTTCTAGCTATCCCATTTCTGGGTGTAAACCCAATGGAAATAAAATCAGCATATCAAGAGGATGTGTTTATTGCAGCGCTACTCACAACAGCGATGACACAGAAACAATTTAGGTGTCCATCTATGGCTGAACAGATAAATAAAATAGTATACCTACCTAAGTGTGAAATTGACTAATATTCATTCTTAAAAAGAGAGAAAAAAAAGTACCATTTACATCATGGATAAAAGTGAAGAACGTTATCTGAAATGAAACACATCAAACATAAACACAAACCCTGCATGATTTCCCTCCTATGCGTACAACTCATAAAAGCAGAAAGTAGAATGTGGTTGGCGGAAGTGAGAGATTGGAGGAATGAGGAGACATTGGACAAAGGGGACATAATCTCACATAGGCAGTATCAGCAAATGTGGGAGATCTAATGAGCAGAGCAGTGCCTCTAATTATTAATAGTGCACTGTATGCTGGAAATGTGCTAGACCATTTCCGAAACGTTGTACATTTTCACTGCACACCCAAAGGTACCTATATGATTAGATGGCTATGTTACTAAGCTTGATTCTGGTGCTTCACGCATTCTGTATTTCAAGGATGCCACTATACACATCAAATATTCCTAGCCTCTTTTGTTAATTATACCACAGTAAAGCAGGAACAATAGTGCCATTGGTAAAATTTGAAACAGTGCTATTTGAACACTTAATATGACTGAATTTGTAAAGGATGTTTATTATGGGTAGTTCATTTTATTGTATTTTTGTCTTTTTGAGACATGGTTTCACTATACAGTTTTGGCTGGCCTTGAACTTACTTTATGACACAGGCTGGGGTCAATCTT
Source organism: Octodon degus (assembly GCF_000260255.1). NCBI lineage: Eukaryota > Metazoa > Chordata > Mammalia > Rodentia > Octodontidae > Octodon > Octodon degus. Next base: position 1,271,833 of record NW_004524748.1, read on the forward strand.
ATAGCAAGCCTCCTGCTTCAGCCTCATGAGAGCTGAGATTACAGGTGTGTGCCTCCACACCTGGACATTATTGGTAGTTCTGCATAATAGTATAGGCAACTGAGCTACAGAAGTAAGCTATTATGCAATAATATAAATATTCATATTATAAATGGAAAAATACTGAACTATGTAGATAACATGTTTTAAATCTAAATTTGACTTCTATTATCCACAAATGAATTAGGGAGAAATGAACTTGTAATTTTTAAAAATTTCTGAAACTGCAAAGAGCTATGTTTCTTACCCCTAGTAAAAATAACTCATTCTTCTTTTTTAGTTACTAAATCAATTACAACTTAATAAAGAAATAAAAATGCAATAATTTGAACACAGAAAATATTTGATATAAGAGAATGATGATGGTAGATAGAGTTGTAGTAACAAGGGTTTAGCTAGTAAGAAATTAAGAAAATTTTAAATATATGAATTTCAGAGATACTGAAAATACTTGCTAGTCACTGTTGTAAAGGCTGAACTTCAGCCTCCAAAGTACTGCTTCTTCCTTACTTATCCCTGCCAGGGCAAATCAGGATGTTAGTTCAGCTGACCAGATAAAGTTAATATATTGGTATTTGTCACATTACTAGGTAAGTCATTTGCTTCCCATCTTGCATACCTAGTTTTATGGAATTGATTCAGCTACTACATTTTTTTCTATTCTTACCAGAACATAAGCAAATCAACTATAAATTTTTAAAAATATTTTCTGCTTTTTCTCACAATTGCTTATTGAGGACAGTAGTTTATCCTTCCAATAATATTGTTTTTAATTGTGAGCAAAGTTTACTTCAATTACCATGAAAAAGCCACAGGGCAAATGTAATTCTTACAGTTTGATAAAACCTTCACTTAGAACTATAGATGATGCACATTCTATAGCAGTAATAAACTTATAAATGTTTACTTTTTGTAACTTTTAAAACAAACTCTAAGAATAAAAATATTTTAACTCCACTATAAGAAGATAGATTGAAACAATGAATCCAGTTCACTTCTGGATCCTTCTCACAATAGATTCTCCAGTCTCAGTATTCCAAGCAACAACATACTACTGTTTGTTTCCTACTTACTAAATGAAGTCTAGACTCCTTTATTTGATAAAACACACCTTCCAATTATGAAGCCAAATTCCTTATTTTCATGCTTTATTTCCCTAAAATGTATCTTCAGTCCTAAGACAAAATATCACCCTTTCTTTAATAACTCATGCTTTTTGGCAAATTTGTCCCTTATTTTACTTTTATGTTTGGAAAACCAAGATTAATAAATCAAATAATTATGCCCAGATGGTAGAAATGAAAAACACTGATTGCTTTTCAACTACAGTAAATTAATACATGCAATATGTTCAAATATTACCTGGTGTATCATAAGTGCTAAAGATTAGCTCCCATTTTTTTCTTGTATTTTAGGGAAGGGTCTACAGGGTGTTCAGGGTCTCGCTACTAGATCAGACTCATACTGATCTGCCTGTTTACAGCCTCCCAAGAGCTGGGATTCCAGGCGCTTGTCACCATGCCCAGTCTCAATTGCCCCCTCTGGCCCCCGCCCATGCTTGCAGGTGCTTTAATCCACTGAGCTCTTTGGCCAGTCCTTACCTCTCATTTTTGGTACCTGTATAACTTTAGGTTTTCACTTCCATCATTTTTTAATCAGACTTTTCCACTTCTGATGTTTCTACTCTTTTCTTGCATAGAAAACTCAAAAGCAGTGGGTCATATTAAATCTGATGTGACTTGAGTCAACTGTTGTGGCCCACTATCTTGACCAAATGGGCCTGGGTTGTACAGCAACATATTCCCAGGTCTACTGAAAGTAAGAAACTGAATCTACAGTGAAAGAAAGGAAAGAGATCAGGATATCTGAAGAGTGGATGATTGCTACAAGGTGAAACAAAAGCCTAATATTCATGTGCATAGAAAATTGTTCTGCCCATAGAATCTGAGGATAGCTAGCTTCCAGCTATTTCTTCATGATACAGGTACCTTGAAAATCATTTCCAATTCCTTTATTGAATTTTATTCTGTTTTTCACAATCACATTACCTTAGAGAAAGCATCTCAATGGCCCATTTTATGTTGGAGCTATGGGAAGCAGCAGTAGAGTGAAGCCAGTTTAACTAGATATGGTGTTCTACTAAATAGTTTTTTGTTTGTTTGTTTGTTTGTTTTCCAGAACCAGGGATTGAACTCAGGCCCTTGCACTTGCCCGGGAAGTGCTTATTCCACTGAGCCATCTTGCCGGCCCCTTAAATAGTTATCTTAAGGTGGCTGTTAAAAACAAGAAGTGTAGCTGAATTGTAAGTACCACCAAAGAAAAACAGTAATTTTCCAGCTGTTGTTAAATATCAATGGGCAATTCTGTTGATAAACGTATCAACCATTCAAATCAAACCAAAATTCTTAAGACTTCCTATGTATGCATTTTTTAAACTTTCTGTAACCCTATTGCTCAGTATTATATCCTGACTCCAAGTTTCCATTACCCAGGTAATTACTTTGGTGTTGTGCTGATTTAGCACACCTGTGCTGCACTCTCTATCCCTTTAAAGGAATGCTGATGCTCCTCGCTTAATAATAGCTCGTGTTTTATTTTGACATTGATGATAGCATTATATAAGGTATAAGAAAATAAACAATCAAAAACATCAGGGCTGGCCAAATAGCTCAGCGGATTAAAGTGCTTGCAAGCAAGAGCAGGGGCCATGGACTTGATCACCAGGCCTGCCATGCCAGCTCTGGCCCCAGGGCATGCTGAGAGTGTGATTGAGACTGGGTGTGGGGGAATGAGACTGTAATCTCAGCTCTTGGGAAGCTGTAAACAGGTGGATCACTAGGAGTCTGACCTAGTACTGAGACCCTGACACTGTAGATCCTAAAAAAAACAACAACAACAAAAAAAACAAACAAACAAACAAAAAAAAAACTTCGATGGAGGAGCCAGAAAGATAGTTCAGGGGACTAAAGTGCCTGCTCAGGAAAGCTCAGGTACTGTAGTTCCATCCCAGGTACCACATGCCGTGCCAGCCCCACCCCTAGGGCAGGCTGAGCTGGCCAGAATCTGGGCGTAGTGGCCCACGTCTGTGATCCCAGCCCTGGGGAGGCTGAAAACAAGAGGACCACTGTGAGTCTGAGCTACATAGTGAGACCCTATAACAACAACAACAAAAAAACTTTACTGAACACTATGAACTCAGCTTCTCACAAAATGTTGTACTAATACAGTTTTCCAGGGTCAACCTAGAACACAGAGGCTGAAGTATCTATCTCTATTTAGATCTGAATCCAAGTTACAGTTAGAATTTAGAAGTTAGGTATATTGTACAAAGTGCACAAATACCTAGTGCCTCATAGTTAGATTTTTCAAATTGTTAGAGCACTGTATCACTATGTTATTCAAAGACTAAGTGTAATATAATCGAAGCACTTAACATACATAAGTCACACAACTAATGTGGAAATTACTACTGGTGTAACTTTCAGTCTTTGATGTTAGAACAGGGGTTCAGTATTGATGGTCCCAATGAGCAGACAAAAGGAATAGAAGGGTACCAGTCCTATTTAATGAAAATGAAAAAGTCAAGAACATAAAAGCCAGATATGAAAGATCTTAACATTGCAGAAAATATTTAAGTACCTAGCTACATCTTCTTGGACAACTCATGTCCCATAACACTCACTTTCTTCATGTTCAAAGTGATAACTGCGCATTATATTTTCTAAGACTTTTTTTCACTAAAGAATTAAAAACATTGGTATGAGTTAAGTTCAGTTGTTCTCATCCACAGATGAGAAAACAAAGACCTAAAAGTTAAAATAAAGTTCCCAAGTTCAATCAAGGAGTTAGGGGAGCAGTAGAGCCAAATAATTTCACCTTAGAGTTCTTAGTCTTTCAGTAATTTTGGCTAAACTTGGGCAACATGGGGCTGCTTGGTAAGGTTTGTCTAAAGGGGAGGTAAGACAAAAACTCAGAGTCTGTACCGTGGAAAAACTCAATATATTTCAGCGGGCTGGCAATATAGCTCAGCAGCACAGCACATGCCCAGCAAGCATGAAGTCTTGATTTTGATTCATGATGCAAAAGGAAAAAGCTATTTCAATGGATAAAATGTTCATATTATAATGGTCTACTTGAATCATAAAGCTTTCTGTGTAGACAGAACTTCAATGTATGTTTTCCTACACAAATGAAAAAAATAAGCGTTATAATTAAGTTCATTTTCAAAGAAATGTAAGCTTATGTAAACAAATGCTTTTAAAAGCCTCAGTTTTAATGCTTTTACATTTATGTATCAACATATTCTTGAATTTATTATTTATCTTTTGTATGATTATGAAATTCTTTCATATATAACCTTCATTCCACCTTTGTTTCAAAGCATTATTTTCTGTTATAAAAATGATGAAATACTATATCCCTCAAATATAATATCAACAAAATATTGGGAACATTTTTGTATCTAATATTAAAATTATTCAGCATAATGTTGTACACTTACAAAAATTTTGAGGCTCCCAAACTTAGTATTTTAAATTACGTAAACTATAAAATATAATATCTGACTACTTTCAATTTTGGGAATACTTTTGCCATCATAGTAAATAACAAATATGATGGTGATTGAAAAATAATGTACGTGAAGTCAATTTAGTAAGATGAGTCCGAAAGATAATTTCAAGACCCAATTAGAGTCCCCATTTTCAATGTATGAGTATGCAGGTTGACCTTGTTCTACCTCTACCTTATTACCTTAAATATATCCATGCCCAAACTCACCATTTTTCACTATTAAGTGGATAGCCTCTTCTGTCCTCACAAAAGGTAGTGTAGAGTTACAGAAAAGAATGAAATGTTGGAGTCACAGTAGACTCAAGGAAGCCAGAGTTCAGATCTTTAAATTCAAATCCAACATATTTCTAATTAACTGTGTGTGAATAGGTATTGTCAGAAACCATTCAAGGGGCAACACATCCTGATGTTTAAAGAGAACTGGTTTTGAATGTACAAAACCATGCTATGCATCTTTGCTTTATAATTTGCTAGCTGTATGACCCTGAGAAATGCACTTAACTGCTTTTGGTCTCCATTTTCTGATCTGCTAAATAATAAAACAATTCTTCAAATAATGACAGTGAAGGCTAAAAGTATTCATGGAAAGTACTTCAAAGAATCTGTTATTCATTATACATTAAATAAATGTGACATATTATTGAATAATGTTTGTAGTTTGAGCACGTTCATGAATCATCTATTTGCTCTTTCAAATTCCCATCAAATGATAGCACATAAAAATATTCAAATAAGAATTAATGTGTACCAATCATCACCTGTGGAGCTAAATTAGCGGATATGACAGACCTTCCATTGAAGTCTACTGAGCCACACACCATGGCTTAGTTACATGAGGAGCCCAGAGGCCGGCACAACATGCTTCCTCAGAACATACCACTCTGGCTCAAACAGAGGATAAGAATAAAAGAAAGAAGAGTGGGCATGGGAACGGGAGCCCTGTTGTAGTAATGGTTATTTGAGAAAGAGAAAATGATGAATGTGAAAATTAGAGAGTAAGCCACTCAACATCCTAAACAGAATTTCAAAAAAGGTGGTGGAAAGATAACTCATATGTGTTAACCATACTAATTTCCTCTTGAGAAAAGAAACATTTTCTCTCTTTTATAGTACACAAACAAACAAAAAACAAACAACATTGATGGAATAAGTATTCTTAGATTAGTTATTTCAGATGAATCAGGATATTAGTTGGGTAGAAATACTTTCTGTATGCATTCCTTCTTTTAACAAATATTGATTAAGGCAACTCATGTCAGGCTTTGTGCTGACAGTAGAAAAAGAAATGCTATTGTAAACAGGTTTAGTACTATATGGATTATAGATTCCATTGATCAAATGAGGTACTAGATGATCTTATTTATAATCTCTGGAAAAGTTTTTGTGCTTCTTGATAAATGAGTAACACTATTTCCCAAATTATATTATAGCGCCTAGCACGAGCCCTTTTTAATATGGATTGTATATTGAAGCATTTCAAGTCTTCATTCTTCTGATGAGAAATTGACCAGATAAACGGTGCTTGAATCTTGTCTTTATTGGAACCTCTTAAACAGATGTAATGAAATTGAGAACTTTAAAGTGTAAGTTGACAAAGCACTTCAGACTTGACCTTTCCTCATGGCCTGCTATTTCCCTACTCTACTCCTGAAGAATCCTTCTCTCAAAAGACATATTTGAGGATCACTGGGTTGAGGAGTGTCAAAGCTTCCTCCACTTATTAAAGTGGATAATCTCAAGAACTTCCAACTGTAACACACATAACAGAAAGTGAGCTTGACAAACACGCTGCCAATGTAATACCCCTTTGAAATCATGCTTTTCTTTAATGTGCCAAGAAAGGGAAAAAGCTATATATATTCTAAGAACATCTTAGTAAACATGTGCTTATATGAAGGATGAATGTTATTTATTACATGAGCAGTACTACACAAATAACTTAAAATATTGTTGTTTAAACTTCTATCATTATGCTTACATGTGAAATGCTTAATCAAATACTCAAAAAAGATGGTACTGAGAGTGAAGCTGAAGACAACCTGGACGACTTAGAGAAGCACCTGCGGGAAAAGGCTCTG
>NW_004524748.1:1281809-1282325 GCF_000260255.1 Octodon degus
CTGTTGTTTTCCCCAGTAACATGCTGTTATTTTTATCACTGTAGTATAACTTGAACTTTGGGATTGAGATGCCATCTGCTAAGTTTTTGTTACTGAGATTACAGGTATACACCAGCACACCCAATTTCAGGGTCAGGACAACACGCAATACTGGGTATCGAACTTGAGTCCTTGAGCTTGCCAGGCATGTACATAGATCCCCAAGCTATCTCCCCGCCCTCCCTAGTCTGTCTAAATGAAATAGCTGTTGAAATTTTATATCCTGCTTTGCTTTTGAGTGTGGCTATTAATTCTAGGAGTCTTTTGGTAGAATTGATCAATCTTGCATCTATACAACTTCTATGTAGAGGTGTACTGACTGAAAATAATAATAATCTCACTTCTTCCTTTCCTGGACATGTCCTTTTAATTTTTTTTTCTCTTGTCTGTTTTCTCTGGCTAATATTTGGAAAAAGACACTGAACAGGAATGGTGATATTGGATATTTTTGTCTTTTTCCTGATTTTAAAGGGAAAG
>NW_004524748.1:1308735-1348725 GCF_000260255.1 Octodon degus
GGAAGGGAATCCTCTTTTTTTTTTTTTTTTTTTTATCTTTTTTGAAATGATGTATTGCTTTTATTGTTTTTTTCTTATACGTCATTCTCTTAAAGAAAAAAAAATATATATATGTATAGACAAAAAATTAACCAAGCTAGCAGGTAGCCCTTCAAACTCTAGAGGCTCTAGAGACGATTTGACCTGAGCACTTTGATTTGATCCTATTAAGAGTCACTTGGGGGCTGTAAACTCTAAAACCTTATACAGTTGTCTATAGGATAAGGCAGGTTAATTTATGAGTAATAAAACTATTTTATGTCTTGATTTTGTCTGAAATTATATGTTAGTGTGTATTTGCTAAATATCATAGAATTATATGTAATACATGTGGGAAATTATGTGAAGCAAATTTAAGAAGTTTTAAAATACTAGTTTTCCATAATATTAAAATTCAACAAGAAAGAATATTGAATATTTAACAAGTAAATAGATTTTGAATGAAAAATAAACAATTCACATTAAAGGAAAATACATACCTAAATACTTTCTTCAATGAATTCTACTTAACAATTAAATATTTAATACCAATATGACACATTTAAAAAAATAATGAACAGCAGAGTGTACTTCAAAAATTTTTATAAGGTGTGAGCAACATCTCAAAACTATACAAAATACTAATGACAGATATAGATGCCTCAAAAAAGTATTATGAATGAAATCTTTAAGGAAAATGATGCCTAAATCTTCAACAAAAAAACTAGCAAATCAAAAGCAACTGCACTTAAATCATACAACAAAAATACACAGGAATTATTCTTGAAATCAGGATTTGACATATGCAAATCAATAATATGATATGTCACATTAATAGAATAAGCATATAATCATGAACATCTCAATAGACCAAAAAAGAAAGAAAGAAAAACAAAATCAAATAAGATCTGACAATCTGACAAAACTCAACACCCTTAAATGGTTAAAAAGAAATGACTCAGGGGCTGGGGAGATGGCTCAGTGGAATAAGCGCTTCCCTGGCAAGTGCAAGGGTCTGATTTCAATCCTAGTTCTGCCAAAAAAAAAATGAATAAATAAAAATAAAAAAAGAAAGAAAGAACTCAGAAGACCCAATGCTATTATGGGCTACTGGACTCTTTTAGAATATTTTGCTGAGTTTACACACCTATAATATTCAATAAAGGAACTTAGAAAAAAGGGGGTATACCGATGAATGTCCATTTTGTATCTGTGTATTCAAAGTGGTTGGGATAGATATATAGTTACATTCTCTTAATGAATAGAATGATTTGTTCTAATGGTGTTTGTAAATAGGATCACAAGTCCGCATCTTGTACAGCAATTAACCACTAAGAAGAAAATATGCAGTGTGTTATTTGTTGAAACTGTACTTCCGATTTGATTTGAAACTGTCTCATTGCTATCTGTTTATCAATAAAACTTTGAAAAAAAAAAAGAAAGGACTCAGAAATTGAGTATGGAATGCATTTCAACAAAACAAACACTATGCAAAGGCACAGCTAGCAATGTACGGGGTGGTTACAAATTTGAATATTTTTCTTTAAAGTTAGGAGCAAGACCCAAATATCCACTGTGTCACTTCTATTCAGTAAAGTCCTGGGAATCCTGGCCAGAGTAATTAAGCAAGAAAAATAATCCAAATTGAAAAAGGAAGGAATAAGTTTAGAACTGTACCTGACATATCTTATACATAGAAAGTCTAAAACCAATCACCCAGTAAAACCGGTTAAAACCTATGAATGAGTTCAGTAGAGTTGAAAGATACAAAATGAACACACATAAATCAATAGCTTTCTATGAAATCCATAAAAGTACCCATAAAACAAAAAGTAATAATAGCATCAAAGAAAAATTGTGCTGCTTGTTTTGTTTTGTTGGTGTCAGGAATGGAACTTAGGACCTTGTTGCTGTCAGGTAGGCACCACACTACTGAGCTATAGTTCCAGGGTCAAAAGTAAAACGTTGAATACATTCAAGCAAGGATATATTGGAATGTAGCCTCCTGAAAACTATAAAATGTTGAATGCAAAAATTAAAGCAAATAAATTAATGGAAAGACACACTAAAAATTGAGCTGAGAAAAATAATATTGTGGCAATAATCATAATGTCAAATGTCATCTATAGATCCTATGCAATTCCTACCAAAATTTATTCTAAAAGTTATATGAAATGATAAAAGACTCTGGGCAGCCAAAGTGATCTTCAGCAAAGATAATGGGACTAGAAGAATCATATCACTTGATTTCAACATATACTACAAAGTACAGTAATTAAAACAATATTGAATAGAATAAAGAACATGTAGACCTATGGAACACAATATAAAATCCAGAAACAAATCTATTCCAATGATCTGTGATGAGTATGTAAAAGATGCACAGTGATCAAGCTTCATCTGTTTCATAAATTTCACTTGGAAAAAAGGATATAAACATGTAATAAAAATTAAAGTGTACCCTTATACCATAACACAGACAAAATTCAAAATTTTAAAATCTAAGATCTAAAACATATAAAACTTACAGAGGAAAAATAGGGAAAATCTCCTTGATATTTGAGAACAAACAAGTTTAACGTGGTCCCTAAAATCAAGCCAATACAGGCAAAAATAGAAAAGATGTGATAATTACAAGCTAAATATTCCCAAATAGCAAAAGAAACAATCAAAAGAATAAAGATAATGCCTATTAAAAGCAACATATTTAAAAACAGTATACTGACATTGGATTAATTTTCAATATATAAGAAACAGTATCAACTGAATAGAAAAAATAATTGAAAAAACAAATGAGTTGATTTTTGAAAGGAAAATATAATTGGCATTTATGAAAAAATGCATTAACATGTTTATCACTAATAATCAGTACTGCACAAATAAAAATATAATGGTATATTGTCTTACATCTACCATCCCAAAAGTTAAGTGGTGAGGAGAATTTGGAGAAAGGAAAATCCTTTCATATTTTAATGGGCATATAAACTAATGTAGCCATTATTGAAATAGAAGTAGCATAAACTCTGTGCTCCAAAATGGACAAATTTCTTAGTGATGTAGTTAGCCAAATTCACATGAGAATTAGACTTTATCTATTAAAGAAATTGAATCAATATGTAACAGTCTTCCAAAACAGAAACATGTGACCCAAACACATTCACTGAAAAATTATAACATTTCTGTACAATTGAAAAGACAGAAGCAGAGACAGTAATTCCAAACTTACTCAGTAAAGTCAGCATTATTTTAATGCAGTATCAAAGACATCATAAGAGAACTATAGTCAAATACATCTCATCATATAAATGCAAAAATTCTTGATAACATATAACCAAATAGGACCAAAAAATATACAGGTGTACAAAATGAATCATATGCCTCAATTAAGTAGGATTCAGCCCAGCTTTGCAAGGCTAATTCAACATTGAAAAGTAAAATAATATGATCAATCATGTTTGATAATTTAAGGGAAATTATGTTAATATAGCAAAAATTCTCAAAGAGTATTTGACAGAATTACCTATTCTGTCCTCACTAAAATGAGAATACAGAGGACCCCCCCAACTTCATAAAGAATGTGTACTCCACATCAGAGTTCCACAGCAACCTTCATATTTAGTGTTGACAAACTAGGAATTCACTCACTAAATTTGGGAACAAAGCAGAAACATCACCTGTCATCATTATTTTTCTCAAAATCATAGTAGAAGTATCAGATTTTATTTAGTATAAGATAATAAAATAAGACAAGAAAAAAAAGTATGCATACTGAAAAGGAAGAAACAAAACTCTTTCTTCACAGTTGCCATAACCTTCTAAGCTTAGGCTCCAAATGAACTGATAAATACTCTGTCCAACTAACAAGCAATCACAGACACATTTCAGTATATATTAATCTGCAAAAGTTAAATGCTGTCTGATGAATCAACAGCATAAAAGTGGAATTTGAAAGTAAAAACTTGCTCCCTGGGTTAAAAATAATCTCATTCAAAATCCCAGCAAGTAATTTTTCAGATATAGATGAACTCATTCTAAAATCTATAAGGACAATCAAAAAACAGACTGGCAAACTCAACAATGAAGAACAATTTTGAAAGACTGAGTACGTGGCTGCAGGTCTTCTGTCAAGATATGGTAATCAAGAAAGTATGATCCGAGTAAAAGATAAATGATTCAACAAAATGAAACGGGGAGCCAAAAATATACCACTATATGTAGTCAACTAATATTTGACAAAGAAGCAAGGGTAATACAACAAAAAAATACCCTCTTTTTAGTAGAAGGTGATGGAATGTCAAGGTATTCATGTGCACTAATAAACAAAAATAACATGTACTCAGACTTTATATTACTAAAAAATATTCAGCTTTAAATAGATTATAAGACTAAATATAAAAGGAAAAAATATAAGAATTGAAAAAATAATGCATGAGAAACCCTAGATGACCTCATATGTGGAGATGCTGTATACATTCTTCATCAAAAGCAAGATGTGGGGTTGGAGATAGAGCTCAGCAGCACAGTGTCTGCCTGGCAAGCTCCAAGTCCTGAGTTCTATTCCTGGTTTTTAAAAAAAATCAAGAGAAAAAAATTATTGCTGAGATGGACCTTGTTACAATGACAAACTGCTCTGTAGAAGACAATGCCAAACTACAGACTGGGAGAAAACACTTGTACAGATACTTTTTCTTCACATTTGATAAAAACTACTTCTGAAAATATACAAACAACTTAAAATTAACACTAAGAAATTAAATATTTGATTAGGAAATGATACAAATATGTAAACAAATTCCTACTTAAAAGTTGACAGATAGCAAACATCTGAAAAAATGCTTTACATCAGAAGTCACCAGAAAAATTCAAAGTAAAATAGTAGAGATCTACTAATGTATACCTAATATGATGGCCAAAATCCAGAAAAATTAGCATTTGCAGATGTTGGCAAGGATGTGGAGAAACAAGAAATCTCCCTATTGATAAAAATACAAAGTTACCTAACCACTAACAAAGGGTTTATTACAAAACTCAGTATCATACAAACCAGTAATCATGCTATTTTGTATTTGCTTAGATAAGCTTTCAGACATTAAAGCACAAGCTGGAAAGCTCTGTACATACCAAGCTATTCCTCTAATTATGCAAAAAGCTAAGAATAGACTTGTGAAAACAAATGGAGACACTTTCTACCATAGAAATCAAAATTAATCTCTGAAGACAACTTCAGATGCAAAGATGGCACTAGAGTAGTTTAGTTTAACAAGATTCATTAGCTACCATTTATTTGTCTTCAAGTTGCTACTCCTGAGAAACTGAAAGTCCTTTTATTTGTTATTTTGTCAGTTTTCTAGAAATTTATTGTTTTCTGTTATGACACATAAACTGAAATTTCAAGCTGTTTTGAGAATTCTCAGTGAATATCTTCCATTTATGATTGAAATATATATGCTAATAAACTTTTGTTTGCTTTTCTATTGTTAGCCAATATATTGTTTTAGGGTCTATTCCAACTACGAAGTTATGACAATAGAGAAAAATTCTTTTTTAGATTCTTGTTTTATTTAAAACAAATAAGTTACAAAAGCATGGGATAAATTCATATTATTAAGTGAAAAGATCCAATCTGGAATGTCTGCAAAATGTGCTCTATGATATTCTACAAAAGGTAAAACTATAGAGATAGTAAAACCTTCCTGCTTACTAGTGAGACATAAACGGAATAATAGAGCACAGAGTATTTTGAGGCTTATAAAATAATTTTGTAGTCTTTATGGTATAATAATTATAGAAATGTGTCATTATATGTTTGACAAAAAAAGAGTGCAAAAATCTCAAATCTAACATCAACTATGAACTTTAAGTAATTATGTTGTGACAATGTAGGTTCTTCAACAATAATGAACATATTAATCTTGTGGGAAATATTGATTACAGAGGCAGTGATACATGTATAAGGGTGGGTATATGAGAAATACCTATACCTTCCTATTACTTTTTGTGAATCTTAAATTGCTCTAAAATAGTATTTTGAAGATATTAATGAAATAAAGAAAATCAATGTTGAAAAATTAGGAGCAGAAAGAATTAACTTGCTATACAACTACTCTAAGAAATATTAAGAAAGTTTTTAGATTTTTGATTCTACATGCCCTTCTAAATGCATAATACAAATAAAATTTAGTCTTGTAAATTTCACTCACACTAAAATATTACCAACATTTGAACTGCTACTATCCCACTGGGAAAAATTGTCAAGTACACTCTTATGAAGTAAATTAGCTAAAAGTGTCAGCTGGAGAACTTCTTGGCACTCAAGTTACACTGCAAATTGACTCATTCTAGAAAGCCCTTCCTACTTGTTACTTCTCCAAGTGACAAGTGAAAGTTCTACATGAATTTCCCATAAGATCTAGAGATACTGCCACGGTTATGCAGAATTTTGTTTTTGTGCATGAAGAGGGAGAGTACTGTAACACCCTGATTCTTGAACACTTCTGTTCACAAACAATTTGATTCACAAACAGAATAATTTGGCAAAGCGTTGCTGCCTTCATGCACTCCACATTGAGAGATGAACACAACTGTGGCCATCTTCCCCAGAATCAGGGAATGAATGAACTTGGTGAACTTGATATGGCCCAAGAGACTCCATGCTTTTTAATTCCATTTTAAAGGGAGAGTCACTTGCATTCATTTAAACTATAGATAAACACATTCCCTCAATCCCTCCCATATAGCTGACCATATAACCCCCTAGAGAAAACAAGGGTCATAAAATGGGAACAAATAGTCATAACAACTTGAATATGATAAACATTAAACCACAATGCCCTATGGCAGGTAGATGGTCAACAGTATCTGGGAAATGTAAACCTGTGGCAGTTGTGTGATATTCTTGCAAAATTCCTGAAAATGTGATAATGACGTAATATGGTTACTATAGAAACCTGAAAAGCATCTATCCTACATGTACAAAGGGGTCCTACAATCTTGGATTCTTGGCCTGAAGTCAGGATATCAATCTCAAAGCCACAATAAAGCTTCTTTGCTCCAGTAAATTTGTGCTCTCTCTGTTGAGTGTTTTTCTTACTTAGACTGCTGGAACGAACTAATGTAACACTGTGTTTGTATTTTTAATCAATACAATCTTCTCCCTAAGAATATTAATTTAAATAAATATTTTCCAATATTACATATTGGTTAAGAAAAAAAATCTGCTAAACAAATTTGATTTTATACTCATGCTTTTAATTCCATATGTTTTATTGCAAGTGCATTAGCTTTACTGTTTCTAAGACAAAGTATTAGACACAACTTAAGGTGAAGAGTTTATTCTGTCTGTTTCATTTTTATTTATTTATTTTTCTCTATATTTTAGGGAAGGTTTTTTATGGTGTTTACGGTCTCTACCAGATTGGACTTGTAGTGATTCTCTTGTTTATAGCCTCCCAAGAGTTAGGATTACAGGCACACATCACCATACCCAGTCTTTTTTTTGTGTGTGCTATTTTGATTTTATTAAAGAATCATAATGGACCTTCTCACCTTTAAAAATTTTAGAGAAACTTTACAATAAATTCTTTTTTCCATAATTTTATTGAGAGACAAATAACAATGAGACAGTTTCAATTCAAATTTATAGGACAGTTTCAATAATTAACACATTGCATACTCTCTTCCTAGTGGTTATTTGCTGTACAAGAAGCAGTCATGCTATCCTATTTACAAATACTATTACATCAAATCCCTCTATTCATTAAGAGAATATAACTATATATCTATCCAAACTATTTTAAATACACAGATATCAGATGGACATTCATTTAAATATACCCCTTTTTTGTTTAGTTCCATCATTTAAATATTATGGGTATGTTAACTCAGCAAAATATTCTAAAAGATTCCAGTAATCCATAATAGTATTGGGTCTTCCACTTGACTGACAATATCATAAATTGTTGACCTGAGTCCCTTACAGCTCAACATAATAACATGGCTTTACTTCTTGAACTTTGTTTTTATACTTTTCTGCCGTATTGTTAAGATCAAGATAAAGCAAGACCTATGCAACGAGAGGTGTAGCTTCTGGATCTAATAAAGTCAGTCAAATCAGGATTTATCCTGAGATCTTGTACTTCAAATTGTAGATCCTTCGTCAGTGTCAGCCATGTGGATGAGTCACAACCATTGCTTGGCCAATGTGCTCTTTGTGAAAGACTGAGGGAGTGCTTTCTCTCCATGTGACTTTCCTTAGAAACACTCTACAACATTGATCACTTTCCACTTTGGCCCCATAATCTCCTTGATCAGAAAATTTGGGACATTACTGAGTTACGTGACATTACAGTATAAGATCTCATGTCCTGAGTCTTAATTGACCTTGGAAGGCTAGGGCCAAAATGTTGGCTTTCCTTGCAGCCCTCCTTTTTCTCTAATTTTGGTCTGCAAACTTAGGTTGTTAACCCTCCAGAAGAGAAGCTTATTGTTATTACTATACAACCTAGGCTGTTAAGCTTAACCTCACTATCTATCTGAATATCAAACATCTTAGGCATAACATGGAACAGGTATTTTTATCAAGTTTTGATATCTTGAACTTGAAGTCCCTACAAAATACGATGAAAAAACATTTTAAAAATTAGAATATATTTTAAAAATAGGCATAAAGAATGATATAATTCTGTTTACACATACCAGCCCAGGGATCAAACCCCCAACTCCTGCACTTGCTTTCATATGCTTTAATCCTCTGAGCTATTTTGTTGGCCCTTATCTGTATTTTAGTTGAAAGATGGATGACTCCAAGCATTGCAAAGGCAAGAAGATAAGACTAAGTATAATTATTTGGCTAGAAGCTATTTGCCTAGAAGGATGGGGAGAACGAGAGATGTGTCCTTCATCAGACTACCTTGTTATTCACATCCATCAAAAAACACACCACTCTGAATCATTAACTGATTCAGGTAACAAATGTTAGCGTGGATCCCTCATACTCTCCTCCTCTTATGCTCTCTGCAAGCACAAAAGAAAGTCTGGATGAAGAAGCACTGAGAACACAGCTATTTTACAAGCTTCAAAGAGAGTGCTTAGAAATAAATGAATCAGCCAGACTCTTTGTGAGATGCTTAACTTGTAGAGCTGTGAAAATAAATTTCTGTGGTTTAAGATAGTGTTCTATGGAATTTGGTTATTGCAGGCTGTTTTAATCTGATTCGTGCTACTACAGAAAAATGACACAAGTGGACCGTTCATAATGAAAAGAAACATTATTCTGTAGTTCTGGAGGATGAAAATCCAAGATCAAATGCTAACAAGTTTGGTGTCTGGAGAGGACTTGGTCTCCACTTTCAAGATGGCACTTTCCAGGCAGCATGTTCCTCAGGGGAAGAGCACTGAATCTCACATGGTTTAAGATGGAGGGAGATCAGTGCCAGCTCACACTGTGATAGCAAACCCACACACAAGACAGGGGCACAAGTCCACTCATGGCAGTAGAGCCTCAAAGGCGAGCCACTTAAGAATCCCACTTCTAATACAGGTGCATTGGAGATTCAATGTCTAAGACTTCTAACTGATGGTTTTTCTAGAAAAGAAATCTGAAGCATAGCACAGTCTGAACAACCTAAGTCAGATTTCTGAAGTCTTCATACTGTGACTAATAGGCATGTATGTCTCACTCAGTTTCACACTAAAAAGTGAGCTATAGCTGCAAGATCATAACTCTTAACAGTCCGTGGAAAAGAGAAGCATAAGTTTTAAACTCACACTAAAATTATCAGTTTGCTATGAGTTATTACTCTAGGTATATTGAGCTTCCTATTACTTGGGTGACATTTCTTCCTATTCTCTGGGCATGTTTTTTTTTTTTCTTTTAATAATCATTCAATTGTGAAAGTTGAACTTCAATCTGGTGCTTTAAAATCATTCTTATATAAGAACTCCTCACATCTAGAATTTAAAACTTTTTCATATTTTTATATATAGAAGCCGTTTTAGAAGAAGAGTAATGGCTTGAAGACATACACTTATTTTTACAGAAATTGCCAGTAATGAAAATACATTTTTTCATTTGTATTTGTCAGGGAAACAAATAATTATCATGGAAATTCTAGAAAGGTATGTGCACAGGGATTCAATAAAAAGGGATATATGCTATTTTATCACTACAATTTACTATAAAACAGAGTTTTTATTTCTATGGTATATCTGATAATGCATCTGCCTTTAATACCCAACAAACTATCTTGTCTGTGTCATTTATTTTCTTTTTAATGAAAAAGATGACCTTCATTTTCACTAACATAGATGAAATTTATAAACAATATGTGTGAAGTATTTAATCAAGAAAATATGATGGACAAATAAATACTTTGTTTCATTTCTTTGCTGAAAATAAAACAAAATAGTAGCATGAGAACATATATAATCGTGCCTTCTGACTAAAATTATTCACACAGAACCTGACTTTTATTATTTTTCTGATTTCTGTTTTTCCACTTATTTAACCATATCATAAGCAATACTCATGTATGCCATCCAAAATGACCAAATGACAACAGAGAATGGCAGCAACAATACTATACTTCTCCAGCTTAAAAATATTCTTAAATTTTATTGAGCACCTTAACTTGTCAAGATTTCCATGCTTGCAGTAGTATGATAATGAAAATATCCTGAGTACTGGTCTTAGTTACTTTTCTCTCACTGCTGAGACAAACTACCTGATACTCAAAGTTACTGGAGGAAAACTATGTTTAATTCACAGTTTGTAGTTTCAATCCATAATCAGCTGGCACATGGCAGAGGTTCAATCATATTTTTCTCTTGCTATGGAAAATGTATCATTTGTATTTTGATAGCAGTTACATGGAATCCATAGAACTTTATTGGTTGTATTGACATTAACATTTTTGAATTCCTGATTTATAAATAGAATGCATGTTTCCCATAAGTCAAACATTAAACCAAACCATTGAATTTGATTCAGTTCTGATTCAATTTGTTTGCGATCAGAATTATGAAAGAATGAAGTTTGTGGACCAAGGAATCTTTATATATTTTTCTTTAATTACTTTAATAAAATTTGTAGCTTCAGTTGCATAAATTTTCTTCAACCTTTGTGATTAATTCCTAAGTATTATATTCTTTTCAATGCCATTGTAAGTAGAATCATTTTGCAGCTTCTTTTTCATATTGTCCATTGTAACATGAAGAACTCCAACTGAGTCTTGTGTGTTTCTCTTCACTTATTTGTTCTCAAACTGTGTTTGTCTTGGAGGTGAGATCTTTAAGGTTCCTTACACATGTGATCAGGCCATGTGCCAGCGGACATCATTCTGTTTCTTCTTTTCTGCCTTGCCTGTCTTTGTTTTTTTTTTTTTTCTTGGCTTCAATGTCTGGAAAGATATTCCAGCATTATGTTAAAGGCAGGCATCATATGCAAGTGTTCTTTGCTTTATTCTTCATCTTAGAGAAAAGGATTACATTCTGTTACCATCGAACATGAGGTTCACTATGAGTTTTGTATATGTGGCTTCTATTCTGATGAGATACTTTCCTCCTGTTCCTACTGCACTGAACATTTTTCATAATGAAAAGATACTCAATTTCATCAGATAATTTTTATATCAATTGAGATGCTTACATCTAACCATATTGTTAAGATAGTTTATCATGTCAACCAATTTGGAGAGGTTGCACAAACACTGTACTCCAGGAATGAAGTCTACTAGAGGCAAGTGCATGATCATTTAATACATTTAGTTCACTTAGTAAGTGTAATAATTTAATACTTTTAATAAATTTTAACACATTTAAAATACACATTGTATTCATATGTGTTGAAAATACTCCTATAAGAATCATAAATATCCCCAGTGTACAGTACTAGCCTGGCCCATAGGGTGCCCTGAGACCATGATTGAACTGGGTGTGGTGGTGCATGCCTGTAATCCCAGCACTTGGGAGGCTGAAAACAGAAGGATCATTACAAGTCTGATCTACATAATGAGATCCTGTACATCATGTACTAAATACATTAAAAAAAAGAGTCATAAGGAATATTAGCCTAAGATTTCTGCTGTTGTTGTTATATTTAGCATACTTTTAGTAATTTTGGTTCTGTAGAAGACAACAAATATTTTTGAAATTGTGAAGATTAGTATTACATATTTTTAATACTTGATATAATTACCTAATAAAATTAACAGACAGGATTTTTTTCAGGAAATTTTTACTAGACTCAAAATTCTTACAAATCATATTCTCTTCAGTTGTTTTCTTTCCTGTTAAATGTTGTGCTCCTGAGATTTCTACCTGTTTCTTTCAAGTGATATAATTTCTTCATATATAATTATGGTAATATTGAATTCTAATTTTTTATTTACACAAAATTAGTTGTGATATTTTGACTTTCACTTATGATCTTAATGATTTAAATACTTCCCACATTTCATTCTATCTAATGACATCAATTTAACTTATATTTTCAGGCACCCACCTTATGGTTTCAGTTAATTTCTTTAGTGTTTTCCTGTTCTCTGTTTTTCTCTCACTACTCTGATTTTAATAGAAATGATAACTAGAATGAAGAAAGTATAAATTTTAAAAAACTTATTGCAGTAAGAGATGTATGAGGAACTTGCTTGTATTGTTTAAATTTCTTGTATATATTCCTTATAACTTGCTCATTTCCTGCATCATTATGTTTCTTCTTAGTTTTTGCTATTCTATTATGCAATGCACAGTATTTTCTTACTTGTTTGTGTAAGCTTCTTAACCACTTTGTCTGAGGTTAAGATGAGAGTTATATTTTATATTTACAGGTGAATAATTTAAGTTGGATCTGTGCCAGTTAAGCATAAATACTTATCCATAAATTCTGCTCTTTTAGCTGTGTCACTCCTCTTTCCATTCCTGAC
The DNA here is from genome assembly GCF_000260255.1 of Octodon degus. NCBI lineage: Eukaryota > Metazoa > Chordata > Mammalia > Rodentia > Octodontidae > Octodon > Octodon degus. Next base: position 1,321,674 of record NW_004524748.1, read on the forward strand.
ATTTGGAATGTCCCGTCACTACATCCCTGTATGTTTCACACCCACAAAAGTATAAACTGTGATTTTTCTAAATGCATAAGTCTTTTAATTTATGAGGAAAGTAAAATATGGAATTTCAAAACTAATTTATAATTTAACAACATTTCTCAATGTATTTAGCTTTGCAAATGATGAAAGAAAAATATATAATTGTTACTGTAATACTCATTTTTAGTATAGTCCATCTACTTCCATTTTTTAAAATATGGATAAAAGCCACTTTCTAATGTTCCAGCATTTTATCTGGCTGGACTCTCTTAAGCATTTCTCGCAGCGCAAGCTTAGGGGTAAAAGTCAACTTCATCTTTGACTACCTGAAAATATCAAAACTTCTCCTTGACATTTGAAAGAACTTTTTTTCTAATATAGACTTTTCAGGGGAGCCAGCAATAGCTCAGAGAGCTAAGAACCTCCTTAGGGAAGAGCAGGGACCGGGCTCAAACCCCTACAGCACGTGCCAACGTGGGGCACGCTGAACCGGTCACGATTCCGGGTATGCTGGTGCATGCCTGTAATACCAGAGCTGGGGGGCCGGAAACAGGAGGATTGCTATGTGTCTGAGCTGCTTAGTAAGACCCTGTACCAAATACATTGAAAGAGAGACAGAGAGACAGAGAGACAGACAGAGAGAGAGAGAGAGAGAGAGAGAGAGAGAGAGAGAGAGATTTTCAGTGACATACTTTTTTTCTTTTAGACTTTGACTATATCAACCCACTGCCTTTGCATTTCTAAAGTTTTCAATGAGAAATCTACCAGTACAGGCAATGAGGTTTCATTGCACATGTCGAGTTGTTTCTCTCTTGCTGCTTTCAAGTCTCTTTGACTTTTAAAAATTTAAAGAGAATGCAGAGGTGCAGATGGGGAAGCAAAGGGAAAATAAAAAGGTCTTAAGGCATAATATGCACCTGTTGCAACTACCCATGATAAAGCATTCATTCATTATGTATCACAAATATGTACTAATAAAAATGAATGTAAAATTTGGAATAGTACATTTTTCTCTGAAGTTCATCTTAGTTTTAATTTATTGAATATTCATATTTATGTTTTTCAGCTTATTTGTAAAGTCATAAGACATTTTTGAAAGTGCTCTGTATTAATTTATGTCATTTTTTAATTTTAAAAATTTGGTCACTTCATCATGTCCCACATATATCTCAGAATATGTTTAACTTTCTAAAATTGCTTTGCATTTCTGTTCATCAGGTTTGGTAAACTTTTTCACCCTTTCTTTAAGATGATTGATTATTTTGTGTTTCTGTAAAAATTTGCCTTTGTTATCTGCCTAGAACATTTCTAATTTTGGTTATCATACTTCTCAGTTCCAGAAATTTTGTTTTCTTTCTTTGTTGGTAGAGCCCTTTTTCCATGTATAGTTCTCATGATATTTTTCTATATCTTCTAGTTGTCATTCATGTATATATTAAACAATCATTTTAAAATCTAAAAATGTGTCTTTTCAGGAATACAATGGCTTTTGATTTATTTTTTCCTTCATACGGCTCATATATTTCAGTGCTTGCTTATAATATCTAATTTTGAATTTGGATATTTCAGTATAGTTGTATGGTAACTCTGGAAATTAAATTCTCCTTCACACACCTACATTATTTAAATGACAAGGGAATACCCATCTCTGACAAAACTAGACAAAAAAGGGGATACAAATGAAGGACCATTTTGTATCTGCATATACAAAATAGCTAGGATGGATATATAGCTACTTTCTCTCAATTCAATGAGAAGAAAGATTTGTGCAAATAGTGCTTGGTCAGGATATCATGTCTGCATTTTGTACTATGAATAAATACTATGAAGACAACACTATGCAATGTATTAATTATTGAAACTGTCTTACTAATCAGTTTTGAAACTGTCTCATTGCTATTTGTTTCTCAATAAAATTAATAAAAATAAATAAATAAATAAATAAATTCTCCTCTCTAGAGTATGCTGGTGTTTATTTAAATTGTTTATCATGTTTTGATTTTTGTGGGCAGTCTGTGTAACAAGGATTAGACAGATGCAGAAACAAGGTCATTTCAGGGATCCTCAGATTGCATAATACCCTGAGGATCCTGAGGGTGGCTATTGGCTTATTTTGTTAAGTGCTGACACTTACTAAAATTAATCACAACTTACCTCTCCTAAGAATTGCAAGCCTTCAATAATTTAAGTAATTTCAAAATAGTTGTCACTAACAGAGTCTGCTTGTGCAGTTGTTTAGGTGAAGAGAGATTTTTCACGCTTCCTGCTCCAGCATCTTCCATTAATAAAATTTTATTCTTTAAAATCTACTAATGATTTATAAAGTATTTTTATATCCACAATTCACCAATTTTCTAGGAATACAAAGAATGTTAAAATTATATTTTTAAAGTTATGCCTCATAAAAATATAATTTAGTTAAGACTCTTTAGAAGTACGTTTACCTTTGATTTAGCTAACTGATATACAAAAATTTCATATCCTTGTAAAATTATTGTTACCAATACTTAAGAATAAAATCGAATTGAAGTGCAAAAGTGTACTTATTCTTTATTTAAATGAGAAAAATATAAACACCTGCATAAGAATAAGTTATTGTACATCCATACATCAAAGATATTTTTCTTCTTTCATTTGAAAACTCAACATTCAACCTAATGAGAAAACACTTGGAAAGAACAGATCATCTGACTTGTAATACCAGCTTGAAAAGAAATAAAACAGATGCAGAAAACAGGGGGCTATAATGTTATAGTTCCCAGTATGCACCTTTGAATCCCCTGAATGCACCACTGATCTGACAATATCTGTTAACACCATTATGCATAAGACTAAATGAGGGACAGTGCAAACTGGCACACTATTGAGTGCAGTATGTACCAGGCTTATGGATATTCTATTTTCTAACTTTCATGGACAAGAACTGACCTTGCACCACAAACTTTCATTGATCCAAACAATTGAGATATTAGTTGGTGTTACTTACACTTGTTATGTACTAGAATTTTAAGGTAATTATAAAAGCAAAAGTAGTTTGTTTACAGAAATTTATGCATGTGTGTTGTTTTTTACACTTTACATTGTATATTTTTGACAAAGATATGCAAGACTCACTTTGTTGGACTTACAAACAAATCTGACTCAGAAACATACTCCTAGGAAAGAATTCATTCCTAAATTGGGCACTTACTGTACCTTGTTTCTTTTCAGACTTTTAGCCTGAATGTTTAGATATGTTTTATGTGCTCTCATATTTCCATATGTGATTTTGTTTCTTTTCAAGTTTTCTCTCATTCCTTCATAAATGCAATGTAGTAAATTTTAAAATTTGATTGTAGAACTCTTTTGTTCTTTGAGATATATTCTATATATGTGTTTCCATATTCAGTGTTTTGATTGGTTTGAGTCTCACAACGTCTATGTGATATTATCTTATGATGCTAGCTCATGGGAAATACAACTAATGGTTCTTTTTTTACTTTAACTACATACTGATAGATTATATTTTTCCTAAAACAGTTCATTACAAATGACTCAGTGTTTCTTCTTGTATTTTATGTTCTCATGTGATGTGGTAAATACAGCTATCAATTTTTGTTACATTTCCTGGAGATTTCTTTGCTACAAAACATTTTTATCCTGAAATTATCAGGTAGATCCTTTAAGTCAGCCTGATTTAACTGGGTTACACAAAGAGGTCCCTAACAGAACATTGCCAGGAGCTACAAGATCGCTCCCTCTGATTGTTTTTGAAAGTGTTATGCTCTAGGAAGTCTGTGAAATACATCATTTCTCTGTAAAATAGCCTTGTTATTTTGCAGAGCAACTAATAAACTCAGTTATGTTTCTTGTTAATGAACTTCTGTTGCTAACAATGATGTTGTCGTGAAAGGGGGGTCTCCAGTCTCATGCCTTGTATTTGGCATTTTGAGCAGTTAGTGTGCATAATACTTGCTATTGTCTCAGAAATAGGTGTTGTCAATCCAAGGAATTGTGGCGAGAGCAAGCCCTGAGCTTATTCAGACCAGGGCCATAACTCTGTGGCATAGCACCTATCTGACAATGCAAGGTCCTGAGTTCAATTCCTAGTACCCAAAAATAATAAATAAATTAATTAATTAAAAAATGAAATGAAAAATAATGAGAAATTAAGCAAAACCAAGCACAAAGTTGATTGTCTTTGTATAAAAAAATTAAGAGTTTGTATTTGGCATTATATTACATATATATATTTGATCTTTAAGGAAAACACAATAACAAAATAATATCCCTTAAGGTATTATATACATGTGCCTTTATATACGTACATAACTTTTCATATATGTTATGTTCATATAATGCTAAAAATTGTATGACAAGTCAGGTGATGTGTGTAGGTGCTGTATATGATCACTAATCTTTACCAAAGAGTTGCAAAGTTTAACTATCCCAAATAAAAACACTTAAACCTAAACACATTAACCTAATGGATTGAAAGTTTTGAGGCACATATAAACAGGATCAGTAAAGATACTAAAATTTACAATAATTAACTATTGAATAATAGGATCAAAGTACATATCAAGATTAAAACTTAATTCCCTCTATGACAGAAATGAAACAAAAAGTTACACAAAAAATATTTTTATGAAATATGAATGTCTCTAATTTTAGTATGAATTCATCAAATTTACTTTAAAAATATTTCCATTAAATTAAAGAAGTTTTTGATAATATCAAATTATTGTTATTACTTTAGTTACATTTGAAATATGACATATAAATTTATCTAGGTCTACATAAATATTACTTCTCTATTTTTACATGTTTTCTTGTTTCTTTATTACATTCATCATCAGTCAATTGATACCATTCTTAGTCAAACATGTGCATTTAATTTCTATGATTTCTAAGTAGAGTTAAAATAGAAACTGGACATGATAACCAACACATAACATAAGCCTAGCTAGCACATTACTGTGATACTTTAGAACAATAACATTTCTTTAGTGTTTTTGCGTACTTGTTTCTGATTAGACCTGCATCCATTTTCAACTTTCCACATTATTTAAGAGTCTCATCTGGAGCAAGTTGGTCATTCTAACATTAACATTTATTGAAGCAATTAGTGGTAAAATTATGACAAAATCCATGATGTTTTTAAGAAAGACATTTATTTTCTAAATGTGAATGTAAAACTACTTAGAAAACTACATGCTGCTTGGTGAAAGATTGCAGAGATACGTAGAAGTGAACACACCTTGATCGTCTTACCATTTGTATTTTTCCCTTTTTTCCTCCTCGTTTCTTTTTGCCTTTCATTTCTGCCTCTCTCATGTGGATGGTTAGCTCATGACCATCAGTGCGTCTTGGTGAGGCATCACTCAGTCAAAACCAGCTTGGGAAACACTTCCAGGTGCATTGAGGTGCAACTGGGGTTGAAAGCATATGTAAGTGGAATGAGTCATTTCTCCAACCAAAAATTAAACTATTGTTTTATTTCACTTTGTTATATCTTAATTTTTATTCAAGTATCTCAGTAAAGAAAGTCTATGCAATGGTTTATCATACGAGGCAGGCATTTCAGACTTGGAAATAGGTCATATTAAGCCAAGAATAAAAGTAAAAATGTTAATCTATGGAGTACAAAATGATGTTCATATTCTACTGTCACAAATTCTCCATCACATTGAAAATTAGGGGCTGGCGAGATAGCTCAGCTGACTAAAGCACCTGCTTAGTTAAACTTAGGCAAGCACAGCGACCACAGTTAGATATGCAGCAACACACTCCCAGCCAGCCTTTCCCCTAGGGCAGGCTGAGCCGGCCAGAGTCCCTGCATAGTGGTGCACACCTCTAATCCCAGCTCTGGGGATGCTGAAAGCAGGAGGATCACTGGAGTCCGAGCTGAGTAGTGAAGCCCTCCAACAAGCAAATGCAAGAAGAAGAAGAGGAAGAGAAAGAGGAAGAGGAAGAGGAGAAAATTAGACCAGTGCATAATTCAATTAGATTTGACATAAAAAATGATATTCCAGTGATCTTTGTTATAAATATTTGATGACATAATACTAGAAAAAAGTACCTATTTTTTAACCCATAAGTGTACATGTAGATTACACATGGAAACTGTAATTACTAATTTGTCTTGACAAGAGAAATCTAAAACATGAAATGAACATGTTATTTCCTTAGATTTTGGAGATATTTTAGCCTAGGTCTTGTACTCAACTAGTGTGAAAATTCCATTTTCCAAAATAAGAAAGGGTTGGTCAACTTATACATGGTCAGTTAGCATTCATTTTGATACTAATGTTTGGGCTGGGTTTTTTTACTTGCAGGTGGTAAGTGGTGGTAGAAGGATGTAGTTGTTGCCTCTGAATGGCCAGGTTATACACTTGACCTTTAAGTTTAACCACTTCAGCTATTGTAGCTTCACTTATATACTCAAAGTTTAAAATGCTTGGATTAAAACTCATAGCTGTCAATCACAGATATAAAGCTCTAGTGTCTCGATTTGATATATTTTCATGACATATCATTGAAGACACACAAAAGTCTGTAATATGAAAGAAATAACAGTGACAAACATCTGTACAACAGAGCTAAATGAGCACAGACAGTAATCTGTTTATCTATCAGGTCTTTACTGATGAACAATTATATTTTGTTATTGATTTGTATATTAACTAATACTGATTATAACTATCTTAAGTATGCAATTAGGCAGCTATACTAATGTCATAGACATTATAAAAGGATTCTTTATTTCTTCATTTTCTCATTAATAGAATGAAACTAACATAAGAGTGAAGTGCACTATGAGAGACAAAAACACAACAAAAATACTAGAGGCTTTTTAATACACAATAAATCTTTCAAACATAGAGTCTATAGCTTTTCACCTACTACTTTTTTGTTAATTCAAAAATATCTGACAATGAAGATTTACTTTAGGGCACACTTCTCCTGAATATTATTAGGAGCAACACACCTGAAGTAAAATAAACTTTATTTTAAACAAATGTTCCAGTTCATGGATTTTGGTGATAGGCTAGGTGCTAATTTTGATTTATCACAGTACAGTGTCTTTGGATTAAGCTGAGATACTCTGGTGAAGTCTCATGTGCTTGCTGGTGAGATGTTAATTCTTATCTTTGAATTTTATATGAACAGATTTCAATTTTTCCATATGTTTTCTTGAAGTACCCTCTTGTTCGTTGAGGGTTAACTGGACAGTGAGGCGGTAATCATGACACATTTCCTCCCAGGATTCTATAGCAAAGATTTCTCTCTGTCTTCTGCCTGTTGGAACAATTTTTGTAGCAGTTTTGATAAAAAGGAGATTTCTTAAAACCTTTTCGATGAAAACCTGAGTTCCTGCTAGAGCAAAATCTGAAAGAGATCATTTTGCTCTGAGGCACACACAGTCAAGTCCTGCAGGATGGTACTAGCCATGCTGAGAAGAAGGAAAGCACTGACCTCACACTGAAGCCTTGAAAGGGTCAGAGGAAAAACAAGGCCAAAGGAAATTAAATGGCGTACACATTTCATCTCCAAAAATTTCCTTTCCTTATTTAATGTATTATTGTTTTCTTCTCCAATTAAGATTACTATTTAAGCCTTATATAGAGAAACAAATAATAATACTAAACATGTATTTCAAAATTATAAAAATATCAAATATAGGGCCAGGGAGATAGACCGGTGATCTAAGTGCCTGCCTGGGAGGTACAAGGACCTGGGTTCAATCCCTGGTATCTCATGCTGTGCCAGCCCCATGCCTTGCTGGCCACCAAAACCAGGGAAGTGGTGCACACCTATAATAACAGCACTAGGGAGGCTGAGACAGGAGGATCACTAGGAATCTGACTCTGTACCAAATACATAAAGAAATAAAAGATTTTTTTAAATTTAAACAAATATTGAAAATAATAGTGAAAAAATGAAAATCATTTTTCTGTTTTAAAATATTACATAGTGGTACATTGTGTGTATATAACTTAGAATTACCCAAGTGTGTATGTGACTTAGAATTACACAAGTGACTTATTAAGCTATCTCACTAAACTTTGTAAAGCATTTATAATGTTGAAACTCTGATATTGTATTTAATTGGGCATTAGGAAGCCAAGATTCCAAGATGTGTACATTTTTTTATTCTCTGCCATACAATTTTATTAACCACTGGACAACTTGACTACACTGCTCAATGTCATTTTGTCCTGAAAGCCTTTATCTTTTAAACTCTATTTGTTCCTCATAGTTAAGTTCTTTTCCAATGTGTCCCCAAGAGTGCATGAAATCCCTCATCATCTTTTTATTATAAAATGATGAGAGCTTTCACTATCACAATCACCCTTGCAACAAGTAAACAGTCTGCTCTTTTAAGCCCTGAATGAGTGAGGACCGTCCCAGTATCTATCATACAGCAAGCGCACTGTAACTGTGTCAACTTCTAGAATGCTCTTGATAATAGGAAAAGCATCTAAGTCATCTCCTAAGAGTGATTTCGTTAGTTATATTAAAATTACTGAGAGTAGAACTTTGCACGTATTCCAAATCCTTTGTGCAATGACGAAATCAAAGCACCATCCACATGAAAATCTTTCCATGCCTCATTGGGTTGCTCCTTGGTCCTTTGCCACTAAGACTAAAAGCTATTAAATACATGGGTGTGATTTTTTTCATTTCATACATGGGATTCCCCAAACATAAATTCTCATTTATTTTCAGAATAATTCAGCATAATTACCTTCCATTGGCCATTATTCAAATTTCATTGTTTTGATGTTGCTCCCTGATCTATAAATATTTTTTGTTGCTGTTATTCTTTAATATGTTACTACTGACGCCTTACTGAGAAGGTTCATTGATCAGATACCATCACTGTCCTCTTCTCATGAAATCAGAGACATACACCTTCACCATTGGGAATCACTGTAGTGTCTTATGTCCTGTGTTTCAGAGATGAAAAGTATATCCACTCAAAAATGCAACCTAATTTGGCTTCTCTGTGAGGGTGTTTATTTAAGGGCAGTAACACTGCACTGTAGTGTGAAATAGCACATTAACAATTAGCATCAGGTTGGTTTTCCAAACAGCCAATGATGCAATTTTAATCGTTCCCCAAAGTATTTTAAAGACTAAGAAAACATTTGTGTCATTACAAACCCATAGCTTCAAGCTTATGAGCTTTCCACCCTACTAAGAAAAGCATTTAAAACAACCCACAGAGGAGAGGGTAGCATAAAAATAGGTGGATCTGTAATTACTAGGAGTCCCATAATGCTTTAGCATGCAAAATAAGATCATTTCTCTACCTATGAATATTTAATGCTAAAATATATTTTCTTTAATAGCTAGCCTCAAATAGTTTTTCTAAATTTATCATGCCCTAGAAATTTTACTCTACAAACTTTTTTTTGTTTATCAGACAAGCAAAGTTAACCATCTAGGTCACTTCAGACTTATTTTTACTTTCAAGATAAATCTGCTTTTAAAATAGTATTTCTTCTTTAGATAAACAATCCACATTCAACTATTACAGAATTTTTCTGTTAGTAGTGCCACTAGTCAGCTCCTATACTATAATTTTAACTGTTATAACAGCCACTGAACTTATAATTCTGTAATCTCTCCATCTTTAAATTTATTCTAAGCACATTTATAAAATCATTCTTCATAAACTATAAATGACAATGCCAACGCATAATAGCATACTTGTTAATACTGGGAGCAGGCTTATTGTTCTCATGTATTACTATACTGTTTAAGCTATTTTTTATTCAACTTCACCCATATGATTTGCGAGCAAAAATAATTTAGCCTATCTCTTTAGAGTATTGATGAGATTAAGAGTTAATGTATGTGAGACACATGTCAGACCTTGGCAAGTTTTAAACACTCAAAAATATTAGCTCAAGGGTAGTAATATGTTTTAATACTCTGCACTTTTCCCCACTGAAAATGAAAACAAATCAGAGATTCCTGCATTGCATATCTAGAAACCGAATTAACCTACATTTCAAATATATCTCAAAAAATAGATCACTGCCGTCCTACTATAGTCTCCGTTCGATTTATATAACTACACTGAGATATAATTTACCTATCATAAAATTTATCCTTCAAACATATGCAAGTATTAACATCTTAATATCTTTTTTGTTACCTCTGCCACAATAGAACAAGTGTTATTATGTTCCACTTCTAAAATTTACTAGGGGACCAGGGAGATACCTCAGCAGCACAGCACCTACCTGGCAAGTACAAAGTCATGACTTCACTTCTTGTTACCAAATAAATAAATAAATAAATAAATAAATAAATATTTAAAAATAAAACAAAGTAAAATAAAATTTGCGCAGTATTTTTATGTCTCTGAACATTTGTTCTAGAACTTTTGTGCATAGCAGCAGCCCCTTCTCTTACTTGGTCTACAGTACAGTTGGGGTCTGTGTTATGTGGACAGCACTCATGCACACTCGCATTTGAATCTTGGGTTGAATATTATTATAAAATACTCCTATCACTCATGTGTCCCATACCAAATCCATTCTCCTATTCCTTTGTGAGCCCTGACCAGAGCAGGTCAGATTTGTCCATTTTCTCAATGCACTGAACTTTTGTAAGGACTGGATCATGTACAAAAGTTTTTCAACATAACTGTTCTTCAAATTTACATTTGACTAGGTCTGCAGTCTGTTGGGAAGTTACTTTGGCATTTTCCGTGTTCCAATAAAATCGTAAGATGACTTTTTATTTTTTGTTTTTGTTTTATTTTTCTAAAAAAGGGTCTATGCAGCTAAGGCTGTTCTTGAATCCTCTAAATAACCTGGGCTGGCCTTGAATTTGTGACAATATGCTGACTCATTATCCAGAGTGCTGACATTACAACTGTGTGCTAACACACCCAGCTCACTAAAATAATTTTAATAAATGAATGTGCTTTAATAAATGAATGTATCTTTATCTAAAGATAAATCAAATTGAAATTTCACAGTGTGTGTTTACTTATCAATGGCATCCACTTGATTCCAACTTTTCTTAAAAATAGTTACTCTTTCACAGTCTAAAACAACTCCAGAGCCATAGAAAGATTGTGAATATCTTTACTCAATCTACTGAATCATAATGAAATAATGGTTATAGTTAATACTTTCTCTGTCAGCCAAGCACAAGGATCAAAAAGTATGTTTTTTTGCCTAGAACTCCCAAATTCCAGAGTGAACCACATAATGTACCTTTTAGAATAGTATTAAGCTACTTACAGATATTCTGAAACCATAATGGGACTGACATCCAGATATATTAGTAGAGTATAGAATGTGGGCTTGGGCTCAAGTTTTACAAGCAGAAAAAAAAAATAATAGATGAATCCTTTTTCAACAATGCTTGCTGAATTTACACTATGCACCACTGAAACGAGAGAAGTAAAACCGTGAAAACTCAGAGCTTTGCACGCGTGGACACTCTTGCTCTTCAGCAACAAATGTCGTCCAAGAAAAAGGTCCTTTAGGAAATGTTCTCATCGTGTTGCCCTCTGTTTTATTTTTTTTTATATATATTTATGAGAGAGAGAGAGAGAAAGAGAGAGAGAGAGAGAGTGGTGTGTGTCTGTGTGGCCAGCTCAGCCCACCAGGGGGCGGGGCTGGCTGGCATGTGGTGCTGGGGGATTGAACCGCGGTCCCTGATGCTTTACTAAGCTTGTTCTAAATAGGTGCTTTAGACCACTGAGCCATCTCTCCAGCCCTGCCCTCTGTTTTAACAACAGGACTTTTATGTTTGTGGCTGTTAACTGTGATTTGTCAACTCGACCAGGAACCACACAGTTCTGGGTGTCAGTAGAGACTGACATGGAGACAGCACACAAGAGCAAGGGAGACATGCAGGAGGCTTGTGGTGTAAGTGCAGAGAGAAAAAGAAAATATCTGCATTCTGGAAAATATCCAGTCTTCGCCAGCACCTTTGGACCTAGGGCTCCAGTTTCTTCTGCAGCAGCAACTTCATGGTGAATTTTCAGGGCTTCAGCTACCAATGGGTGCTGCACCCTTGAGTTCTCTTTGTCCCACAGCTCCCATCTTCTTAGGCTGGGCAGCTACTGGAGCAGTGATCTGGCTCTGCAAAGTGCAGAGAAATTGTACGTACTTATGCTTCTGTTCCCTCAGAAAGTAACTGTAGAATCTTCGACTTTGGATTTTATAAATCACCTACATAATTAGTCTATTGATTCTGTTCCTTCAGAGAACCCTAGCTGATTAAATATGTATTAATTCTTCTCATACTCTGCTTCAGATACTCCATAAGTTCCTTTATATAGATTATTTCCCTTAACACTTGCAAAACATCAAAGACATAAATGTCAAAGTTCATTCATGTTAGGCAAATACAGCTGAGGTACAGAATGGTTAAATAACTTGCCCACAACTGGCAGACCTAGAACACCAAATTCCTTTTACTCTTTCAAGTTCCTATGACTCCTTTCAGTTAGCTCCAATTTTCATAGTTATGTGAAAGTAGTACTGAGAATGCTAAATGAAAGCAGTGATTCTAAGAATTTGGGAGACTACACATCTCCATTTTAGAAAAAAAAATTACAATTACTTGCATCTTTTCTACCCAGCTAACCACTCTTCTACCAAACTCCAGGTCACACATTTAATTTCTCAGAAGCTCATAACAGTAACTAAAAAGATTGCAAGTATATACAGTTGCAGCTGTTTACTCAGAGGTTAACTCAAAATTACAGCCACATTAATTAAAAATTTTCAAGAGCAATTAGGACACATACTTTCAAATAAATACAAGACTATGGATGACATCTACAACCATATCAGTCAGGGAAATGGAAATATGTACTAGATTCCTTGCTTCAATAAAGGCAGGTCATGTTTTCACTAAATATATTAAATCATATATTGTAGTTTAAGCTCTTCCCAGTTGTCATTATAGTAAGCTCCGTTGATTGCCATGTTTCATAAAGCGTTCAATATACAACAATTCCTCGAAAGCTAGTGACATATATAACAGAGTAAATACAAGTAACACCATTTATATATCAAGTATTTATTCAAGAATTAAGGCTTTTTTGTGCAGGGTTTCACTACGCAGCTCAGACTCATAGAGATGCTCCTGATTTCTGCCTCCTTAGTGTTGGGATTATAGGCATGCACCACCATGACTGGACTTCTTCAAGAATTAGAGAATTGAAGTACCTAATGACCAGAAATATTGAATTTCAACCTTTATTTCCACCACATTTTAGATGCTTATTGGAAAAGTAATAGTACCACTACAAATTGCATAATAAGCTGGGGTGTGAGATATAAACGATATTTTTTCTAAATAAACACTACTCACTCTATCCATATTTTTACTAGAATCTGGAAAGAAAATCATTGGGGTTTAGTACGTTTTGAACACTATTTGGACATACAAATCTCTTCTATAAAAATGATAACATAGCTTTTGGACTTTTTAAAAAACCAATTGTAGTGCTAATTGTCCAGGGGCTTCGCACTCAGATAAATTCTGATAATCCACGCTCACTTTGAAAAGTGGAACAACACAAACATAAGCAATGGATGTATTCAGCAAACCAACATGTTTTTATGTTTGAAAAGATTTGTCTTTTTCCCATACACTTTCACAATCCTTTTTATGTGCTTCTCTACTTGATTTCAAGTAATCATTCTCCTGAAAACACAGCCATTCCTTCATTGTTTCCCTCCAGCTTCCTCTTCAATTTTCTTACCACAAAAGTTTCTCCTGGCATGTGTGGGTAGGGTATGTCATTTCAAGAGATTCTATATTATTAGTGCCCTTTATCTGAATGTCAGGCAAGGAAAATGCTTGAGAAATATGTAAAGGAGAAGCAGATGTTTCTGTTTCAAAATTGCAGATGTTCTTGGAGTGCAGAACTGATAGGTCCACGTGTGTATCTTTCAATCAACCAATACATATTTATTAGATCTATGTTACATCAGACGGTTAATAAATGATTAACCGTCTTTATAGAAAAGATGTGATCCTTGCATATTTACTAAATAAATACAAAAATTGTAAATTCTATCCCCAGTCCACTACTAAATGTCCTCAGTAATTTCCAAAAACTTATTTTTATTCTTTGACAATATGTTAAGACTCTGATGAATCCATGCTGTAGCAACTAACATTGGTGGGAATAAAACAGCAATAAGTATAACATCTTAATTGCTTTTACAGTCAAGTCACTAAAATTTTTTAGTAGGAATTGCAGGGAATCTTACCATATTGCAATTATACTTTCGACTAATTATTTTAAAATAATACAAAAACTTGTTGCATAAAACCCATCTATTTTCAACATTTGAATGTTGTATCAGCTGTATTGGTAGCATGGTGACAGATGGTACATCCCCTTAAAAACTTCTTAATATAAAATGCATGCTAAATGTGGTTAACCTGCTCATTCTTTTTGAATCAACAGTTTTCTGTCCAAAGTTTAATTAATGTTTTCACACTGTCTTTTTCCTTAAATTTCAGTTATTTCTCTTCTCATTTGGGAATAGAGTAAGGCTGAGATGCATGTTTAAAACAGCTAGTCACCAAGGAGTAGAACTGCCCTCTCTACTCTGTGAAGGAGAATAAATTGCTTGGAAAGATGTCAGCACAGAAAAACTGTCTATAACTTTTTTGGCTTCTGGTGTTCGAAACATTCTTATTAGTATTTGATTGGTGTTTTAAAATAGACTAAAATATACTCAAGATTTGTAGGCTCTGGAAAGAAACGATTAGATGGTAAGCCAAAAGACTATCTGTTCCTTATTTTTTTTGTTTATTTCTGTTGAAAAGTAGAAATCCATATCTGAAACTGCATCCCATACAGATCACTTGATAAAGTATTAGTGAAGCCTTTCATACTGTTTAGGAAAAGTGTACAAAACAGTATCAGGAAACCTAGATCCCACTGCAATGGTGCTCAGTTTTTGTGAGTTCTGAAAATGGGAAAGATAACAATACTAGGCATACATATTTCATGAAGGCATAGTCGTTCAAGTGAAATGAAATCAAACTCCATATAAATGATTACCAATTAGAAATAGTATATAAATATAAATGTCTTCATGTTATAGATATTTTGTGTCAAAAACATATCAAAATATCTTGAGATATTTGAGCAACTGTACTAATATCCATAGATACATTAAGTTGAGAAATTGGATAGGAATACATACAGCTCCTATATAATCAATAATGTAAAAGATATGTTTAGAAATATCACAAGAGATAGGTACAATTTTAGGCATTATCTTCCTGGGAATGGTGATTATGAATAAATGCTATCTTTCTAATTATGTAAATATTTTTCAGAAAATTTTAGTAATTGGACATATGCCATCTTATAAGAAAATGTAAATGCAAAGCTTGACAGTCTGGGGAGGTAGCTCATCAGTCTAAGTTCCTGCCTGGCAAGGACAAGGACAAGGACCAGGGTTCCATTTCTGGTACTACATACCATGGCAACTCCGGGATCCCAGACACACATTGCCAACCACCTTGAAATGGGGCATGGTGGTGCATGCCTGTAATTCCAGCACTGGGGAGGATGAGACTGAAGGACCACTATGACTCTGAACTGCATAGTGAGCCCCTTTATCACATAAATAAAAATAAAATGCATTTAAAATGCAAAGTTAGAGATTTATCATTTTTAGTTATATTACGTTTACTAAGAGTGAATACAAAATTTAAACATTATCAGTGCAATACTGATAGAGTCATTCTCATAGAAAAGAGTAGTTGAAAATTTAAATTAAATTTTTAATTCCTATATGATATTTTCTGGAAAATGTGCATAATAATTATGAAAAAATTTCAGATAGTTGAAAGCTATTAGCAAGGTGAAAATTCAAACTATTTCTATTATATTATTTCCACTCTGTGTCAAACACTGAGAATATTGTTGACATTAAAGTTCAATACTACATAATTTAGGTTGTATTTAGGTTTAATCTTATGAGTTCAAGATTTTAGAAACAAATTTGAGGTTTGAGAGTAACTATGATTGACAATATGAAAAGCAATATTTTCCACAATCTCTATCAGAAAACATATTTTGGAATAGAAAAAAGAAATAGAACTGTTGATCATATGGTCTTACAAATTCTCCTCTTTCTTCTTACATAATTTTCATGAAAATGATGAAATAACTTTCTCCATGTTACCTATGTTTTACATTCCATTAACTGAACTGAAATGACAAGTCCTGCAGGACTCCACTCCAACTGAAAGGTTATAAGTAGACGAGTAATGAATAAGGCCCTCTGAAAACCACCTAACTTAAAATATAATTATCTACCATTAGTTGAATATATACAACATTTTACTTTACCTTTTAAACAGTTGACATCAGGTCAGTTTGCTATTCTGTTTCATCTTCTCATCTTGCTCTGCCTTGCATTCAGAATCCCACTGACTTCCAGAGAGGCTTTGTCTTTGGCTCACTTCAAAAGTAGAAAATTCAATACTAGAGAGAGCCGCAATGCTTCTGAACATCTCTAGGAGAACAACACTGCAGCCCCTAACTGGCTGCCCACCGGCAACATTAAACATCTCTGATGAGACTGTGCAAAGCACTGCTATGAGGTAGCTCCAAAGGATGCTAATAAGTTTGTTTACTTCTTATGGACTTTTTGTTTTTTAAATTATTGAACAGCTATGGGTGATAAAGATGTGATTTCATCTCATACTTAAATGACTTTATGAAATTTTTAGGTTAGATATAAACTTCTCAAATATGAAAGAGAAATTTTGACACAGGATTATGAGCTATTTATCCATAAAGTTAGTTCTTGTCTCTCTTTTGTGTTGCACTTTGTTATGTTTTGGGTTTCTCACATGAGAACCTTTACAATATTCAAGCTTGTTTATCTGATTTCCTTTGCTTAAACTTTTGGTCTCAATGTACCTCCGTTTTCTTAAATTCATTCAAGTTTACCCTTCTTTACTGAACAGTAGTATTCAATTGCGTGTATACCACATTTTCATCCACTCTTCTGTTGGATGATGAATTGTTAACATATGGAAGAAGAGCAGGAGGTAGAGGAAAGGTAAATGGAAGACAAATTAAAAAAGAATTAAGAAGTGTCATGTATATGTATCAGTTTCTCACATGAATAGAATCATTTTGTACTTCACGCGTGTATCAGCAAACTGAATTGTTTTTTAAAAATAATTATTAGTTAATTAAAAATAGCTTCTAACTATAGGAATTTTCTCTCAGCTGTTTCTGTGCTTCAAGATTCCTGAGAGATTGTGGCAGTAAGCTTTGAAAATTATTTAAGAGCACTAAGTATTGTCTAAAATACAAATATTCCTCGAGAAATTGTCTTCTAAAACTTTAAAATGTTTAGTTGCCATATTAATAAGCTATATGTTAGATATATAATATTCTTATAGTCATATATGTAACATGAAATATTTCATTTTGTGTATAGGAAAAAATACACTTAAGTATGAAGTTGTCAAAAATTATTTTCCTTGGGTCAGGGAGGTAGCTCAGTGACATAAGCACCTGCCTAGCAAGCACCAGATCCTGAGTTATATCGCTAGTACTATACGATATATTTTTTTCCTAGCACTAAGGTGTTCTGTATGAAACAATTGAAAAACTTTGAAGTAGTGCTATATTAGACAGAAAACTCCTTGGAGGCAAAAGTCAGATAACTCAGTAAAATGAATAGAATATTATTAAAATAAGTAAATTTGTTTCAAATAAAAAGTTAAGCAGTGAAGGGAAACTTTACATCCACAAATATTATCATTTTTTCCATAGGGTTATACTATATATCAAGACTACCAGTTTTGTTCCCCAAAGATAAAGATCTTCAAACTCCAAATAAATATAACTTTACAGAGCTATCAGAATAGGTGAGGTAATAGGTGAGGTAATAGATCATGTATGAAAAGTGATCAAATTAGATTGCTCTATTAATAAGATATTGGATAATATATGAAGCAATTTTAATTTTCACTAACAATATTAATAATATGGATTATCCAAGAATTATTGTAAAAAGCAGATGACACATGAAATTGTGACCAAGAAGAGGGCAAAATATGAGTACAAAGATTTCTTAAAAGAAGTTAATTAATATGACTTGAAAAAGAAAATAGGGCTGGCGAGATAGCTCAGTGGACTAAGCACCTGCTTAGACAAGTGAAGGACCAGAGTTCAATCCCTGGTGACATATGTGGTGATGGCCACACACTCAGGGTGGGCTGAGCCCCCACAGAGTTTAGAGCAGTGGTGCATGCTTATAATCCCAGCACTCGGGAGGCTGAAAATAGGAGGATCAGTATGAGTCCTTGCTACATAGTGAGACCCTGTGCCAAATACATCAAAAAGAAAGAAAGAAAGAAAGAAAGAAAGAAAGAAAGAAAGAGAGAAAGAAAGAGGAATAAAATAAAAGAACACACCACAAACTTATTTTATATTACATATCACATATTATGCATTATATTATATTTTACAATATATTACATCATATAATATGTAACATATATAACAAGTAAAGAAAGATAAATATATGGATTATATCTCCACTTTGGAAAGAATAGCCCTCTGTTTTCAATTTGGATAAATACGTATCTTCCAGATGTACCGCATTTTTAGCATTAAACAAGATTCTGATGTTACCTGCTCCTCAAAACAGTAATATTTATCTTTTATTCATTTCAGCTAACAAATGCCTCTCACCTTCAAAGCATACAATATGATAAAGTATTTCTGTTTGTTTTTTTAAAGATGATAAAAACAATACAATCATTTCACTGTATTGGGAGTAAATTTGAGTAAGAATTTTTATAAAATGAATGAAAAATAGATTAAATATGTCTTCATATTTAAGATATGCAAAAGAAAACTAATTTTCAGGAGCAGAGGAAATCTATCTCTATTTTCCTAACAAAAAATCTAAGTTCACATGAAAATGGCAGTTGGCTTAGGTCTGAAGCCTGTTGTCTAACATCCAAGCAGTACTTAAAGAGATGACATGAGTCTTGCAGCACTAGATTTAATTTTTTTAATATTAATTCTATTGAGAAAGAAATATCACAATGAGACAGTTTCAAAACAGGTTAGTAGGACAGTTACAATAATTAAGACATTGCATATTGTTGTCTTCATTGTAGTTATTCATGGTACAAGATGCAGACATGACACCCTATCTAAATGCTACTAGTATAAATCTTTCTTCTCATCTATCCATTTTGTATATACAGATGCATATATTTTCCCTACAAAAATAGTCCTTCATTTATATCCCCATTTTTGTTTACTTTTGTCAGAGATGGGTATTCCATTGCCATTCAATTACTGTAGGTGAGTGCATTCAGCAAAGTAATCTAATATAGTCCAGTAGTCCATAATAGTAGTGGGTTATCCATAGGACTGGCAATGTCAGAAGTTGGTGACTTAAGCCTTTTATAGCTCAGCTTAGTAATATAATATGCTTTACTTTTTATACCTCATTTTTATACTTTTCTGGTGGATGGTTAAGACCAAGATAAAGCAAGAGCTATATAACTGTTGTATTTGACAAGGTCAGTCAAATACTTTAGGATTTACCCTGAAACCCTGTACAGCAGTTTGTAGATCTTTTGTCAGTGTCAGCCCTGTGAATGAGTCATGGCCATTGCTTGACCAATTGTAGCACGAGATTTAAAATAGTATAATTATCATCACAATGCCTCTGTAGCAAGACCCACTTAGTCCTTTCCTTGTATAATGAGGTCATAATGACTAATAAAAAAATTCATAGTCAATGTTTAAGTTCCAGAGACAGTCATACATAAATTCATTCTATGGAATTCCTATTTCATAAGAGATTACAAAACAATATAGAAGTTATAAGGTAGACTCGCAAGAATAAAGAGGCATGGATTATTTCACTCTGTATGTATGTGCACAAGGATATGATGCATGCACTTGTTTTCACATCTGTTCCACTGCTAAACTTGACTTATATAATGGGCAAAACTAAGGAAGAATTCCCTTTGCTACCTTTATAATTTTTCTTTAAATAGAATATCATTCTAATTTAAAATGCTGTGTTTCAAGCAAAGTTAAAAGTTTAATTAATGATCACATGCCAGAAATTTTACCTGACTTCAATGATCATTCCTTATTTTTAAGAATTAGGAAATCATGAGCGCTGGAACGGTAGATGTCAAAATCACATGTTTTATTTTAGAGTGAGATTCTGTTACCAATATATTTGGCAGAGAATAACAAAATCTCAAATAGGAGTGATTTAAAATTTGTGAATTTATTCAAAACCTATGTGGTGAATGTGAAAATATGTCGCACAATTCCTCCACTTCAGGGAATATGATTTTCCAGAAAACTGAGCTTCTGAATTCTTAATTCCCTAGCAAACTTCTTCTCTTCTTACTGATCATGAGAAGAAATACAAAACAGCTATTTCCTTATGGAAATGCAGTCAGATGACAGTGTAATGTGAAATTGCTCTGATGCAGGAATTTGCTTGAAGATTGTATGTCAAATTCAAACATTTTAGAGCTGCTTTTCACCCAACTTTTCTTAATTGTTGTTCTCTGCTCTAACATGCCAGGCTCTCATTCTGTTCTTGTATCTCATCAAGGCCGCTTTCCAATTTGCTTTGTTATTAAACTCACATTTTTCTTTGCTATTTTGGTAAATCTAACCAATAAAATATATCTATTTCTTACTGTATCTAGAACAATTCAGCCTAATAACAATTATCTTTCTCCTATCTACTTATCACCTACACTATTGTTTCTAAGTGCCACAAAAGTTAAATGAAAAAGTAGCAGAATAGAGGTATACAGCAGGGAAAGAACAGGAAATCATGATACATCCGGCCCCAAAGCAAAAACCCATCCTACGCTAAAGAGACCAAATATATTAGAAAAACAGAAGCTGGCATACACGAGAATCTCAGCATACTTCAAACATTAGAAACAGACAAACAAAAAGAGAAATATAGTAACACTCATGAAATTCAAACACAAGAAGAAAATCTCAAAAAGACTAGTAAAGAAATGATTCATTATTTATAACAGAATTGTAGTAAGATCAATATCTTAGGTCTCAGCAGAAATACGTTCTGAAAGGGACTGAAGTGACATATTTATAGGGTTTAATGAAAAACAAGAAAAAAAAAACATAAGAAAAGGAAAGGAAACAAAAGCAAGCTACGTGCAGCACCAGTTCAGAGGAAGGGAATGGATAAGGGATTTAAAAAAAAAAAAAGGATTTGCAATGCACTGTACACTCATACCAATGTCACACAAGAATGCAAACATTGTGGATTGCAAATTTGTGCAGAAAAAAATTGAGGAAGTTGAAGGTATTGATAGCATGAGGAAGGGAGAGAAAGGAAGAAAGGGATAGCAAAAAGAATTAAGATGCATTATTTGCATGTGCCGACTTCCTTCAAGGACTGTAGATGTCATGTACTCCCCATCTACAGATGGGCTAAAACAATCAATAAAATATTAGTTAACATGAAAATATATGTGTACCAAGGACATCCCGAAGTACAAAAGCTGAGAAAATAACTTACTAGCAGATTCCCCTTATAAGACATACTAAAGAAAATTCTTTAGCTATAATTCATGCATCACTAGATGGTAAGTCAAATCCATACACACAAAATGAGGTAACCAGTTAAGGTAGTTACATAATTATAAAAGGACACATAAATATATGATGCTTGACCTTGATTCTCTTAACCGATTTACTTAGCAATTGAAGAATATAAAATATAAGTGTGTTAAACATATTTAAATACAACTATATTATATACATATAAATATATACAAAATATAAAATTTAAAAACATTATATAATAATATTATTAGGTTCATCACATTTTAAACTATTAAAAGACCAAAGCTGTATGAAATTAAAAGGGGCTATAAAATCTATAGCACTGGGTGTTTTGTCAACAGGGTCAACTCCCTACGTACAGCTGAACTGAACTAACATGGTGCTGGAAGTGGGAGGCGGAGGCAAAACTAGAGAAGCTGTTGGGGATGCTGTTTGGAGAAGATCCTGGAGCTGTTAGAAGCTGCTGGCTCTCCTGAGCTGTTGTGCTGGATGGCCTTGTCATGTTAGCTTTCCCGATGAACTTGGCTTTTCTCATCAAAGGAAGAACTCCAGCCCTAGTTATCCCTAAGGATGGCTGTGGTTCATTTTGGAGGCACTCTGGTCCTCACCTAGAGCATTGCTTCTTGGCTCCGGAGGGGAAGATGGTGCACAGCTCAGTGTTCCGGAAAAGCTTGTCCCATTGGCTTTCCTGAGGGGAATTCAGCTTTTGTCATCGTGAGAGGAACACAGGGCCTCACTGACCCTGAGCATGGCTGTGTTACTTTAGGGGGAGCTCTGTTTCTTATTTTTATTTATTTATTTATTTATTTATTTATTTATTTTGGCAGAACCAGGGATTGAGCTCAGCCCCTTGCACTTGCCAGGGAAGCACTTATTCTACTGAGCCATCTCCCCAGCCACTCTGTTTCTTACTCTGAGCATCACTTCCTGACTCCAGTTCAAATCCCTCAGCCTGCTAGCATACATTGCCCATCCTGCTGGCATAAACTTTCTAGCTTCCACCACTGACTTCTGGGCTTGCCCAGTGCAGATCTGTGAAGCAGATATGGGCAGATTAGTATGTGGACAGATTTCCTCCCTCTTGATATATGATTCTTTGGGTGATTCATTATAAAATGATCTTATGAAATACAAGTCCTGTATTGAATTGTTCCTCTTGCAAATGACCAATTAATCACAGTAATCTATAGCATAGATGGTAAATTAATATATATTTATAATTCTACCATTGGGTGTGAAACATGAATTGATATAATATGCAGTACTATCTTATACAAATAGTGTATAAAAGAGAATAAAGATGTATAGTAGTAATTTTAAATGTCATTGGAATTCAGTATGAATACACAGTGAATTTAAAGTCTATGTAAATTCAAGTTTAATTTTGAAAAAATATTAATTTTATAAATTCTAAAGGCTTCATTAAAAATAACTTCAAAAATGTGAAAAAATTCATCACATTTCTGTATGTTTCAGTAAAAAATATTCAGTTAATATAAAATAATAGTGGAAATAGAGATATAAAACATAGCAAACCAGAAGTAAAATGTTAGAATTTAACATAAATATATCAATAATAATATTAAATGAGAATGAATTGAATAATACAATCAGAAGGAAGAGATTAAATTTAGATTTAATCAACCAAAAACGTTTAAAGTAGTTGGCTGAAAAAATATGCTATGTGAACAGGAACTGCGCACACAAAAACAACCCAATTGCCTACACTAGAATCAGATAGTATAGAATTCAAAATAAAAATGCTTTTAAAAATAGATTTCAAAAATGATCAAAAGATCCATGAGGAGGGTAAAGCAATATAAGTGTTTATGCACCTAACAAGAAAGAACCAAAGTAATGTTTTATAATACTTGGATTGAAACCTAACACTTGATAAGGCCAATTTTACTGATTTTGAGATCATAGTAATTCATAAAGCTCAAGCTTTGTAGAACTATTTATAATTTTGGGTTAATAAGGATCAGAGACAATTTATCACTTAATTCCTTACCACAGAAAAGCACTGATAGACTAATTAATGCCTTGAGAACTCTTATGACCTTAGCTGTTACCAATATAAAATGGGAGCACAGCTAAGAACACGAATGCTTGCTTAAACCAACTGAATCTGTCACCAGCAGATTTGCAAATCCAGTCTGAGATTTTCTGAGATTTTACTGAAGAAGGCTTGGAAATCAGATGAGCTACACTTTTGTTCAGTTATAGTACAAAGTGCATGCATTATGTCAGCAACTCTATTAAATGTTACAATTCACTTTCTAGTGACTAACTTAAAAATCATATTCTGTATGTCATAAACCCAGTAATTCATTATTGTGGATACAAATGGTAGTTCTACAAAGTCAAGGGAATTCACAAAGCTAAAATGTGAACCTGCATCATCTTATATTAGAACCTGTGCTTTCTACCAACCATGTAAAATATTATCCTAGGGGGTTACATGTGTTTGAATCTTTTCATGTGTGTGTATGCTATTATTAGTTTTGTGTGGCAAAGTAATGTAAATCTTTGTGTAAAAGGAGATATTCCATTTATATTCATTTTGAATACTGTAAAATCATGATCAAATTTTATAACAAAATGCTAAAAGCAATAAAATATTGAACAATTTGTGGTTTTATAGGAAGGGAAATAGACTAAATACCAACCCAAAGGAATTCATGAATACAGAAATGAGACAAAGGAAAACTTCCTCATACAGTAACTTTAAACAGATAACAACATCCTTAAATGTAAGACGTATGATCTCATTAAAAATAAGTAATGAATGACTGCACTATGTATAAAATAAAGTCAAATTTTCTGTTTTGGTTAGAGAAAACACTCCCAAATTATAAAGATCATAGAAAAATATATGTAAATTAAGATTAAATTTCTTTAAATTAAAAATGTTAACATACAACTTCTCAGCAAAAGAAAACTACTGGAAAGCCATCAGCATACGAAGAGTATATATAAAGTTATAGATTTTGCAGCAGAAAATTAATAAGCAATAGGTAAAATTTCTAAATTTTATAGATCTAGTAATATAGCCTCTCTCTCTGTATCTCTGTCTCTCTCTGTTGTTCTCTATCTCTGTCTCTCTCTCATACAACAAGGTGCCAGGAAAATATTATAGAGTCCACAATCATAGACATTACCCTCATAAAACAGGTAGCAAAAGCTGATATAGCACTTTTCTAGTCTGTATATTTTAGTCAAATGTGATAGGAGTTCAAATTAATATGTAACATTCTTCCCTGTATAAACCCAACACACATGAGTAAATAGCTTGCCTTTCAATTGAGAATTGTCTGTAGCTGAAAAGGATCCTGAAAAAATATGCTCATGCTTAATGATCTCACGAAGCATAAAATCTTATATACTTGCTTGCATATGATGATATTATATTTGGGGTGTGACATGCTCAGACAAGTGATTAAACATTATTTCTTAGTGTTCAGAAAGAGATTAGCCTTTAAATCCTGGGTAAAATAAAGAAGAGTGTATTCCTTAATGTAGGTGGGAAGAATCAATTCTCTTTAAGCTTCAAACAGAACAAACCTGAAGGAGACTCTTTCTCTCTTTCTGTGCAGGGAAATCCTGATTTCCTGCTGACCCATATCAGCTCTCTTTGTTCTTAAGGCTTGGGATTCTGATTCAGAGCAGACAACGTCGGACCTTAGATTTGGACCGAAACCACACCACAGGAGCAGGTCATGGGACTGCTTGGCCTTCAGAGGCATATGAGCCAGGGAAAGCATCTTTCTACATATCTCTACACATATCTTAGTAGTTCTTGTAACTCTTTCATATTCCCTGTGGGTTTGGGTTGAAGATCACCCAAAGATCACACCTTCCTCAGGCCTTGCTGCATTTATTCTAAAACAATTCCCTCAGTGAAGGACATGCATCCAAATCTTTTTCTCTGCTTTCAGAAAATCTGTTGTAAATAAGCTTTTATATGTTCTTCACTACAAAGATACATGCAAGAAAAAAAAATCATAGCACAAATCAAACAAAAGGAAAGAAATCCCTGAAAATTTTCTATTATTCTGCCCATTAGTTTTTGCTATGTCATCTTGTAGACTATACCTAAAAATAAACCAGCCATCTAAGGAATGTACTCTGTAGTGATATAAATTCTAGAGTTCAGAATAGAACAAGAAGAATCATAGAGGAACATTTCCATTTGGGTGTAGCATTCCTTATCAAAAATTTTAGGACTTTTATAGCCATAAACCACAACTCTGCCCAGTACTATCATTTATTTGTCTCCACAACACTTCAGCACTTCCCCCTGTGCTGATTTGTACCATTTTAATGAGTATTCTAGCTCTTACAATCATGTCTGTTCCACTTGCACAGGGTCTGTGGTCAGTATCCCAAATTTACATAAGTTGAATTCATTAGAAATCCTTTTTCTTAGATTTCAAATGTCTCTGACATACACTCTTAGAAGTGGTGGTTCTTAACTAATCAAACTGTTCTCACACCAGTTCTTCATAAGCTTCTGCCTGATGCTAGCAGTTTACATCTCATTGAGGACATGTACCATTTGTTTGGTTGAATATATGGACCATTTACCACAGAGCAAAGGTATGCTAATTTATTATTGGTTAATTGAATTGGGGAGATAGCTTGACAGTCTAAGCACCTGCCTGGTGAGTGCAATGACCTGTGTTCAATGCCTAGTACCTCATGCTATACTGCATACTGTGCTGGCCCCAGGGTGTGAAGGCCTCAAAAACGAGGCATGCCACACACCTGTAATCACAGCACTGGGGAGGCTGAGAAAGCAGGATCACTATGAGCCTGAGCTGCATAGGGAGACTCTGTGTCAAATAAATAAATAAATAAATAAATAAATACCTTTTAAAATTATTATTGATTTAATTGATGCTTTCTGAACTGCAAGTTTATGACTGGAATTTGGCAGCTTAGCTAGAAGTACCTGAAACTCTTGTGATGAATGAATTTGTATATCCTTAACATCTCTCCCATGGTAGCTCTCGTAGACAATTTGGCTAGCTGGCAAAGTTGGTAGAAATTTCAATGCATCTGGATCCTTAAAACCACAAATTCCAACAGTATCCTCTACTGGCCACCACTACTTCTTATTTACAAATATAGTTTTGAAGAATATAGAAGCTGCCCTGTGTTTTCCTTTGTTTAATTCATATCTCATACTACATTCAGCAGAAACATATTATTCAATCAATGTACCTGTTAAACACCTGCTTTATCGTCCCTTTGTGCCACCAGAAATTTAGTGTTCACTCATTAATCATTTAAAATATCCAACAAGGGGCCTGGCCTTAGCTCAGTTGTTTAAGTGGCTGCTTCCACAAAGCTGTCAGCCTCAGGTTGCTGTAGTTCGATCCCCACAACACTAGAGCCAGCCAAACC
>NW_004524748.1:1349290-1354267 GCF_000260255.1 Octodon degus
AAGGAGAAGAAGAAGAAGAAGAAGAAGAAGAAGAAGAAGAAGAAGAAGAAGAAGAAGAAGAAGAAGAAGAAGAAGAAGAAGAAGAAGAAGAAAAGTAGAGTTTAAGTTCTTACAGACATTTTCTTCTTCTTTCCCAAACAATGCATAATACATCCACACACAGGGACAGGAAGAGCTATGAACACAGACACAGAGACAGAGCAAGTTGGAATGAGAAATTGAAGAATATTAAACAGATTTGCATCTCCTCAGTAGCTTTAGTAGCTCTAAAGTAAAGACTATTGAAGAGGAAAATGTCTGAGGTGGTGATTCATTTGGAAAAGAATTCTTCAACCAATTAGTACTCAAAAGTTAACAATTACTGATTTTTGTTTATTGTTTCAGAAATGGTTATGGTCTAGGTATAGAATATCTGTCAAAATACTCATTTGATCCTTGTGGTTTTAGAAGGTACCTGGGTCATAGGAGGGCTACACTCAAAAGTGGATTAATCCTTTGATGAATCCAGAGCTCCATATGCATTCAGGAGGTTGGCACTGGTCAGAAGAGCTGGGCCACTGGGGCCTTAATCAAGAAAGCTAAGTCTCCCTCTCTGGCTCCTTCCTTTGCTCTCAGCTTTCTGGCTGCCATGACCTGGGCAACTTTCTCATGTCCTGTCAATATGCCCTTCGGGCCCAACTATGCATTGAATTTTGTAAAATCTCAAGCTAGAATAACAACAACAAAATAAAAACAACCACTTTTGATTTATGTTGTGGGTATTTGGTATTGTATCCAGTAACAGGAAAGTGGCTAAGATAGAAATGTTCCTGCAGTGGGACATAAGAAATCATCACTTGGGACCAGGGAGACTGCTCAGTGGCATAAGCACCTGTCTGTCAAGCACAAGGTCCTGAGTTTGATCCCTGGTACGGGAGAGAGAAAGAAAGAGAGAGAGAGAGAGAGAGAGAGAGAGAGAGAGAGAGAGAGATCTTTTGATTTTATCTTCTTTAAGATTTGGATGCTTCTTCCTCACCTCTCCTCTCCTCTCATTCTTTCCTCTCTCCTCTCTTTTATCTCCTCTCTCTCTTCCTTCCTCCTTTAAATATTCATCCCTCTCATTTTTGTTCTCTCATGCATTCTAATTGGAATGTATGTGTGTGTGTTTTAAGTTAATAAAACACATTTCTAAATAAAATAGCTGTCAATATGAATTTGAAAGCATTGCAAAGAGAATAGGATACAGCAATCCTTCACACTATTTATCTCCATTGAATAAAAGGACAACAAACGAGGATGTGAAACATGAATTCTAATTCTTCATTTGCCGCAAGCTTTCTGTGTGTTCCTGAGAAAGTGTCCTAGACTATGATATGCATATCTTAGTTTTTCTACTAAAACTGAGAAATTGCCTTCCTCCTCTCAGGCAGAGTTTTGTAAGTATCAAATGCAGTAGTAGAATAGAAGTCTCTTACAGTCTTTATTTCCCAAAATTAGAAAACACTTGGACTTAATATAAGGAAAATACTTCTCAAAAGATAGAACAACTTTTATGTTATTCATGATAACTTTTTTTTAATTTCATGTCACTTCTAAGCAGCATATTTTGCTCCCTTCCTTTTCCTTTACAGTCCCACTCAGAGTGCTATTACAGTATGTTACAGGTAGGAATAAGAAGCATTAAACGGAATTCAGGTACCTTAGACATTTCCATGCATGTTGTACTGACTTAAGTGCGAACATCATGTACAAGCTACTGATGGCTTTTGAGTGGAGACATAAATAAGTCGATATTGAAACAAAGTGCCAGAACAATACCATGATTTTGTATGGATTCATTTTTTGTGTTTTCTTCCTTTATCCTAGGCATCATTTCTGAAAGAGGTTTGATGAAGTGATAATTCTCTGAACTATTTTACAGATAGATGAAATTAGTAAATAGTGCAATCACTGGTCCTCTCTTTGCAAATTAGCTTCAGAAAGGGCTATGGATGCATAAATTTGGTAGGTAAATATTAAAGATTGAGTTCTTAATGATCTGTTATAAAAACCAGTAGAATAATATGCCTTTACTCCCCATTACCAGAAAAAAAATAAAAACAAATAAGTGTTGAATACAAAATTTATAAGAAAACTTATTCTCTAAAAGATTCAAATGAAGAAATGGCAGCTCTCTATAGTTCAGAGCCTGGCAATTATGAAGTTAAAGAGAAAGTGAAGCATAGAAAAATTCCATTCTACACCTTGCAGCATTTTAAGCAATTATTGTCACCAGGTGAACTAGAATTTGACTTTACTTATGTATTTATTTAATGTTTTAGTACTGGGTCTACAGGGTCTCACTATACAGATCAGACTCATGGCGATCTTCCTGTTTTGAGCCTCCCAAGTTTTGAGATTACAGGTGCACACCACTACTCCCTGTCTCATTCAAGGTCTCAGTGTGCCCCAGGGGTGAGGCAGGTACAATGAACCTGGAATCCAAGCCCAGTCCTTGTGCCTGCCTAAGCAAGCACTTTAATCAGCTAAGCTATCTGGCTGGCCCTAGAATTTGACTTTAGGTTCTTACATCACAGATGTAATTTTACTTGGTGCTGTGTTTTCCTTTTGTTTTCTGTTATTTTGCCACAAATTCCAGTCATGTTCATCTGCTGGATTCAACACTAAGGGGAACTTTTTGGTTTAAGACATCTCTTCAATTCAACATCCTTTTCTCATGCTAGGCACTTTAGATGGGTGCTGCTTACCTCTCACTCCAAGTTATTTGAAAGTCTACAATTGTGATCTCTTTACGTTATCTAAATGGCACCAGAGAGACACTGCCTCCAAGCTGATGCCATGTACATGCCTCATCATTAGGCTATAGGAAGGTAACTTGTTATTACCATACATGTTAATGTCCTGGGCAGCTCTAACCAAGTACCATAAATAGGTAAGAAAACAGGAGCCATTTTTGTCAGCACCTCTGGGAAATACAAGTCCAAACTCAGCATGTCAAGGCCAGTCTCTTAGAAACCGGAAGGGAAAATGCTACCTTGTGTCTCTGCAGAGACTTGTGGTCCACAATCATCCGTAATGCTCCCAGAGCCTCCCAGTATCACTTCAACTTCAGTCGCAGCACATTCTTCCCTCTGTGCTCTGGCTTCTCCTTTAATTTTCAAGTTCTTTTGGTGCTATCCATAATGTTGCATCATGATTGCATTTGCTTTTCACATTTATTTTTATACTATTATATTTATTATAAATTATATAATAAATGCATTATTTATTTATTACATTTATTTATTGCATCACCCACAGGTATCTAAGATTAGAACTTCAGCACATCTTTGAGGAAGTGCAGTTCTGTGCATAACAAGCTAGTGGTAGTCTTCTCACTGGTACCATTTACTCTGAGAGCTGCTAAATCCTGGATACAACAAGCAAATAACCATGTTCCTCATTTTGTGATTACAACAAATTCTGAAAGTCTTTGTATTAAAAATACAGGCTATGCCATGAAATTTGCAGCACTGCCTCACTGTGAGTAGCACATGCTTTCCTGTCCCAGGGAGCTCAGCTTTGTCTAAGTGATTTTCTTGGGCTGGTAGAATTTTGTGGGATGCTACAAAGAAAAGATCAAGTTTTACCACTTTGATTTGACTTGGCTCTAAAACTCTGATATAAGTCATGCAGGTAACACTGTTCAAGGAAAAATGAGAATTATTTTTTCTCTATCTTTAGCCTTTAAGAAAGCCTAGACAAACCATAGCATGGAATAGCAGTACCCTCACTGTTCTACAAAAGCCTAAGGAAGAGAATAAAATACCTGAATTAGCAACTGCATATTATGGTGGTTTGCTTTCAGCACAGGAATAGTAATGGGGAAGAATGTCCTCACCAGATTCAAGGCACTCGCACATTTTATGTTATGATGTTTTATGTTATATGTTTAGATGTCCCCCCACAGCTTCATGCAGTCAAAGGTGGGATTTTTTCACAGATGGATGGATTTAAAATATGTGACTCGGGGATCAAGGGTGTGTGACCACTAAATTAATCCACTGATTGGTTTGGCACAGCTCTGTCTAGGATTAAGAGTGCCTATTATGGTTTGTGTCTAGATATCCCCCTAGCTGATTATGGACTGAAACCTCAACAACCTGTGAGCTAAATAAAAGTTTCCTTCTTTAACTTTGGGGATCAGATATTTTGTCTCATCAATAAGGAAAGTAACTGAATCAGAATTTACAGGGCCATCAGGATAGCTCAGTGGATTAAAGTACTTGCTTACACAGATGCAGTGGTCAGAGGTTCAATCCCTGGCCTGCCATGCTGGCCCCACCCCCGGGGCACACTGTGACAGTGATTGAGACTAGGTGTGGTGGTACCCACCTATAGTCCCAGAGCTTGGGAAGCTGAAAACAGGAGAATCACTTCAAGTCTGATCTGTGTAGTGAGACCTTGTACACCCTACATTAAATAAAATAAATTAATTAATAAATTTAATATCAGAAGTGGAGTCATTGTGTTGACTGTACTTGACCATTTGTTTCAAGAGACTTTGGAGCTGGCCTATACAAAGAGTTAGAAAAGATTTGGAAGTGCTGGCTAAAAATGTAGTTCTGGGATGCCTGAGGCTTTACTTGATGGAAATGCATTCAGAAAGTAATGAAAATATCAGAATATTGATAGAAATGCTACCAGTAAAGACCAAAACTAAGAGTTTTCTTTTTTGCCTTTTTTTTCAGTACAGGTGATTGAACTCAGTACCTTGCACTGGCCAGACAGGCACTTATTCTATTGAGCTATATCCCCAGCCCCAGACTTAAAGAATTTTCTTTTGGAAGGGACTGCTGGTAATTGGACTTCAGACAATGAGTGTTACATTTTGTCAGAAAGTTTGTATTTTGCATATACCCAGAGACTTTGCCAGAAAGAAAAATTAAGGTAGATTGGTTAACTAAGAAAAAACTTAATATATAAATAAAATAATTCAAGGCAGTCTAATGTTTTTTT
>NW_004524748.1:1358877-1366211 GCF_000260255.1 Octodon degus
GAGGAAGGAGCAGAGCTTCCCCTAGAGAGAAGATATAGGAGTTACAACCTCAGGAAGTACCATAAAGGCAGAGCCATCCAAACCTTTTGGAGTTCATATTTTGGTACAGACTTCTTCAAATGCTACACATGGAACTATATGGAATAATACTTGCCATGTTGGATTTTAGACTTACTTTCATCCCATTCCTTTCTATAACCCTATCCCTATCTTTTGTAATGATAATATTTATCATGTGTCATTGTATGTTGGAAGTGTTTAACTTTCTTTCTTAGCTCAAAGCTAAGAGTATGCCTTAAATATCAGAGGAGTCTTTTGACTTGAACTTTCTAGCAATTTTGGTAAATCTTAGAGCTGGACTAACTGCCATTTTTATAAAAGAATGTGTGTGAGTCATTGGAGGTCAGGTGTGGAATCCTATGGATTGTGTCTACACATACCCCCAAATACTCATGCAGTCATAGGTGGGGCTGTATCTCAGGTGGCTGGGTCTATGGTGAATGATCATTAAATTCATCCTCTGATTAGTTTGGTACAGTTGTAGCTACAATTAAGGGTGCTCCAATCTAGATGTGAGTGTTATCTGTCATGAACGCACCAAACCTGGATAAGAAATGATAAGAAATAAGGGACAGAACAAAGGTTCTGGCTTGTCACTTGCCACTTGTTGCTTTTTTCGCACTGTCTGTTGACTTTCCCTTCCATGAGCTGTGTGCTCCTCTGTGACCCCCTTCTGCCATTCCATTCTGCTTGCAGCCAGCCAGTTTTGAAATGAAACCTCTACAAATTGTAAGCCAAATAAAGCTTCCATCCTTTAAATTGGGGCATTGGGTATCATGCCTTCCAAATGAAAAAAGTAACTAGAAGTCTTTACTATTTCATCTTCCATAAATTTTTTTCATAATTGATGTTACAGTTTCTATTAGAAATATTACCAAGCTTAATATACATTATTAAGACAAATTCTCAGTATTGAAAAGATTATATATTTTGCCTGCCATTTGCTTTAGAAACTATATTTCTCATAATTTGATGTTATCAATTTGATATTATTATAGACTAGTTATTATATTCAAATTAACTTCCAATATGTTAAAATAAAATTCTATTTCACAGGCCAACTTCTCATAGGTGACTATATAGTTAACCTTATATCCAAAGACTCTTAGAGGGTGAAAGCGTATATTTTAATTACACTGTGAAGGTTGGTATAATTCACATTTCCTGCTCACAGTAGCATAATTGATCACTTTTTTCAGCAAAATAACTGTCAGATTTTTTGTATTGTTTTATTCATATCCATTTACTTCATAATTTTAATTTAAATTCTCGTTATGAGTCTGAGTATTTAGGAATTAGAAAGTATACTCCAGGGAGCTCCCAAGGGTAAAAGATAAAAGCTTCCACTTAACATTTTAAAGAAAAATTAACTTAGTTTGTATTTATACATAAGAAAAATTCAGTAAGCCCATGCATGGGTTCATTTCTTATTAATACTTTTAATTTCCAGGGCTAGGTAGAGGTGGTGTATTATTTAAATGAATGACAAATTCAAACCACAAGCCTTTTCATTTTACAGATCTCAATTATTTTCAAAGCTTACAAGCCTAACCACCAATTTTTCAAAATTCGAACAGATTGAGGTATTTGTTTTCCTGATCTCTCCCACAAGTTCTTGAAGTATGATTCAAGATGTCTTCTTTTGTTAAGAAGAAAGTCATCATCTTAAAAAAAAGTTATTTGCTTTTTCAATATATTAAGTGTAGAATAATGATGAAAAGAAAAACTGTGTAAAACTAGTCAGATATTAGCAAAACTCAGAGCATTGACTCAAAACTCTGCTTACAGACACTACATTCTTCAATATCATGTCTGTCTTAGTTACATTCCTCTTTCTGGGACAAAATACTGAACACACACAAGTTCAAGGAGGAAAGATTTATTTCACCTCATAATTTGTGAAGGTCTCAGTGCATAACAAGCTGGCTCCAAAGCAGGCAACAATGCAGAGCAAGCAGGAGACAGTAAGTAGCAGCCACCTTTTTCTAGTCCCTCTATTTTCTACCCAGACTATAAGCTTATTGACTGTTACCACCCACACAAAGGGTGAAGCTTCCATTATCCCTGCCCAAAACTATGCTACACCAATTCCAATTTCACAAGTTCTACATTCCATTTATCACAAGTCCTAGCCTAGCATCACACACATGTGTCTTGCTGCCTCCTAAAAGAATGTGAAGCTTTGGGGAGACATCTAGACACAAATTACAATGATGCCCTGGCACTGAAAAAAAATTGCCAACTTCCACCAAGAACACCTATTATTAAATAGTAAACCTATTTATTTTTACTACATATCAATCTTCTGAACACAAATTTTAATTTTTGTGTAATGAAATCAGGTTGCCTAAGCTTTTCTTCTCTATATGAAAAAGGCAGTGGTTTTTTATCACATAAAAATGCATAAAAATAGGTGTAGTTAATTGGTGATTTGAGTCACATGGACTTTTTTTCCATTAAACACACTTACTACTTGAAAGAATGACTGACACGCAAACTATGTTTGTACATATTTGAGTATTTGGCTGACATTTTCAAGGAAAGTAAATGAAAGTTATGTTGCAATGATTTCAAAAGAAAATATTGAAATGACATAGTGTGTCTTCACTGCTATTACCAAATGGACAGGCGCAGCAGTGCTTTCCAAGTTCTTATTTCTCCAAATCAATCAGGATAATTGTTGGCCATGAAAAATCATCTTCTATTTCAGAGCAAGAATAAGAATAAGAATAGAAAAAGAAGTAGAAAAGAAAGTTCAGATAGAAAAGGGTGCTTTGAAGGAAAGTGGAAGGTGCATTCTGCAATAGAATGGACTACGGCATGCCCAAGAAGCCACTGGCAGGAAAGTCAGTTGCTGCTATCCCTTTCTGTCTTCTTTAATAGTTGATATAAGTGTTCACTTGATCTCATGCTAGAAGACTGATATCAAGTTCCAGCTTCTATGGAACATGTTCTGCCATGAGAAGATGGGTGCTAGGTGTAAGGCTCAGCTTGTTCTTTCTTTTTTTTTCTCTTTTTTTTTTTTTTTTTTAAGTGTATTTGGTACAGGGCCTCCCTACATAGCTGAGACTCATAGTGATCCTCCTCTTTTCAGGCTTTTCAATACTAGGATAACAAGTGTGCACCACCAACCAGGTCTTGGTGGCTGGCACAGCATTCCTGGGGGTGAGTCTGGTACAGACTGAATCAGGGATTGAACCCTGGTCCCTGTGCTTGCCTAAGCAGGTGCTTAGTCAGCTGAGCTATCTCACCAGCCCTGCAAGGATCAGCTTGATCCAGCATCAGGTTTGTGTATTGCTATTCTGTATCCCTGGTTTATAAGAATCCTCAGCTGGAAAATGGCGCCCCACTGCTCCCTCCACAATGCCATGCCCTGGCCTCCTATGGCATCATTATAAGCATAGTAGTTTTCCGAAGATTAAGGAAGTTCATGATGACAGCAAAGGAAATATTAATGAATATGACATTTAATTTATGAAATTAAATGTACTGATATATTTTTAGCCCATGCTAGGACCCAATACCAGACATGCACATTTTAAAGGAGTAAGATTGAATTTTTCTTACAGTTTTAGGGGATCCAGTCCATGTTAGTCTGGCTCCAGGACAGAAACATGATAGCAGAAGTACACAGTGAGATAAAAGTACTTAGTTTATGGTTTCTAGAAAACAGGGTAGGATAAGAGCACCAGAGAGGAAGCAACCAGATCAACGACCAGACGTGCATGGATTGTAACGTTCAGTCTTTATGACCCACCCAGACACATGCAGAATACAAACCTGCAAGTATCCTGAAACCAACAAATTTGGCACTATCAAGCTTCACTTTCAGGACCAACATTTGGAAAATGTCCATTAATCAGTAAATAAATATTTTCCAGATGACTAATATACAGTATAACAAACTAATGCATAGATAAGTGAACCAGTCAACATGTAAGGTAAATAGAACACTCTAAGGCAACAGTATATACAAAGTTCATTGGTACAGTTTAATATTACACATAGTAATTGGCATTCAATAATTATTAGTTGTCCTTTTTTGCAATGAGTTTGCCATGAGAGCACAGGTGTAGTGAAAACCACCACTAAATCAAAGCCAATATGGGAAAGGAAAAGACTCACATTAATATCAGTCATTGTACATGTGGACTATGGCAAGTCCACCACTGGCCATCTAATCTAGAAATGCACTGGCATTAACAGAAGAACCATTGAAAAATTTGAGAAGGAGGCTGCTGAGATAGGGAAAGGTTCTTTCAAGTATGCTTGGGTCTTGGATAAGCTGAAAGCTAAGCATGAGTATGGTATCACCATTGACATCTCCCTGTGGAAATTAGAGACCAGCAAGTACTCTGTGACCATCATTGATGCCCCTGAACACAGACTCTTCATC
This sequence comes from Octodon degus, assembly GCF_000260255.1. NCBI lineage: Eukaryota > Metazoa > Chordata > Mammalia > Rodentia > Octodontidae > Octodon > Octodon degus. Next base: position 1,363,334 of record NW_004524748.1, read on the forward strand.
TAAAACATGATTACAGGCACATCTCAGGCTGACTGTGCTGTCCTGATTGTTGCTGCTGGTGTTGGTGAATTCAAAGCTGGTATCTCCAAGGATGGGTAGACCCATGAACATGCTCTTCTGGCTTACACACTGGGTGTGAAGCAACTGATTGTTGATGTTAACAAAATGGATTCCATGGAACCACCCTACAGCCAGAAGAGATACAAGGAATTTGTTAAGGAAGTCAGCAGCTACGTTAAGAAAATTAACTACAGCCATGACACTGTATTTTTTGTGCCATTTTCTGGTTGGAATGGTGACAACATGCTGGAGCCAAGTGCTATCATGCCTTGGTCCAAAGGATGAAAGGTCACTCATAAAGATGGCAATGCCAGTGAAACCACACTGTTTGAAGCTTGGATTGCATCCTTCCAAACACTCGCCCAACTGAGAAGCCTTTGCTGCTACCCCTCCAGGATGTCTACAAAATTGATGGTATTGGCACTGTCCCTGTGGAATGAGTAGAGACTGGTGTTCTCCAACTGGCCATGGTGGTCACCTATGCTCCAGTCAATGGCATAACTGAATTCAAGTCTGTTGAAATGCACCATGAATCTTTGAGTGAAGTTCTTTCTGAAAACAATGTGGGTTTCAACATCAAGAATATGTCTGTCAAAGTTGTCCAGCATGACAATACTGCTGGTAACAGCAAAAATGATCCCCCAATGGAAGCAGCTGGATTCGCTGCTCTGGAAATTATCCTGAACTATCTCAGCCAGATCAGTGCTGGCTATGCCCTTTCCTGGATTGTCACACAGCTCATGTTGCTTGAAAGTTTGCAGAGCTGAAAGAAAAGATGGATCACTGTTCTGGTAAGAAGCCAGAAGATGGGCCCAAGTTTCTGAAATCTGGTGATGTTGCCATTGGCAACATGGTTCCAGGCAAGCCCATGTGCATCAAGAGCTATGCATTTCTGGGTTATTTTGCTGCTCGCAATATGAGATAGACAGCTGTTGTGGGTGTCATCAAAGCTGTGGACAAGAAGGCTTCTGGAGCTAGCAAGGTCACCAAGTCTGTCCAGAAAGCTCAGAAGGCTAAATGAATATTAACCCTAACACCTGCCACCCCAGTCTTAATCAGTGGTGGTAAACTGGTCTCAGAACTGTTTCTCCCAATTGACTATTTATAATCGTGAAAGACTGGTTAATGATAAAAATGCATGATAAAACCTTCAAAAGGAAAGGAAAATGTTTTATGGACCATTGTGTGTGTGTGTGTGTGTGTGTGTGTGTGTGTGTGTGTGTGTGTATGTGTAAGTTCTTAAGTTATCAGTTTTAAAAAATCAATACTTTTTAATGAAAACAACCAAAAATCTGACAAAGAATTTTGAGATACATTAAAACAAAGTTTGAAGCTTTTGGCTCCCATGTGCCCATGGAAACTCTCCGGACCAATCCCAGGCATGCCTCGTGTGTGAGACCCTCTACTACACCCTTGGAACCCTTCAGGAGCCCTGCAAAGACCTCCCATTCAGTGAGAGCTTCTACCTCACACATGGGAACCCCAGGATCCAGCCCAAGCCCAGACCTGGCGAGTGTGTGGGAGAGATTCTGTACTCCTCTGTGCTCCATAGGCCAAGGGCACAACAGAAGGGCAAAATAGGTTAACTTCCAAGGGCTGCAAAGAAGGCGCTGAGCACAATATCTAGACCCAAACCAGGCACAATTGGATAGACTCAAACTTAACAGATCTGAACCTGAATTTCAATAAGTGCTAAGGTTATAACTGCACCAAAGCTCTACACCAAAGGTCAGAGGTCAGTGCTATATGAAACGACAAAGAGAAGGAGCAAAATGCAATCTCAGGCCTAGAGGCAACCAAGACCACGTGCAGAGGACATTAGCTCAGCTGAAATGTATGAAGTACTACCATCGGAAGAAAAGAAACAACAGCAGAAAGATATAGAGGAACTCAGGTCAGAATTAATCTCTGAAATGAAAAAATAAATCTCTGAATTAATAGCTTCTGAAGTAAAGAATCAAATGCAGAAACATATAGAGGAAATCAGAACAGAAATAATCTCTGAAGTAAAAGAATTAATAAGTCCCTCTCAAGAAGACACTGAAAAAAGATAAAGGAGATTAGAAAAGCTAGAGATTCCTTGAATGAGCAATACAGGAAAGAAATACATTGCATGAAGCAGAGTCAAAGAGATATAGAGGAACTTAAAATTTCAATCACAAGCCTGCAAAGCCATTGGAGTGAAAGTGAAGATAGAGTTTCAGATATTGAAGACGCTGTCACAGTTAGTGAAAAGGTAAGAAAAAATTTATTAAAAACAACTAGGATGCAGGAAAAAATAATAGATCACCTACAAGATGATACAAAGATGAGCAATGTGAGACAAATAGGCATCAATGAGGAAGGAGTCCATACAAATGATATAAAAAGAATATGGGGGACCTGTCCCTTAACTCAGTCCTTTAAGTGGCTGCTTCAACAAAGCAGTCAGGCTCAGGTTGCTGTGGTTCGATCCCCACAACTCAAGCCAGCCAAACCTGCACTGAAGGCATTCGGAGAAAAAAAAAAAACAAGATACAGAATATGGACAGAAATAATACCAGAAAACTTCCCAAATATGAGGAAGCAATATGACATTCAAGTAACCGAAGCACACAGAACTCCAAGGAACTTCAACTCAATTAAAAACACACTGAGATATATAATAGTCAAGATTCCAGAAATTCAGCACAAGAACAATATACTGAAAACCACTAGAGAAAAGCAACAGATCACATTTAAAGGAAAACCCATCAAAATAAAAGCAGATTTCTCTTCACACACCACAAAGGCAAGAAGAGCATGGAGCAGAGTACTTCAAGTCCTCTATGAAAAAAAA
>NW_004524748.1:1367671-1369318 GCF_000260255.1 Octodon degus
AAAAACTGGTTCTTTGAAAGATTAAATAAAATTGGTAAGCCCTGGATAACCTCATCAAAAAGAGAAAAAAAATCAAATACAAGCAATAATGAATGAAAAGGGTGTAACTACCACAGACCCAGTGGAAATTTAGTAGATTGTCAATAGATACTTTGAAAATCTTCACCCCCACAGAATAGAGGACACAGAAGAAATGAACAGATTCCTAGAAAGATACAAATTACCAAGACTGAATCAAGAAGATAAAAGAACTCTCAATAACTCAATAACAGCCAATGAAATATGAAATGTAATAAAAAGCCTACAGACAAAGAAAACTCCAGGCCCTGATGGCTTCACAACTGAATTTTACAAAAAATTTACAAAAGGTATAATCCTAATACTACTCAAACTCTTAAATGACATTAAAAAGGAGGCAGTCCACCCAAAATCATTCCTGGAGACAAGTATTATACTGATGCCAAAACCAGGGAAAGACATAACTAAAAAAGAGAATGATGGGCCAATCTCCCTCATGAATGTAGAAGCAAAAGTCCTCAATAAAATCCTAAAGAAATAGAATACATCAAATCATCAAGAAGATCATACACTATGACCAGGTAGGATTCATCCCAGTGATGCAAGGATGGTTCAATATACACAAATCTATAAATGTAATACACTATATCAATAGAGCCAAGTCTAAAAACCACATGATCATCTCAGTTGATGCACAAAAGGCTTTTAACAAAGTCTAACACTCATTCATGTTCAAAATCCTACAGAAAAATTGAATTGAAGGCCTCTACTTCAATCTGATAAAAGCCATCTATGACAACCCAATGGCTAACATAATTCTAAATGGGAAAACACTGAAATCTTTTACTCTTAGATCTGGTACAAGATAAACATGTCCTCTATTACTTCTCCTATTTAATACAGTTCTGGAATCATTAGTTAGAGCCATTAGACAAGATAGAGAAATAAAAGGGATAAGAATAAGTAAAGAAGAAGTAAAATTATCCTTATTTGCAGATGACATTATACTTTACTTGGAAGACCAAAAAAAAAATCCACCAAGAAGCTATTAGAATTAGTACACAAATTCAGTACCATAGTAGGATACAAAGTCAATACCCAAAAGTTAATAGCATTCCTCTACACAGATGACAAACACACTGAGAAGGAAATTATAGAAACAATACCTTTTAAAATAGCACCAAGGAAAATTAAATACCTTCAAATTCATCTAACTAAAGAAGTCAAAAATCTTTTCAATAAAAATTAAAACACTCTTAACAAAGAGATTGTAGAGGATTTCAGAAAATGGAAAGATATTCCCTGCTTCTGGATATGAAAAACCAACATTGTGAAGATGGCCATATTCCCAAAATTTCTGTACAGATTTAATGCAATCCCTATCAAACTACTACAAACATACCTCACAGACCTAGATAAATCATTCCTAAAATTTATTAGGAAACAGCAAAGACATTGAAGAGCAAAGGCAATCTTGGGCAACAAAGACAACACAGGCAGCATTACAGTTTCTGATTTGAAATTACACTACAAACCTCCTGTGATAAAATCAGCATGGTACTGGCAACAAAATAGACCTGAGGATCAATGCAATAGATTAAAAAATGCAGAGACCTCTATGAACACTCA
>NW_004524748.1:1369673-1371673 GCF_000260255.1 Octodon degus
TTGAAAAAATCCTGACTAATAAGCAGTCAGAAAAAAGTCTGCTCTCTATAATTTATAAATAAAAAAACACTAGGGCCCCAAAATTTAAAGACCTTATCCAGAAATGGGCATGTGAGATGAACACACACTTCTCATAGGAAGAAATTAAAGAAATGAATAAATATATGAAAAAATGTTCCACATCACTAGCCATTCATGAAACGCAAATTAGAACAACACTGAGATATCATCTCACCCCACAAAAAATGGCTAACATAAAGGAATCACCAAACAACAAATGTTGGAGAGGCTATTGGGAAAAAGGAACCCTTCACAACTGCTAGGAATGTAAACTGGTGCCACCATTATGGAAATCAGTGTGGAGACACCTTATAAAACTAGAACTGGAAATCTCACTCAAGCCAGCTATCCCCCTACAGGGAATTTTCCCCAAGGAACTGAAAACATCATATCATAGTGATATATGTGTACCTATGTTTATAGCAGCACAATTTGTGATTGCCAAATCTTGGAAACAACAAAATGTCCTTCACCTGAAGAATGGATGAAAAAGATGTGATATTTTTATACAATGGAGTATTACTCACCTATAAAGAATGATAAACTTGAAACATTTATATTTAAGTACATGCCACTTGAAAATATACTCATAAGTGAAATAAATGAGACCCACATATGTAAATATTGTATAGTCTCCATAGTATAGGAACTCAAAAGGAGAAATACAAATAGAAAGGTATAACACAGTTAAAAAGAAAGTGAGAACTTGAGAATTGGGCAATGAGGTGAGGGCAAGTAGAACAGCTGGGAAAGATGACAGGGGCACAGCCATACAGTTATATGCACAAGATGGGTAAGGCAATGATCCTGAGAAAAAATCAGCAAGTTTTCAAAACTAGCAGTTAATTGGCAGGCTTCTCACCCTGACTAGTTATATGCTCATACCTATGAACTAAGCAACTGCAAGGAAGAAAGCAAAATGTAATAGAAGGGTCACTTGCAATGCCTGTCATTCTGGTTTTCTAAATCCGTACTGCTTGTCATGATATTCCAGTTATTGCCATACTGTCTCTCAAGTAAAAGTTTGTTTAAAAAAAATTAAAAGGGTAATAAATGAAAAAAATAGACAAGAAAAAAGTCACAGGACTGTCCTGTTATAATGCAGTATATGGTTAGATTTCTAAATTTCTGTGTAAAAATATGTAATTGCTTAATCATATTTTAAAATTATTTTTTATTTTTTAAAGTTTTTTTCTCCACATTCTGCAGACTTAGAGTTTAACACATGAATACTAGATTGAAAATACCTCTTCCATGTTATGCCAGAAATGTTTGATATTCAGAAAGATAGTGAGATTAAATCCAACTGCATATGTTGTGGGGTAATAAGTTTCTCTTCTTGAGGGTTAACAACTTAAGTTTGCAGACCAAAAATTAGAGAAAAAGAAGGGCTACAAGGACAGCCAACATTTTGGCCCTAGCTTTCAAGGTCAGTGAAGACTCAGGACATAGGAGAACCTGTACCATAACATCATGTAACTCAGTGGTGTCCCAAATGTTCTGATCAAGGAGATTATGTGGCCACAGTGGAAAGTGATCAATGATGTAACATGTCCTTAACGGGGGTCATATAGAGAGAAAACATTCTCTCACGCTTTTACACAAAGCAAATTGGTCAAGCAATGGCTGTGACTCATCCTCATAGCTGACACTGACAAAGGATCTATAAACTGCAGTACAAGGTAACAGGATAAATCTAAGGGGACTTGACTGAACTTATCAGATACAAGAGATGCATTTCTTCTTATATAGGTGTTGCTTTATCTTGGTCTTAATCATCCAGCAGAAAAGTCTAAAAATGAGTTATAAAAAGTAAGGCCAGGGGAACTACCCACTCGGGGCCCCCTTCCTGTCCCTCTCTGAGACAGAAGCTTTCTTTCCCTCAATAAATATATTCTGCTCATAATCTACATAAAAATAAAGCCATATTGTTATGCTGA
>NW_004524748.1:1388939-1401780 GCF_000260255.1 Octodon degus
CAATAAAACTTTGAAAAAAAATAAAAAAGAAAAAAAAAGAAAAGTTAAGTAGCACACCGGAAAAAAAAAATAAAATAAATAAAAAAAAATAAAAGAGAATGCAAATTTACATAAAAGTCGTTTTAAATGTATCCAATAGACAGGGACTTCTACTAATTAAAATTCCTCTTAAACAGGGATGAGTCAGAGCAAGAAAATCTCATAAACCCCAGGAGGAGGTAAAAGTTTTTAAAAATTAAATGCAAATAGGGTTAGGAGAGTCAGTCAAATCAAGATAACATCTGAGTTTTCCTAGCTCATTCTAAAAACACAACCATGTGATCTAGACTAGAAAAATTAAGGTAAGTCAGCTGATGAACACACAGTAAGGACTCAAACAATGAAGCAATCAAAAGGAAGGGACATCTTGCACTACGACCTCACCCAGTGCAACATTTTCACACGGTCCTGCAGCTCTGAGACATGCTCCTAGGTAATCATCCCCCTAGGAAGGCACTGCTACTAATAAACCATCATTGTAGGTTTCGATCACAGACAAAGTGTAATTCTAATAATTAACATGGAGATAGAAATTAGGCCACTTTTCAATAAAGTATAATTCCTCAACTAGAACTTATGAAGTCCAAATCTTGGAAAGCTGATTTAGAATTAAAATGTTGGGAAAGATTATTTCTTAGGAAATACCCAAAGACTCTGATGCTGACAACATCCCCCCCTTCTCCTAATCATACCCTCTGGGATGCATGGACGTCCTTACTGCCACTGGTACCAACCACAGTGATGCAGCCACATGACAGCACTGCCCAGACAGGTGGACCGTCGCTGAGGACCTGTCATGTCTGGACACAGCACCCCCACAGGAGAGCACAATTCCACCCAGCTGGGAAATTTGACTCTGTCCAGGATCTTTGGTACATTTGGAGCAGAAGAAAATAATGGCACAATAAGACAAGAACATCAAAGGAAAATTTTTCATCCAAAGAAAGAAAAACTAACCAGGCATGATACGTAGCAATTTTCTAGAAAACTAAAGTAAATAGTTCTTTGTTCTTATAAGTCCATTTACATGATTAGAAGTTTGACATTTAAAAAAATAGCTTAATAAAAATACACTAGGTTCTAAAAGCAGCCTTCATGGCCATTTCTGAAATTTAACTTGCCATAATCAAATTAAAATAATGCCATGTCTTGTTAAAAAAATTTTCGTGTCACAAACAAAGAAATTTTACACTTTATATAATACAGTACCTCTCCCTATGAACACACAGACTATGTATATCATCAGTATTTCTTACTGCCAAATAAAAAGTCTTAAGGAAAAGTTTTCCTACTGTGCAGTTTGTATAGTAACTTAATGATAAATTCTATTTTTAAAGAACCAGTGTATTCTTTTTGAATTTCTTAAAAGCATTACAGAAATTGTCTTCATATATTTTCTACAGTTGTACAAATCACGAGGGCAAAGGTTCTAACATCAGCGGTGGAAGATGGCTTTTACTGATGAGTGTAGACCCAAGAGGTTGGCAGGGAAATCGCAGTGATGCTGTGCTGCCCGCCGGGGGCCTACACTGTGCCAGCCGGCTGCATCTCTCCAAGCTGACCAGAGGAGCCCCAGTCCAAAGCCAGAGCACACACAGGTGGGACGGCCCTCTCGATGCAGGCGGGCAGCGCAGCCAGAAAGGGATGTGCATTTCTTTTATTCCAGTACCTTCAGATAATACAGTTCAGAAAATATAATAAAAATATTTAAAAAAAAGACAGCTGGCACTGCCAACTCATTCGTTCCTGAGTAATCTTAGAAGCCTAGTCCTGCCGAATTTCCTGTTGTCAGTGAGCACCACCATCCTTGGGAGACTTCAGGGTCTGGAGATCGGTGCCGAGCAGGACTTGCGTGCAGCTCCCTGAGTGCTCGTGCTGTGGACACAGTGGATCTCCTCTCAATTTCCCTGCTTTCATGTAGGTGGGGATAGAGCCATGCTGAGTCAACCCTTCAAACCTCTTATAGGTGTAATTGAGAAAAACCCAGTCTTTGGATTTGTAATCTGGTTCTGTGGTGTTTGGCAATGGTTGTAAGATATCAGACTCAGGGAAGTCATCAAAATTTGAAGTATCATCAATGCCTTTGATTTCTATAGGGATTGCTGCTGGCCTTTCCCTTATGTGCCCCCAGTCTACATATTCAAAGAAGGGGTGGCCTTTTATTTCTTTCACTCCACCATTCCCAATTCTGTTTTCAGAATCAATACAAAATCTGAGAATTAAGTCCTTGGCTTGCTCAGAGAAAAGGTACTTCTGGAGGAAATACTAGAGTTTCTTTCCAGTTCATCACTTTTCTGTATGTATCCTGAGGAGTTTCAGAGCAGAAAGGTGGATAGCCTATTAGCATTTCATACATAATCACTCCCAGGGACCACCAGTCACACAGCTTATTGTAACCCATCTGCATGAAGACTTCTGGAGCAATGTAATCTGGGGTGTCCCAACTGTGGAATATGCCAGCTGCCTCCGATTTTTCTTCCAGTTTTCTGCTTTCCTCTTTGAGTTCATGTTCTGGAATGAGAAGTCACTTGGTGGGTTGTGAGTGAGATTTCTGTAGAATTCAGTTCTGTGAGCTTTCTTTAATCCCATGCAGAAACCAAAATCAGATAATTTTACATGTCCCTTGACATCCAATAAAAGGTTGTCTGGCTTAATATCCCGATGGATGAAACCCAACTGGTGGATTGCATCTACGGCCAGAACCATCTCTGAAATGTAGAACTGTGTTTTCTCTTCCGTCAAGGTATCCTTCTTCATTAACAAGGTCATCATGTCACCTCCAGGGAGAAATTCCATGATTAGATAAAGGTTCCTCTTATCCTGAAAACTGTAAAACATCTTCACCACCCAGGCACCATCTGCTTCTACCAAAATATCTCTTTCTGCTCGAATATGTGCCACCTCATAACTCGGCCATCCCGCCCTACTCCACACAGGAACAGGAAACCTTCCGATGCCAGGTTAATGCCCCTACATTTGTTTCTAGTCTCTTTGCATTTCCTTTGTTTTAGTAAGTGGGCTCCTGCTCCTGTTTTCTAGTATTTTGCTGTAATTATCTACTTTCTTTCCTTATCTTCTCCTTCTGGTTTCTAGCAGATTCTTCCTTCTCTTTTTCAAGCATATCAGCTTTTCTCAGTATCTTCATTGCATAGATATGGCCTGTGTCTTTCTTCTGGACCAGCCATACCTCTCCAAAAGCTCCTCGTCCTATAACTTTCAGAGATTCAAAATCTTCCAAGCCAAGCCTGGTCCTCTTGAGCCGTAAGAACTCTGTTTCTTTGCGAGCATGTTGTGATCGGCGTAACTTTTGCTAGGAAAAGTAAAGGAAGACTAGAGAACAAGCTTGATCTCAAATCACTTGGTGGTCTATTCTTTAAAGAAACTCCTTGTCGATCACTGGAAACTATGTAATCTAGGTTTATAGGTTTCCAAGACCTCTTCATCTGCTAATCCTTCTTCTTCCATAGCCACTCCTAATTTCTTCTGCCTGGTTTCTCTCTCTTCATGCTGTAAAATTAGGTTGCTGTAAACATTCTCCAACGTGAGCGTGGCTACAGTCACTCTTTCTCGGGTATGGTCGCTCATAGGAAAAGTTGTTGTAGTCCCTGACGTCATGGCCATAGTAACAGAAACTGTCTGCGGCCCCCGGTAACCCACCCCGCGGCCGGCGCCGTGCGCTCCCGCCGCCCGCTCGCTCGCCTCGCCCCCTATTAATTGGTTTTGAAACTGTCTCATTGCTATCTGTTTCTCAATAAAATTAATAAAATTAAAAAGTGATATAGGTGAGAGATAAAAATATTTTAATTAGAAAAATTAATAGTTGTATTTTAGTTATAATTCAAAGAACTTTATGCCAAAATATGTACAAAACTGACTGCAATAAACCACCTTTAAGAATTGTGCTCTCATAAAATATATAGCACTGTAAGAGAGGATTCTCTTTCTGTTCTCCAAATAAAATGATATATTGCAGCAGAGTGAGTCCAGAGGGTGAAGAGAAAACCCATGTGCAGTCATTTATTGGAGCTCCTACTACAAAATTCTGAAAACACGTGGCTTATAATAATCGAACACTAATTTCTAACATTTGTAGAAACTGGTAAATCCTTAGATTCACAAATGTGGCCTTCAGAGTTCTCATGTGATGGAAAGAACAAAGGACTTCACAAAAGTTTCTTTGAGAACTTGGCCCTCATGGTTGAATCACTTTGCAAAACTTCCAACATCATAACACTGTCACACGGATTTGATCTCAACACTTTGAGTTCAGCAGAATGGAAACATTCAGAGCACATCTTAGACTATGCCTGACATTAAAGAGCTTTGTAAAATTATTTTAAAAACCTGTTTTTCATTGTTTTTTATTTTGAAAAATTAATGATTTCTTTAAAATATATGTTGTGTTCTACTAAACTTATTACTTCTTTAAATAAATATTTTTAATTTTTAGATTAATTTTCAATGTGATTAATGTTGATATCTATAATTCATATGAATAAATGCTTTTTGGAGTAACCAATGATATTTGGTTACTCTAAAACATATTCTAAGAGAATGTTTTCAGTATGATAGCTCTAGTCCAAGTCTATGCTTACTGTCCTTCGGGACAGTTGCTTCTTTTTTAAGGATGATGGAAATACATTGCAAAATATCTCCATTTGTTTTATAAAAGTCTTGCTGTGCCTAATTCAAATTATAGTCAACTCTTGTTTAATTCTTATTTTTAGAGGAACATTAATAAAACCTACACCATAAAGTTATCTTCTTGAAGCCCTTGTATTGACAGTAGAAAAATCAATTTGTTAAGGTGTAAGTACTGCACAGGCCAAAATAAAGGAGCAATGATATGATTATAATTCTCCTGTCATGTGTTTTCCATGAAATGTGATGTGAAATTAGGAGAGTTGCATTGAGGATTTCCTCTGGATGAGATTACCCGCCCATTTCCATCTCCTTATCTATTATGAGTTGCTTGCAGATTGCTAGAGTAATGGGCTACATTGCTGTCGTAGTTGTCCAGAAAGAAGAGTTCACTTTTTCAAACAATAAAAGAAAGAGAAAGAGTTCTGATGCTTTCCTAAAATTACACCTTTTTTTGTCCTTTCTGGTTATGGTGACATTTATCTGTTGGATTTTTTGCTCTGTTTTATCTTATTTCTGTTTCTGAGTTTTTAGATTCAGTGATTTTGAAAATTGATTTTAAAAATCAGATTTAGTGATGCTTAAAATAATTCTCAGTTTCTTTGCTTTGTAATTGAAACTTTAAAGATTTTATTTAGGAAACACTTACCAGGAACTTACTATAGAGTCAATTTCATGGAAAAATGAAATAAATGATGTTTTCTAATTGTACATAATTTCAGGGATAGACACATTCTACTCAGTTCACAGTGTGACTCAGTCTGTTCTAAGTGGAAAACTACTTTTAAATAAAAATTTGGCTAACAATTAAAAATGCATTCAATGGCCTCCTATTACAATATGTAGAATAAACTGTCATTTTGACCCACAGGCATATATTTTGACAAGTTGAAAAGACTAAAAGTGCCTGCTGAGTGTGTACAACGGAATCTTCAGCTCCTATGCTCAATACAAAAGATGGTGTCACCCTCATGCTCAACTTGTAACTGAAGCCCTTACATTATCCCATGAATGAACATCCATAAGCATATTCACAAGAATGCATTTTCTAAGTGCTTTTCACTTACCACCCATCAGAATTCTTGACACATAATAGTTCCACCTTGAAATTGTCCTCAGTATTTCCTTTTTTTCTGTTATAATTACTTATTTGGTCTAAAATTTAAATGCACAAAGGATCTAGAACTGTAATGGCTATAGACTTTGCCTGATATTATAAAACACAGGAGTATTGAAGGAATCAAAAACTAATTATATACCAGAAGGAGGCAGAATTCTTAATCTTTAGTACAGAACAACATGTGGTAATGCACATATATTAAAAAAAAAATGTGTCAGAGGTTTACAAAACAAAATATTCAAGGCTCCAGGTATACAATTAAAGTCCCTGGAGAAGGCAGAGAAAAAAGTGCCTCTTAAATCTTTGAAATTCTGTCCTTTAAATCCATTGTGGGACTTTTGGCTGTCAAAATGGCCAAGTATACATAACTCAGGAGAAGGAAATGATGGAATTGTATTTTACACCTGCAACTTGGGGGGCCGTAGAAGCTTTGAGTAAAGAGTGAATTTCACAGCAGTGAAGGGTAAACATTGCTTTCTGTGAGGCACTCACATTCCCAGGCTCAGCTGGAAGTGACTATTGGTATAATAGTACAGTGTTACAGACATGATGTGCAGAATTAGAAGGCCTCTTTCAGGGTCCCCATTCAGCAATAAGCTGTGAAGATGCAGTTTTATACCTTGAAATTTCTTTTTGTAAAATAAGAAACATAATATGATGTAGTTTATTTTGTCAGTGAAGTTGGAGATTTATAGCAATTGACTCAAATCATAGTAAAAATGTTCTAACTTTGGAGGGCTGCAAATGTAATCTAAGATTAAATTCTACCAAGTAGTGGTGAACCACAAAGGAATTCTTGGATTTCAGGAATAAAATTTGGGGAATGTTGAAGTGAAAAATGGAAATATTCTGAAAATCTAAATAATTGATAATGAAGCTAAAAAATTTATAGGTAGAATATTTTCATTATAATATTAAGCTACTCTGATAAAATACTTTGTTAATTATCCCTGCTAGAACTACAAAGAGTACTTCATGCTGATAAATTTAATCTACTTCAAAGATTTAAAATTTAAATTATAAAATTTTCTTTACTGAAAGGTATCTTAAGTTTTAAAGACTTTGCTTTTGTTTTTCTGGGTATACAGTTTTAGGAACAGACTTTGTTTTCCATATCTAGATTAATTTTCTTCAAACCATGCATGGTGTTGCACACATGTAATCCTGGTATATAGGAAGTTCAGACAGGAGGACGTCCATGAATTCAAGACCAGCTGTAACTGCATATAGAAACCCTCTCTCAAAAAACTAGAATTAAGTACCCTGTTTAGCCATCTGTACACTCAAAGGCCTCTGTAGTCATGAGCCTAGAAGGGTTGGCTATTGTTTGAGATGACAGAAGGTTTTGACGTTATTCACATAATGCTAGTTTTATTTACATGGAGAAACGAAGGTTTATGGGTATGGGTAGGCTTCCACACAGATTTCAGAGGACGTTTTCCATGGCTAGGCAGTCAGCCCCTGTGAGGTCACTGCAGGAACCCATGAGAGTGAAGCTAACAGTGCAGCAGAGACACTCTGAGGTTGGAGATGCCAGAGCCATGGACTGTCTGCTGTTCATATTTATTCTGAAATTATTTTTTAAATTTTATTTATTTCTTTTTTAATCTTAGTAAAGGTGTACAGGGTCTCACTATGTAGATCGAACTCCTAGTGATCTGCCTGTGTTCAGCCTCCCAAACACTGGGATTACAGGAGTGTGCCACCACGCCCAGTCTCAGTAGCCATCTCAGCACGTCCTGGGGACAGGGCCGACACCGCATGCTGGGGATCAAACCCCCGGCCTCTGTGTCTGTCTAAGCAGGTGTTTTAATCCACTGAGCTATTTGGTTGGTCCTCTAATATTATTTTAAAATTTCTCCATTCTCTCTCCTCTTCTTTTGAAAAAAAAAATCACATTTTATATTAAAAGTAACACTGATGTTAATGTTGGCTAAATCTTCATTAGAAAATAAGAAGAAATGTAATAATATAATTGATATCCCCAAAGAAAAACTATGTATGTATATTAACCTAGAATCATTTACCTATTATAAGTAATTTTTAGAATGAAAAATAAGGGATATTTAACTAAAGAGTACCAGAGAAGATTTGTACTCAGAAAATTACAGCTGAAAAATATACAGTGTGTTAGGGAGCTGTCATCACACACACCTGAAATCCAAGCACTCTTAGTGGCTGAGGTTGGAAAATTGCAAGTTTGAACCAAGCCTGATCAATTTTTAAGGAGACCTTGTCCCACAATTAAATTAAAAATTTTGCAAACATCTGAGCATGTTTTTCATTGCAATGATCCAGGGTTCAATTCCCAGTAATATGAATATAAACAGGAGAGAGAGAGAGAGAGAGAGAGAGAGAGAGAGAGAGAGAGAGAGAGAGAATGGGGATCTTGAAACTAAGGGAAAATAGCACAAAATATAATCTTATACCTACTAGTGAAGAATGAAGAACATAAAAAGAAAAAATACATAAAACATCATCTCTATTTTTCTGTTTCTGTGATAGACAACTCACAGTTGAAAATTATATCATCATGCAAAGAGATATATATCTGGATACAAAAACAATATCACAAAGTTTGGAGTTATTGCATGACATTTATTTTTAAATATTAACTTTAAGCAAATTCATGCATTGTAAATCTATGTTATAATTCCTAAATCACAGCTAAAAATTTAAAAACTAGAATTACAAGATCAAAATTAAACCCAAATGGACTAAAACCAATAACTACATAAAAGGCCACAAAGGAAGCACCAAAAACCCAAAGCATAACACCTATAAAAGAAAGAGTGGTAGAATTAAATGAAATTTAAACATAATCATAATAAATTCAATTGAATCAAAAAGGGAAGACTAAGACTAAATTGGAAAAGTGAAGAAACAATTATACTTTTCTTTAAAGTACTTACTTTAAAAGGACTTGGTTAAATATAAGAAAATGGAAAAACGTATTTCAGACCAAAACTCAAAAGAAAATACTGAATTTTATATGCGATAGAGTAGGACCAGGTTAAGAAATCTTATGAATGATAAATTCAGATGTGAATGTAAGTAGAGCTTAATTCATCTGAGAAACATAACCATCCTACATAATGTATGATGTATATTTCAGTGATGGAATTTTATGACAAATCACATGACCACAAAAAATTAAATTTGAAAGCAATAGCAAGGTATTATAAAATTTCACAAATATGGGAACCTATAACCAGGATAGAGACAGATGATAGATAGGTAATAGACAGACAGACAGATAGACAGATTCTACCAAAAATGTATAAATACTTTAGGCAAAGAATAACATGTACAGTTCAAACTAAATTTATTGAGATACCACAACCTTAATGTAAGTTACCTTTGGCCTTTAAAATTATGAGAGATCCTCAACGTCGTGACCATTGGCTTCTAGACACTTATTTGTCGGTTGGGTAACCTTGGCCTTTGAGTTTGCTGCACAGGCATTTGCAATGTTTCTCTCTAAGACTCAGTAGTGCAGAGGTTTTCTGCCCTATACAACATCCTCTAGTGTTCTCCACAAGAGGGCAGCACTATCTGTTGAAAAAACATCATGCTATTTTTGTTTTCCTGAAGGATGTATACATTTTTGATGGAAGTTATACTTTCTACAAATTCATAAATTCCAAATATTTGAATAGATACTTTTCAAAAGATGATGCCTAAATGACAAAAAATGTAAGAAATATTCTCATTCTTATTACAAATTCGAAGATAAAGGGAATTAAAACCGTAATACAATAACATTCGACAATCAACATGATTAAAATTTTAAAGGCCAGAAATACCAAATGTTGGAGAAGTATATAAAAAATGTATTGCCAATATGCCATCTTATTGAAAGTCAAAGTATATCTAGATTTGGCCTGAGCAATTTCACTGCTAGATGTGTACCCGAAAGAACTGCAACTATTATCCAAAAAAGGAAATATATCAAATGTAATTATCATAACCTGAATGAGAAAAATAATTCTCAAATATTGGAGAATAACAATGCCTTTTAAAATATAGTGGGATACTGATCACAAAAAGAATTAGACTGCTTACATGTGTTTATGTAAAAACTGTAAGCATATATACAATAATAACAAGTGTGTTTGTATTTCAAAAGAAGTCTAAAAAGTGTATTACACTTATCATTTTACCTTTATATATGGAACATGGCTTAAAGATAAATCTTGCTTTTTATCTATCATTTTAAAATAAACCCACAAATTTTGTTCTGGTTTCACTTCCGTCTGCAGATGATATGCTTTTGTCTCTACCTTTCTCTCATAAAATCTTTCTTAGAGTTGTCAATACTCACTGCCACTACTACTTTTCATGCTGATTTCTCTTGCACATCCTTCAGTTGTCACTTGTCATAAACTTTCACCTAGAACTATCGTTACCAAAGTCATCAATAACTTTCACTACTTAGAATCAACCCTATCAGACCCATGAGATCCATCAACATTGATTGAAATACGTTCTTTGCTTGTCTCATGGATGCCTGTCTTCCTTGGTTTTCTTCCTTTGTTCCTGACCTATATTTCTCAAAGCTGTAACTGCAATTCATAAATAAGTAGCTTCAATACTGTACAGAGTCACAAATTATGTTTTTAAAAATAAATAATGTGTTTTAAAAATCACTATTTCTCTTCACTTGAAGGTAATCATGGAATAAAGTCAAATATATTTATTAAGAATTGAATGTTAGTCCCTTATTTTTTTTCCTAAAAATGGCATCACATGAAAAATAAGTTAGGGCTGGGGAGATATCTCGGTGGTCTAAGCATCTGCCTGGCAACACCAGGACCTAGGTTTGACCCTCAGGACCTCATGCTGTGCTCCAGGCACGCTGTGCTGGCCACTGAAACTGGCCATGGTGGAGCATACATGTAATTCCAGAGCTGTGGAGGCTGAGATAGGAGGACCACTAACAGCCTGAGCTACATAGCAAGACCCTGTACCAGATAAATAAGTAAATAATGAAGAATAAATAAACTTCCATGCATTAGTTCTTTCCAATGATTTTAAAAGAGAAAAGTAAATGTTAAACTAAAAAATAAAAGGCATAGTCTAATGATAATTTCAATGCATTTTTATGTAATAAAGCACAAAATTTTTACACTTTAATTTTAGTATTATCTTTGTAATTAAAGTATAAATAACAAGCCTTAGCATTTGTATATAGTTATTAATACTAGCATTATTCAACTACATGGTGTCCATAAACATCTCAAAGGTCTTCTTTCTCTGCATGGAAAGGTTTTATGCACAAATTACACACTTGTCAAAAGCCATTTTAAATTAAATAATGAGAATAAGTTACTATGCAGAAAATAGCTCTCTGAACACCATTAAAAATTATTTCTCTATTTACAGAACAGCTAACAAAAATAGAGCATATTTGATTGTCAAAGAATAATCATATTCCTTCTTCTGCTTCTTTATTTTTTTAACCAGGAATTGAACTCATGACCTCATACTTGCCAGGCAGGCACAGTGCCACTGAGCCCATCCCCAGTCCTAAGCGTATTTCTTTAACATGATGCATATGGATTTTGTACATTTGCTATAAAATGACAAGTACAGTAATAAAACATTAAATTACAGTATAATGTAAAACACTTATGTTTTCTTTAATTAAAAATATTTTATCTAAGATTATTCTCTCCAAAACATTTTACAAGTGTCTGCACATGTCATGAAATTTTCAAAGGAAACGAACTTTTAAAAACTGACTTATTCGTGGTATGTTGCAGTAGCATAGTTTTATCAGCAAGACCTGGCTTATTGTATTACCTTAAAAACATTGGCTTCTTTCAGTGGAGAAAAATCATTTCATAATGATTATCAGACAGATGTGATTTAATAAATATTTGAGAATAAAAGCACTGTACAATTTTAATGGATCTGTAATTGTGAATCCCAAGCATCTTTCCTTCCTCAACTAATTGGGTAATGACATTGCTAGAACTAATCCAAGGTCATCAGTTTGCACATAGTACAGATGGTTTCCACTATTTTATGAGTATACAGGGGATTCAAGATTACTGCTGCCTGCTGCTTTTCAAACTAATTTTTATTCTTAAAAATCCACATTTTCATTGCAGCTGAACAGCTAAACCATATGTTGCTTTCTAAATACTTTAAAATATCTGCTGCATGCAATTACCATACTAAAACTTGCATGCATTAGTTCTTTCCAATATTTTCATAAGGAAAGGACACTAGCAGTATTTGGGGTGTGAGTCCATGTGTGTGTGTTCTTTAAGAGCCGATCTTTATCTTAAATTATGGACTTAGTGAGAATTTCAACCTAAGACACATTGGATGGCTTATCTGTTCCCGATATGTAATGTACTTCTGTGGACTTCAGAACTGTCTCATGATGTTTAAGGTATTATGCTAATTACCTTGCAGCTAGAAAGCCTGGCTTTGAGATATCTTTTCTACCTTCCCCTAGTAGTCATGATAAATACAGATGAGGTATTTCTGTGCTTTTGTCAGACTTCTGATATGCCAGGGGAAGGTTTGACAATTTGCACATTTGAGGAGCTTTCTAATGCAGCATGATTGGTGAAAGGCTTTATTAAAAACACTACAAGTGATGACACTTTTTGTTAATACTTAAGGGTCATCAAGGCACTTGTATACATGAAAGATCTTTACACACACACACACACACACACACACACACACACACTGAAAAATCAGGAGGCATCATTCTACAAATGACAGCAACTCAAACTCATACATTTTAATTCACTTCCTCAAGCCCTTGCAGCCAGAGAGTGAAAGAAAAAGACAGAAAAGTGTAAGATTTACTGCTGCTTTGGTTTTCCTTTGGAGCTCATTCTGCTGCAAGAGGGAGGTCCTGTGCTCTATCTTTTCTTTTTTTCCTCTCAATTCTAAGTTAGTAACTAGTCAAGCAAGATAGATTGGCAGGATAATTTTGTATTCTCAGTTATTTTGAAATAGAATGTTGTCAGAGTTCTCTAGAAAAATATGGAAATATATTAATATATATTAATATAT
>NW_004524748.1:1401880-1406747 GCF_000260255.1 Octodon degus
GTGTGTGTGTGTGTGTTATATGGTGTATATATATTAAGAAGCCTGTCAAGTCTCAAGAAAGTACAAAAGTATAAGGTGAGAAATAAGGCTAGAGATCAGAAAAAGCCAAGGGTTTAGTTCTTATTTAAAGGTAGGCAATTATGGCCCAAGAAGACTTTCAGCTTGCAGGCAAGAAAACTCTGAAGCCTCAGAAGGAAGTAACCAGACAGGAGATACCCTCTCTTATGTGGAAGAGGAGGGGGCTTTGCCGGGTAACAGGACTTCAACTAATTGTATGAGCTCCTCTGTGTTTCGTAGATTATTATATGAATTTAAAGCTTATCCCCACCCTCCCTCCAAGAAACACCTAACATAGTGTTTGACCTATATGTAGACACATCATAGGCCACAAAAGTTGACACATAGAAGCATCCAGCACAGTATGAAGATGGTGTTTGCCATAATCATACTCTTCTCTCTGTCATTTTAATACCTACATATTTTGTGACAATAAACTTCCATAAATCATTTTAAATAAATAGAATATATATTAGTGAATGTATATTAGTTAACAGTAACCAGTGTAGTGAAGTGAAAGAAATCCAGGAAACTCTGTCGGAGACTCTGGAGCACTCATATATTACCACATAAGTAACTAAGTTTCTGTCTTTTAAAGAACAGATGTCCTAGGACTCTTCTGGTGTACAGAGTCACCTGGGGAGGATGCTGAAAGAGAGGCTACACTCAGATCAATGGACAAGACCCACAAAAAGTCTGAGTGAAATAAAAAGACACAAATATCCCAAAGGCAAAGATTTGTTAAGGACTTTCCAGGACCAAACAGCAGATGAGAATTAGCAGGATTATAACTATTATCAAATTCTGAGTTAGGCAAGATTTGATCCTAAGAATAAGAGAATTGATTGACGGCTATGAGTCAAGAGATAGTACAATGAGAGATGTCAAATGTCAGAAAAAGATTACATGAAGGATTGAATAAAATGCTACCAAAAGTCGGACATACAGACAACCATAACACAAATGAAAATTCAATATTCAATAAGTTCAGAATAAAGGAAGATATAGTGATGTACTCCTGTAACCCAAGCATGGGAGGCTAAGGCAGGAGAGTTACAAGTTCAAACACAGCCTTGGCCAAAATAGAGATTTAATGGAGCTCTAGCTCATTATAACAATAGTATAAAAGACATTGCTTCTATTTTAAAGGCCCTATATTCAATCTCCAGTTCCACATCAATTAGTAAATTAGGGGCCAGGGAGATGGCTCAGTGGAATAAGCACTTCCTTGGTAAGTGCAAGGGCTTGAATTCAATCCCAGGTTCCACCAAAAAAAAAAAAAAATAGTAAATTATTTTGTATACACATTTGAATACACAGAGAGCTATCAGAAGCCTCAGTGACAATATCTAGATTTTATTTCCAAACCTTCTCTCAAGTAAATGTTTGTTTTTTAAAAAAAAGGTAATAAATGAAAAAAGAGACAAGAAAAAAAGTCACAGGACTGTCCAGCTCCAATGCTGTATATGGTTAGATTTCTAAATTCCTGTGTAAAAATATGTAATTGTTTATTCATTTATTTATATTTTTATATTTTTATTTTTCCATATTCTGAGGAGACTTAAAGTATAACATATCAATATTTGATGGAAAATACCTGTTCCATGTTATGCCTAAGATTCTTGACATTCAGACAGATAGTGAGATTACACTCAACTGCATATGTTGTAAGGTAATAATAAGCTTCTCTTCTGGAGTGTTAACAACCTATGTTTGCAGACCAACAATTACAGAAAAAGAAGGGCTGCAAGGTTTTGGCCCTAGGTTTTCAAGGTCAGTGAAGACTCAGGGTATAGGAGAACCTATACTGTACCATCATGTAACTCAGTTGTGCCCCAAATTTCCTGATCAAGGAGATTATGGGGCCACAGAGCAATGTGATCAATGATGTAGAGTGTGCCTAAGGAGAGTCACATGGAAAGAAAACATTCTCTCAGGCTTTCACAGAGAGCAAATTAATCAAGCAATGGTCATGACTCATCCACATGGCTGACACTGACAAAGAATCTGCAAACTGTGGTGCAGGGTTATAGGATACATCCTGAGGGAATATGACTGACCTTATCAGATACAAAAGACATATCTCTTGTTATATAGGTCTTGCTTTATCTAGGTCTTAACCATCCAGCAGAAAAGTGTAAAAACAAGGTATAAAAAGTAAAACCATATTAATATGCTGAGCTGTGAAAGTCTCAAGTCAACAACTTCTGACATTGCCAGTCCTATGGATAACCCACTACTATTATGGACTACTGGACTATATTGGATTATTTTGCTGAATTCACACACCTACAATATTTAAATTTTAATGGAATATCCATCTCTAACAAAAATAAACAAAAAATGGAGATACAAAGGAAGGACCATTTTATATCTGTATATACAAAATAGTTAGGATAGATATACAGCTACTTTCTCTTAATTCAATGAGTGGAAAGATTTACACTAATAATATTTGGACAGGATGTCATGTCTGCATCTTGTACTATGAATTACCACTAAGAAGATAACAATATGAAATGTATTTATTATTGAAACTGTCCTATTAATCAGTTTTGAAACTGTCTCATTGCTATCTGTTTCTCAATAAAATTAATAAAGTAAATAAACAAAATAAAAGAGCTTGGAAAATCATGGTTTGTTCAGAGAAATTTTAATACTATAAGTTTTCAAAGGAAAATAAAGAGTTTGGAATATGTTGAGGAAGTAGTAACACATTTCTAGGTAAAACATGTAAGTGGTAAATGAAGTAGATGTAATATCATAATTTAGTGAATACATTAATTATCCTAAGACATAGTTCAGAGAGATGGAGAATGAGTATCTGAGTTTTTGGCACCACTTCTATGTAGTGTGTCCAAAAATATTTTTAAAATAAATAGAAAATGATAATGTTACTAAGAAATGATAAAAAGAAAACAACTAGGAAAATGATAAAAATGAACAACTAGGAAATAACCAGGTGACAAGTAGGAGAATGTGCCCAAGAGTGGGTTAGATGGTCAGGTGGAAAAAATGCAGACTGACTCACAGAAGAAAGCATTAGCTAAGGCTGCAAACGAAAGGGCATTGGTGGGGCCTTTTCAGTCCAACCACTTAGAGGAAATCCCCACTCCTTGATCACCTGCAGAGGAAAACTTGGTCACCATATCTTGGCTGATAACTGCCACTACTTACTCTCTCTGAGTGTCTAAGTCTTACTGTGTTCACATAGACCACAACCATCCTGTGCCCCACACACTCATTTGCATGGAAAAGCACACACCAGTTGAAATCCTGCCAAAGCAATCAGCTCCACATACAGTAAGACCTTTAAGATTTTAGTATGTTCTAGGCCTTAAGTTCCTAACTTATGTGAAGCCCCACAAAATATTTTTAGAAATACTAAATATTGTACATAATGCTATATTTTTATCTTGTTCCTTCTGCTTAGATTCTTCTGACCAACATAAACAAGAATCTACTACAACAAAGACAATAGCCATCAGCAATCACTGAGATCATGAACAGTAGAATTTCTTCTTTCATTCTTATCTCTCATTCTTTAGAAAGTATGAAATTGAAATAAAAACAATTTCTATTGAAAGTGCTCTGTTCTCTTACTCCAGTCCTGATAAGCAATACTGTTGAATCCGGGTCAATCATAATTTAATCACTATGTACCTACCACCTAACACAAGTTTACTCTCCTATCTTTTTCTCCTCCTCAGTGAGGTAAAAAGCCAAGGCTAGAGTGTAGCATGTTTGAAATCATCTACTTACAGGAAACATTTTACCCAAGTCTTCTTACCAATCTGGACAAAGGAACCAGAGATCAGAGCTTCTTAAGATGCCATTCCATTTGTTGATTACTACAATAAATTTATTTTACAGATATTTAACCTAATTCTTTTACTGAATTTACTGTCCTTGATCAAAAGTTTGAAAAATATAAAGTTCAAATTAGTTCCTTTCAATATTTGCCTTTTGGATTAATCCATCTATTGGAATCATAGTTGAGCTAGTAAATTCACTTCCTTTACTTTCTACATCCTCAGGCTATTTAAAAGGGAAACAACTTTTTATTGCATTCTATTCAAAAGTGTGTGCACAAGAAGAGGAATGAGAAACAGTTCCTCTCCTGAAATGCACTACACAGTTGCTAAAAGATTTACGTTTATTGTTCTGTTAATTAAAAGAAAATGAGTGAAGGTTGCAGTTCATATTTAAGTGCTTCCTTCTGGCCTTACAATGTGTGAGACAAAAGTTCTGAGCATACAGAACATTCTAATTCTAGGTGTCACAACCCAATCCGAGCTTGTCACCCTGGACCAGAACATTCTTTGTAATGGGGAGGAGTCTTGAGCACAGCAGTATATTAAAAGGATATACTAGAACCTACTAGGTAGATGCTTCTAATACACCTCAAGTAGCAAAACAGACATGCCCAAAAACTGGGACCTTAGGCCCCCTAAGAACCACTGCTATAGCTGTGGAGAAGGGTATCAGCATTATGAAAGCAACTAGAGGAAATATTCCCCACAGAGTACAAAAGGAAAGAAAGAGAGAGAGAGAGAGAGAGAGAGAGAGAGAGAGAGAGAGAGAGAGAACAGGAAAATGCTGAGAAATCAAAAGAGACAAGAATTTCCAGTAAGAATCTGATCAGTGGTGTCTCATGTCATACTCAGTAATAGATGACATTGGATAATGACATTTAAACTGCATTTTAGGTAGAATCTTCAAATATTAACCCTTAGCAGATAGCATCCTTCTTCAGTCCACTACTTCTTAAGTGGTCATACCCAACTGTGTTACATGACCACTTCACTTT
>NW_004524748.1:1406847-1415102 GCF_000260255.1 Octodon degus
CAATTTAGGCACAATTGAGATTACCAAGGCATGTGGAGTTTAAGCAATGTAGGGATTGATTGTAGACCCTGCATAGCCGGGCCAAGGTAAAAAGACTACTGGCCCTAAACAAGTTGTGAGAGCATATTTTATAGGGGAGCTTAGATATGGGAGGAGGGCATTCCTGACGAGGGTGCAAAATTTGGGGTACCTGAGTAAGGGTCTAGGTCTGGCTGATAGGTTGGTTTTAGGTACAGGGGGTTCTGGCAGACACAGCATCTCATTTTTTCATGGAAGCATTTCTCTGTGGGTTGAGCTCCATGGTGCAGCTTTCAGCTTCTTGTTGGTGTTATGGACTTACAGGTGTGAATAACAGATCTTCTTGGAGAGTTTCTCATGTCCTAGTTGGGCAGGGGTCTAGTTTGGAGACCTGAGTATGTATATAAATATGCCATGCATCCTTAATTAATAGCCAGTTCTCTAATTTCATTTTACATTTCATTTTTTGCCTCTGTGATTTTCTTTTCTCTCTAGTAATGTAAGATGTTATAATATATATTGAGGCAAACACTTCTAGTTGGAGTTCCTAGCTCTCAACTTGACGTGAAAAAAAGCTATCCACTTAAACTCTCAACTTCAGTTTAGTCACCTGTAAAATTGAATTGTGCACTCCCTCTAACCTTTATCTTCTATATATAATCTGATAAATAATCACCATAAACACATCATGATAAAAATATTAGTTGATTTTTCTAATAAACTGTGTAAAGAAGCAAATGTAGATTACGGAACAGATTGTGAGCCATAATGTGATGTAACCATATAGCGATGCAATAATTTAAATGATATATTTGAACAGAAATGAAAAAAGCAAATGCAATCATATATTATGAGTTTATATCTAAATATATCATTTGATTCTCAAAACAATGTTTTGAAAAGTTTAACATTCCTATGTTGTAAGAATAGGGTCTAACTTATTGTCTCAGTTAATTTTTCTTTCTTTGCTGGGACAAAATACCCAACACCCAAAATTAAAGAAGAAAAGTTTATTTAGGTCACAGTTAGTGGAGGTTTCAGTCCATTCTGGGCTGGATCCAGGGCAGAGCGGCACATGGCAGAGGGCAGCCATTCATGGAGGTGGAAAAAACCAAAGAGCAGGAGGAAGGGAAGCAGCTGTGGCCTCCTCTTTCCCCTCCTTACATTGTAATGCAGATTACCCATCCCAGATCAGGTTTAGCACCCCACCCATAATTATCCAATTAATTGGATCATCAATTAATTGTAAACTGTAAAAGTCACCCCATGTCTGCATGAGGCTTTGGCTGCACAACTAGATAGAAACCATAAAATTCTGCCCCTGGCCTCCCAAAGACTCATGCACATCCCTTTAAGCTAAAGGCATTTTAGTCCATCTCTAAGAGTTGCCAAAGTCCCAACAGTTTCAGCATTACTGAAAAGTCCAAGTCCCAAGTCTCCTCCAAGATCTAAGGCAAACTCTTAGCTGTGAGCCCCTGTACAAAAGAAAAGTTAAACACATCCAACATTCAAAGGCATAAGATAAACATTATCATTGCAAAAGGTACAAACAAAGGCATAAAAAAGATTGGGTTCAAAGCAAGTTCAAACTCCAGAAGGACAAACTTTACATCCTGTAGTTCCATGTGGAACATCCAAAGCAACTTGTAAAACTGTGGGCTCCAGATGGCTCCAACTTATAGAACTTCTGTGGGTTGTAGCTCCCACGGCTTCTCCCTTGGGCTGGCTTTACTCCCTCCTTGCAGTTTTCCTCAGATTATCAACATTCCTGGCTTCCAAACATCTAGGGTTTCAACTGTATGTTAGGATTCTCACTCACAGCTTCACATACTGCCCTCCCAGGGACACACTGTCTGGGCTTCCAGGCCTTCTTCTGAAATCTAGGTGGAATCTTTCTTATCCTCAGAACTCTTGAATTCTGCAAGAACCCAAAATGAATGCCTTATAGATGATGCCCAGCTGAAGAAGTGGCCAGGTGTTCTTCTCTATTGGCTGTCGGAGTCAAAGGCCTAGATCTCTGAGCACACTTAACCTGATTCTGAGGGATAAATTCCCTGTAATACCACCATTCTGGAACCTAGCATGGCTGCCACCACCATTCTAGAACATGGTGCTCTGCATCTTTCTGCACCAAGAAAAGTCTTTTGTCTTTGAAGTTTTGAGGTTGGAAGTGGTGCAGACTTGCCCCTTACTGTGATGCCCTGAAGCAATCCTACTTCTCTCTTCTTCGTTCTCAGAAATGGAGATCCTCTCAGCTTGATCTTTGCAGTCCAAAGCTTTATTTCTACTTCCTTTCTGAACAAATTCACAACATTTTAAGTCATCCTGCTAGGCTCTTTGTTCTTGATTCTCAACATAAATCTTACTATATGCCCCTAACAATAGCCATACCACTGCCTCAACATTCAACTGCACTGAAATTTATTTTTCAAGATTAAACAGTCCACCATGCTTAATCTTTGTCTCAGGCAAAGTCTCTGGATTCAAGCAAAATAGAGACAAATTATCTGCCAAGCCATGACATATATTGTCTGCAGTCCAACAACCAATTCAATCCTTCTTCCCAGCAGAAACCTAGTCATTACAGGCTGGATTTCTATTATCCTTCTTATCTTCTCAGCTCTGCCCAGAATCTCCCATACAGAAAAGCAGAAGGTGTTCCAGTGCTTCTCTTATAGGTGACATCTCTGAACCCTTCCTATCTCTTCCCATAAACTGTTTCCAAAGGCTCATAATCCACATGGTCAGGTTTATACTCACAGCAATGAATGCATTTCTCTAGTACCAAATTCTGTCTTAGTTACTTTTCTCTTGCTATTGGAAGAAAAACATGACATTCAAATTTAAGGAAAGAAAGCTTTATTTAACTCAGTTTGTGTGTGTTTCAGTCCATACTTGACTAGCAGAGGGCCACAGTCCATGGCTGCAGAAGATAGTAAAAAGCAAATGGAGGGACAACAGCTGTGGCTGCTAGCAAACTTTCTTACCCTACTTACATTGCAATGCAGATTACCCACCCCAAGGCAGGTGTAGCACTCACACCCATAATCCCAGCATTGGATCATTCATTAATTGCAAACACTAGAAGCCACCCCAATGAAGCTCTTGGGGACCAACTAGATACAAACCATAAAACTTATTAATAGATATAATAGATTTTTCCTACACATGACATCACTCTACACACTTAATTCAGAATTTCTACTTTTCATGTACATTTACTGTGACTGTTTTATAATTATATAAATTGTAACCTCTGAGATGAGATGAAATAAAATTTAATGAAAAAGAAGGCCAGGGAGATAGCTCAGTGGTCTATGCCCCTGTCTGCCAAGCATAAGGGCCAGGGTTTGATCCATGGTATGGCATGCTAAGCTTGTCCCATACTGAGCTGGCCAATGAAACTGGGCATGATGGCGCATGTCTGTTATTCAAGCTTTGGGGAAGATGAGACAGGAGGATCACTAAGAGCCTGAGCTGCATACTGAGACCATGTAATTAATAAATAAATAAATACTACTGCTTCTAATCCCATCATATCTGCTTCTCAAAGACAAGGGGAAGACTGTGCAGCCAGTACTGCAGTTTGTGGATTGAAATGTCTGATCAAGCATCTAGCCATAGTGTCTGAGCACTCTAGAAATTGTTTCCTAGATACAGGAGTGTTGGTACCAGACATCTGCATATTCTCAAAGTTCATTTCTAAACAGTGAAGAATCTTAATTAGAATTCTGATTTCATAGTTCATTTCTAGAACTCATATAAATACATATGTCAGGGGAACCTCATTTTTATCCAGAAAAAAATGCACATATCAACATCTAGATATCCTCAAAAGAAGGTGAAGAGAATGCAATTTGAAAAGATTTTTTAAATAATCCATCACAATATATCAGAATTTTTATTTTCAGTGGAGTTTGTTCCACATTTCCTTTATTCATTAATTTGTTGATGCACAATGCAGTACTACTCGGCCATAAAGGAAGATAAATTGAACTCATTTTTAAGATAATAAATGCAAATTTGCATCACATTTTTATGGGAAATAAAATCAGGCACACAAATATAAATATCACATTACTTCTCTTATATGTGAAATCCAAAATATAAATAAAGAACAAAAAAAAGATAAATGATTAAAAGTAGAGAGACAGATCTTTCCAAAATGGGAAGGGAACCAGGAGATGGAAAGGCAAGGGAAGGAGAAATGAATGAAATTTGTGCTATGTGCATGTACATGGAATATAATCATTATTTGCTACAAATATATACTAAAGAAAAAAATATTAAAAGTGAAAACTGGGGTTAAAAAAAGTTAAGTCTTTGAAATACTAATCTTTAGCCTTGGCTGTTCTTCTGGTTTAGATTGTTAAGAAAGAAAATATCCCCCACAGCTCACGTGTTTAGAGAAGGGGGTTTGGGAAGGCTACGGGCTCATGGTGGAGTTCTACTCAAAGCCTATGCTGACGTGCTGTGAGGAGGGAAGGGCTGCTCATATGCAACCCTGGAGGTGTGACCTGGCAGGGAGGAGCAGCTCCCTTCCTGACGCCTCTCCTCCTTCCTGTATCTTCTGGCCGCCACAGTGAGAGCAGTTTTCCTCTGGGAAACCATATTACAATTCCTTTCCTGCCTTGAAAACCCCCAAAGATGGAATGGATCCCCCATGATTCATGTATAAATTGGTGTTCACTAGGAAACTGATCTAACACAAGATACGCAAATACAAAGAAATTTAAAAGACTGGCTTACATTGACTTCCCACAGAGTTAGCCATGAAGAGTGAAAAGGTCAGTCTGCCCTGGAGATATAAAGAGTCCAATGAAAGCCTGCAGCTCTGTGCAGTGTCATGTATGAATGCATATCAGGAGGTACAAGGCTCTGACTGGAAGCCAGAGACGACTTCCAAGATAATGGCACAGACTGGAGCTTCTCTGAGGAAACAAAAGCCAGACTTCTTTCTTTGTTTCCTTTTCTTATTATTCTGGGGATAAGCCTCCATAGCATGGGTCTTCCACACCCAGAACTATGCTGAGCCAATTTTTTAAATTAATTAATTAATCTATGTATTTATTTGGTACAGGGGCCTGCTACACAGCTCAGACTCATAGTGATCCTCCTGTCTCAGCCTCCCTAGGGCTGGGATTGCAAGTGCTCCCCACCATGCCAGGTTCTTGGGTCTGCACAGCTTGAGATTCTGGAGATTGAACCCTGTCTTTAGGATTACCAGGCAGGTGCTTTGAGCAGAGAGCTATCTCCTTGGCCTGCTGAGCAAATTTAATTTGACATTCCTTATTCAAATTGATCAAATGACTTAAACTTCACAAGTCATAAATAAAAATAAAAATAACCCTAAGTCCTTTGAGTTATATCAGGTATTTTGTCCCAACAATGAGATAGCAACTAAAACAGCCATGAGCTATTAAACATAAATTTGAACTGTTTTTTTAGGAGCCTTATTGAGGTATAATTGATACACAAAGGACGGTATCTATGTAGTAAATATAGGTCGTGAGTTTGGACATATACCCCACTGTGACACTTCAGCTACCACTAGGTTATATTAGATATCAATAGGGTTGACATGAATGGAAGTATGATAAAACATGCCACTTTAGCATAAAGGATTACTTTGAATTATAAAAAACAAAAGATATATAGGGGGCCCTTGCACTGTCCTCTTTCTTCCAAAAGCCCCATATAAAATTCTCATGTGAGTGATACTTCTGGTGTACAATGAGGAAAGTGGTGTTCTTATCAACAGAGAAATAAAGATAAGACTAAGAAAAATCTGTACATCAAATTTTGTTAAACTATCTTGATATTCTTTTCAGAGATAACTGCCACAGCCAAGACCCCCTTGGTCTAGAGATATTTTCAAGATTCACTACTCTTTTCACAACTTAGGATGCAAACAGTTAGTTCTAATGGATTCTTTGGTCTTCATGTCCTCTAAAGTAGGTGTACAAATCTGTGTGTATTCTTTTCTTCTCATTCTGTTTTATGCCAATTTAATTTTCTGGTCCAACCAGATAGTACTAAGAGGTTTAGGCAAAGCTTTGCTTCTCTTTACAGATTATTAAATAATCATGAAAGAAACTGATGTAAAATAAAGCAAGATGACTTTATTAGTTAAATACTCAGAAGCTGCATTAATGACACTGGACTGAAACCATAGCATTGGAATTTTGCTAAATGTGAGATTCTAGGCTACTTAACCTCTCTGTTCTTTAAAGGCAAAAAAAAGTGACAATAACATTACCCAACACTTTGTTTTATTTTAAGGATTACATACAAAGTGTATGTGAAAAACATCTTGCGCATTGATCAGCACTTAGCATAAACATTGCTATTAAAAATAATAATAAAGTCAGACTCATTATATCAGACATATCCAGCCCATTCAAAATTTTAAAATAATTATAATACTAATCTCTCTCTCTCTCTCTCTCTCTCTCTCTCTCTCTCTCTCTCTCTCTCTGTGTGTGTGTATGTGTGCGCGCGTGCGTGTGAGTGTGTGTGTTTCTATCTGTCTCTGTGTGTCTCTCTATTAATATCATTTTATAATGTCTTGGTTGCTTTCCTCTCATTGCTGGGATAAAATATCTGATGCCCAAAATTAATGAAGGAAAGTTTTTTCTTTCAGTTTGTAGAGGTTTCAGTCCATAAACATATGGCTACAAGGTAGGGTGGCACATGGCAGAGTGCAGTGGTTCATGGATGAAGGAAACAGCAAGACAGCAGGAGAGAAAAGGGAGGGGCAGCAGCTCCAGAGGCAGAGAGCAGAAGGAGCAAGCCTCTCTCCCTCCCTTGTGCTCGGTCGAGGCTCTGCCCCAGAGCAGGTGCAGCACTCGCACCCATAGTCCTAGCGTTGGGTCATAAATTAATCACAACCTCCAGAAGTCCATCCCATGATTGTATGAGGCTTTGGTGGAAACTAGACATAAAAGATATGATAGATAGATAGATAGATAGATAGATAGATAGATAGATAGATAGATAATTTATATTATATCTGTACTACATCTGTCTTTGTATTTTTTTCTGTGAATAGTCTGACATCATTATAGTGACCACATTTCACAACTAAATTTACCCTAGTTGTTTAAACAACAGAAGGATTGGGAAGAAAAGCTTTTTACCAAATGATAACCCCAAATAATTTTTTATTAAATAAAAATCTATTATATCTCTATTACCATTTATACTTTCTTCTATAGACTTTATTTGAACTTTTAAAACATGAGCTAAATTGACAAGCTCTACATGCATGAGGAAAGCATTTTTCTCCACATTACATGCCCTGTGATATGGTTTTTGGTAATGAGAATTTCCTATGACAGTACTTAGTACATAATACATTCTAAATAAGTATTTCCTCATTTATCTATAGTTGTAAAGGTGCTTTACAAAATGCTGTCCTCTTTGAAGTATTAATAAAAGTTCTCAGTGGACAATATGATATAGTTGAAATCAGCAATGTGATAAAGTACAGGAACATGAGTTTTAAGTTACACTGTTGTGGTAGGCCACAAAGTGCTCACAAGGTACTCTTCCCCGTATGTATCCCCTTTCAATGAGATCAACCTTCTCTTTTTCTTAGCAGTAAAGTTTATTTCTCCACTTCTTAAAATTGGAGCTGATCATGTGACTTTACTGAATATAACTTTTAAGATGTAGTAGAGTCTTTGAGCACTGAGTGGCTGCCACTTCCTGCCACAACCTTCTATCAATGCTCAGGGTAATTCCTTGAATAATAGTGATCTGGAGAGTGATGCTAAGCCTTGCAGCACCCAGCCTGTCCCAGGGGTGTGAGGGAGGCTACTTACATTACTGAGTCTCTCCCTACCCAAACTGACCTATGCAGGACAACCTCAGAGGGCACACAGAATCTTGAGGGAAAAGTCTGCATCATTTTGTAGAACTTTCTTGAAATACCATTAGCTAAACAGAAGCAAAAACCTGAAATGATTCACAGTAAACTTTTTCCATTCAAATTATTAATGCAAACTTCAGCAGGTGATTGAGTATACAGAAACTTAAACACCTTAACTGAAAAACTGGAATAGTACCTCCTTTCTATACGGTTATGGTAAGAAATAAAGATGAACATTTAAACCCCCAAGCACATTGGCTGGTTTCTGCTTTATTTCCTTTTCATTATTTTTTCTTTTATTTTCTATTGATAATGTTTTTAGAATATTTTTAAGACCTGAAATGTATTTTTGTGGAAGATGTAC
>NW_004524748.1:1416477-1421140 GCF_000260255.1 Octodon degus
TGATTCCTCTATTTTTTACAACCTTTTAACAGCATGCGCTACTCCACCCAGGTACTGTGGATTACCCAAGTCCTTAAACTGTCACTCAAAGGTACCCTCCATTCCCTTAACTAGCTTTCATCTAATTCCAGCTAATAAAAAACCTAGTAAGCATCATCTCTTTTCTTTCTGTTTTATCTTAGTTGTCAATCTATACTGGGGACAATAATACTGTTAAGATATAAATATTTCAAATATTAATGCTCTCCAGCTATAACTGGAGTTTCAACTTTGCTTAGAAATCTTTGGCCATTTTCCTTTGCTCCTCTGGTAGGTAACCATTCCCAATGCTCGACACACTTCTTTATACTCTAAAAAACCTATACTTATTCATTTATTTATTTAAAATTTTGTGTTAATGCTCATATATATGTCTGTGTACATATATACAAATATGAATGATAAAAGAATTAAAAAAATTATGAAATATCTTTGCTCTAATGAGTTGAGTCTTATTTTATAAAGAAAAATTCAAACAATACAGAAAATAATTATAGTTTTGTAAATATTGTGAAAGAAATAGGTTGTTCTGAACAAAGTAATGTAAGGGTCGAGTCGTCGCGAAGGAAGACCCCAAGAGTCGGTCTCTCATGCAAATCGCAAAGGGAAAGTTTTATTATCTACATATACGTAGGGCAGTCTGAACATGCAGGAACAGAGCGTGCCTTCAGTGTAGCAGGCATAGTTTTTAAAGACAAAATCCACAATATGGGGAGGGAGCAAGCAAGGTACAGAAGCAGATCACATTGGTTAGTTTAGGTAGACCTTTAAAATAATTGGTGGGTTTGAGACTATATGTCTTTTTAAGGAAATTAAGAGGGGGTAGGTAAAGGGTAACTATGAACTAATCCCGTGGCTCTGGGGGTATGTAGAGATCGGGTGGGTTTAACCAGACATTGCGACCTTTTCTGAAGAATGTCCTAAGCCTGGAGGTAATGTTCTTTTCAGTTTGGCCTGAGGTTTTATGACTCCATCTGGAGTTTCTGGAGTATGGGTTACTCAAGCCCTATGCTCATAAACCGGTGGGTGGTCTCCGGAATTTGAACTTTAAAAATTATTTGGGCCTTACAGTAAAAATTAGATTAAGCAGGTAAAGATGGTTAGTATTTCTAAAATTAGAATAAAACATCTTTGGAGCCCTGGGAAATAAGTCAGTGATCTAAATGCCTGCCCAGCAAGTGCAAGGACCCAGGTTCCATCCCTGGTACCACATGCTGGGCCAGCCCTATGTCAAGCTGGCCTCATGTCACGCTGGCCACCAAAACCAGTTGTGGTGGCACATGCCTATAATCCTGTGATGGGGAGGCTGAGACAGGAGGATCACAAGTCTAAGCTCCTTAGTGAGACCCTGTACCAAATAAATAAATAAAAGGCACATACAACTAGAATAAAACATCTTTTGTATGACATATCTAAACTAGAATTCAAAAGATGAAAAGACAACCTTAAAAGATCTATAAAAGTATCCCAAAGCAAGTAGCACTACGTAAGAATTATTTTAGTTATTGCTCTCTAGAAGACAAATAATATGAAAGTTACACATGTACATATGTTTATACAAGCATTATCTTATTCTTATTACTGAGACAACATACCTGATATGCACAAGCTGAAGGAGAAAAGGTTTATTTCAGCATTCTTCAGTTGGTAGTGGTTTCAGTCCACAGTTTACTGGCTCCAGGGCATGGTGACACAGCAGAGCGACATGGCAGAAGAGGAAAAGGTCATGGCCCAGAAGGCACAAGGCAGAAAGTCCCAGCAGCAGATGCAGCATGCCTTCCCTTTTATCCCATCAAAAATACCAGCTTTTGGGTAGTGCCACCCAGAGCTACAATAATTACTATCAGAGGATTTAGTATCACCCACCATTAATCCTAATATCACATGCCCTAAACCAAGTCAGCTCCCAAACCCCCAATGTGTGATTGAATGAGGCTTTGTGGAGTATAGACCAAAGATGCTTGGAGTCAGCCTGGCCACGGAGGCACAACTCATTTTAACTGAAAGTTTCTAGTGTGTGTTTTTTGAACCATACCACTTAGTAAATATAAGGAATGTTGTGTACTTGCATTTGATACATGTCTTCTTTGGAGGTGGTCCTGCACAAAGCAGTCTTTCCTTCTCTTGGGAAGAAGGGGGCTGTAAGCTGTGTCTTGTCCATTGACATCTCGATGTGAGTCACACTGAGGTCTTTGTGCCTCACCTGGAAACACAGGCTGTGTGTGCAGCAGGGGAGAGTATGTTTCTAAATTTCATGTATTTTAAAGTTGTGCTTTGTTTGAATACTATACTGGCTTGCTCTCTGTGTTTATAATAAAGAACTGAGAGAACCGTGCCTCTCATTGTTACAAAAGGAAGGTGGTTTTCCTTTCTCTCTGTCAACTGATCATAGAGCTAATCCTGTGCAATCGTATATGCATAGTAAGAGGCAATAGGGATGATAGAAGAAGGAGTAGCCACAGGCATTTGAGGTTTGTTGCATGGGACTTGTGGCTTCAGGACTTACTCAGGCCCAATCACATGAAGAACACTCATTTTATGAGGGGTTGTTGCTGTGTACATCTGGACTGATGACTCAGTAGGCCAGTTAATATCCAGTCCATGATGTGCAGCTCAGGCCACATAGATGTGCTACTGTCAACCACTCACTTTCCACTAAAAGCATGGAGGACAGGGGCTGCTTCCCAAAGGGAGGGTAGTCATCCACATATGATGGCAAAGCTTTGATTACAAAATTCTAAGGGTCTCCAAGTATTGCTAGTGGGGTCCTTCCAGTGGCTCCACATAGCTTCTCTAGCTGCCACTGATTCTGCAAGTACCATTGGATCTCTTGGGTCATAGGGCCGAAGTGACAGAGCAAATGGAATAGCACCACGGACCTGTGGCAGAGCTTTTTCTGGTTGAGGGGCCCTCTCAAACTTAGCTGCTTTGTAGTGATTCAGAGAATGGACCAAATTAATGCATAGAAATGAGTGATGTATAAATAGGCCCAGGAGGCACTGTGCATCTTTCTTGGCTGCAGGAAGAGCCAAACGCAACTGATCCTTCACCTTGCAAGGGAGGTGTCTGCATGCTGCAAATCACTGGACTCCTAGGGATTAGACAGAGGAGGAGGCCCTTGACTATTAGTCAGATTTATCTCTTATGCTCTGACATGCAAATGTTTCACTAACAATCTGGAGTTCTTATTATCTCTTTCTCACCATGTGGACAAATCACGTCATCAATGTAATGGACCAGTGTGACATATTGTGAAGAACAAAGTACCTGCAAACTAAGTTGTGACACACAGCCAGAGAACTGGTATACTTCTGTAGCAGGATAAGGAAGGCATATTGTTGGCTTTGACAGCTGAACACAAATTGTTCCTGTTGGGACTTACGGATAGATATGGAGAAAAAGGTATTTGCTAATTCAACAGCTGCATATCAGGTACCAGATGTGAAAATCTTTTGCTGTAATGAGGGAGCCAAGCCTAGTAAAGCAGTTGCAACTGCAGTGACCATTTCATTGGGACTTTGGCAATAACCTGTCATACCCCAAGACCTAGCTACATTTTGTAAGTCAAATAAGAGTATTAATTTGCAAGGTGATAGGAAACACCACTCCTGCATCTTTCAAGTCCTTGGTGATGGCACTAATTTTGGCAATCTTTCCATGAATGAAATATTGTTTTAGATTTACCATTTCACCAGCTGGAGGAAATTTTAATGGTTTCCATTCAGTTTTTACCACCATAAACCCCTCCCAATATAGTGATTCTGCCAAGTGCAGTATGTAAATCGCAATTATACATTCTGGAACTAAGGAAGCAACCACAGCATAGATTCAGGAACCCTCTGGACCCACTGGAATTTGGACTTAACCAATACCCAACTGATCACCTGATTCCATGAGCCCCTACTCTTTATGGCCACAATGAAGTTGAGGTCTCCTGCAATCAGCATTAGTTTAGAACCCGTGTCCAAATGTCCTTTCTGTCACTGTATGGTTACACTAGTGAAAGGTTATAGGTCACTTGAAAAAAGAATAGCAGACAAATCAATATATAACTTTTTGGTGTGCATGGGAGTCTTTCCACAAGTGTACCTGACCTTAAATTCATTCAAAAGCCTTACGTCGGCAAACAAACTCAAGAATGGGAACTAGACAAAGTCCTGCGAATTTGTTCTTATGACTGAGGTAAACTTTTTTTTTCTGCAATACTGAGAGTCTGTCTCAACCCAGAAAGAATGACTATAATCAAGAAGTCAACCAATAGCAAATGCTGGAGGTGTTGTGGGAAAAAAGGAACCCTTCTCCACTGTTGGTAGTAATGCAGACTGGTATAATCACTATGGAAATAAGTGTGAAGTTTCCTCAAAAAGCTAGGATTGGAAGTTCCATTAAAACTATTTATTCCTAGGGCCAGCGAGATAGCTCAGCAGACTAAACGCCTGCTTAGACAAGTGCAGGGATCAGGGTTCAATCCCCAGCACCGCATGACACACAGGCACCGCCCCTGGGCATACTGAGCTGGCCACTGAGACTGGGCATGGTAGTACATGCCTGTAATCCCAGCACTGGGGAGGCTGAAAACAGGAGGATCACTATGAGCCCAAAATGAGTGGTGAGAGCCTGTGTG
>NW_004524748.1:1422915-1424387 GCF_000260255.1 Octodon degus
CAAATGTTAAAGAAAGAATATTGGCAAAAATAATAGCAGAAAACTTCTCAAATGTGGCAAAACAATCTGACACACAAGTAACCAAAGAATATAGAGCTCCAAATAATATCAACCCAATTAAAACTCCACCCAGAGGGGCCAGGGAGATGGCTCAGTAGAATAAGTATTTCCTTGGCAAGCGCAAGGGCCTGAGTTAAATCACTGCTTCTGCCAAAATAAATAAATAAATAAAGAATTAAATAAACTCCACCCAGATATATAATAATCAAGATCCCAGAAATTCAGCAAAAGAACAATATATTAAAAGCCATTAGAGAAAAGAAACAGATCACATTTAAAGGAAAACCCATCAGAATAATGGTAGATTACTCTTCATAAACCATCAAGTCAAAAAGAACATGGAGCAAAGTATTTCAAGTCTTGTAAGAAAACAAATTCCAACCTAGATTGATATACTCTCCAAAACTCTCTTTCAAGTTAAACAGGGAAGTGAAGTATTCCCATGACAAAGAACAACTGAAGAATTTCATGATGAGAAAGTCAACCCCACAAAGACTGCTGAAAGATATTTTAGAGGGGGATCAAAATGACCACAACTCCATGAATGAGAATGGAAAGAAATGATGAAATAGGGAAAATATTTAAACACAGGAGAAAAATAGGTAACAAACAGCAGGAAAACATGTCAAACATAAGTCAATACATATCAGTTATAACCATTAATGTAAATGGACTCAATTTACCAATTAAAAGAAATAGACTGGCAGAGTGGGTTGGGACGCAAAATTCAACTATATGCTGCATACAATAAACACACTTAAATCATACAGAAATGCATAGGATGAAAGTCAAAGGATGGAAAACAATACTACATGCCCAGGACCTCAGAAAAAAGCAGGAATAGCAATTCTTTTCATAAACAGTCTGAACTTCAAACCAAGAATGATTAAATGAAATAAAGAAGGCCAATACATATTGGTTTGGGAAAATACAAGAAGAGGTAATAGTCATAAAATTGTATGCATTAATTATGAGAGCACCCAACTATATAAAACAAATCTTAATGGACATGAAAAATTTAATATGCAATATCACAATCTTAACAGGGGACCTTTACCTTCTTTCAAAAAGATAGGTCAAGAAGACAAAAAAAAAATTAGCAAAGAGGTATCAGAACTGAACCAGAATATGGAACAAATGGACTTAGTGGAAACATACAGAGTGTTCTACCCAATCACATCTGAATAAAGGTTCTTTTCAGCTGCACAAGGATCATTTTCTAAAATAGACCACATACTAGTCCATAGGACATGCTTAAGTACATGCAAGAAAACAGAAAATATCCTCTGCATACTGTCTGACCACAGTGCAATGAAACTGGAAATTAATGACAAAAGAAAACAGAAAAATGCCATAAACACTGGAAATTAAACAACACCCTTCTGAGCAACCAATGGGTTACAGATGAAATT
>NW_004524748.1:1425543-1440826 GCF_000260255.1 Octodon degus
CAAACTGCTAATATAATTCTAAATGGAGAAAAACTGAAATCTTCTGCTCTCAGAACAGGTTCAAGACAAGGATGTCCTCTATCACAAGTTCTATTCAACATAGTTTTGGAACAATTAGCTAGAGCCATTAGACAAGAGAGAGAAATAAAAGGAATAAGAATAGGAATAAAGAAGATTTTAAATTATCATTATTTACAGATGACATGATACTCTACTTGGAAGACCAAAAAATGCCACCAAGAAACTACTAAAATTAATACACAAATTCAGTACTATAGCAAGCTACAAAGTCAATACCCAAAAGTCAGTATCATTCTTCCACATAGATAACAAACACAATGAGAGGGAAATTAGAGAAACAATACTTTTTACAATGGCACCACAGAAAATGAAATAATTAGGAATTAATCTAACTAAAGTAGTAAAAGATCTATTCAGTGAAAAATTATAGTGCTCTGATAAAAGAGATCAGAGAGGATTTAAGAAATGAAAAGTTAATCCTTGCTCCTGGATAAGAAGAACAAACATTGAGAAGATGGCCATATTCTCAAAATAGTTATAAAACTTTAATGCAATTCCTATCATACTACCAACATATGTGACAGACATAGAGAATTTTTTCTGAAAATTTATTTGGAACTAGAAAAAACCTAGAATAGTGAAAGCAATCCTGGACAACAAAGGCAAGGTAGTAAGCATTACAATCCCTGACTTGAAATTATACTACAAAACTACAGTGATAGAATCAGCATTATATTGGAGAAAAGTAGATTTGAGGATCAATGGAAAATATGAGAAGATATAGATACAACTACAAACACACTCAGCCATATTATCTTTGAAAAAGGGGCCAAACATGCTCACTGGAAAAAAGATATCATCTTTAACAAATAGTGCTGGAAAAACTGGCTCTCTATATGTTGAAATCTAAAACTTGAACAGGGTCTGTAATGATGCACAGAAGTAAAGTCAAAATGTATTGAAGATCTAAACATTAAAAGAGAAGCACTAAATCTCCTGGAAGACAAAATGGGTAAAAACCTTGAAGTCATAGGGGTAGGCACACATTTCATGAACAAACATCAAACTGCACAAAAAATACATGAAAGAACTAGCAACTGGGACCTCTTCTTACTGAGAAAACTTTGCACATCCAAGGAAATCACCAACAGAGTGAAAAGACAACCCACAAATTTGGAAAGAGTCTTAACTAATAAGCACTCCAACAAGTGTCTTCTATCTATAATGTATAAAGAACTAAAAAACAATAAGGACACAAAATTTAAAGACTCAATCCGAAAATGGACATTCAAGTGACACATACTTCTCAGAGGAAAAAAAAAAAAAAAAAACACAAGAAGCAAATAAATACATGAAAAAATGCCCCACATCACTAGTCCTCCACGAAATGCAAATTGAAACAACATTTAGATATTACCTCACCCCACAAAGAATGGCTATCATAAAGAAATCAACCAACAACAAATATTATAGAGGCTGTGGGGCAAAACGAAAACTTCTTGATTGCTGGTGGGAATGTAGACTGATACAACCATTATGGAAATCAGTGGAGACTCCACAGAAAAATAGGACTGGAAGTCTCATTCAATTCAGCTATCCCCCTTCTGGAAATTTTCCCAAAAGAACTGAAAACATCGTATCTTAGTGATATATATACACCTACGTTTATAGCAGTACAATCTGTGATAGCCAAATCTTGGAAACAACCAAGATGCCAATCACCTGAGGAATGGTTGAAAAAGATGTGCTCTTTTTACACAATGGAGTATTACTCAGCTATAAAGAAAAATAAACTCGAAGCCTTCATAGGTAAGTGGATGCAACTTGAAGTGATACTTACAAGTGAAACAAACAAGATCCACAGGTGTAAAGATTTAATTGTCTCCCTATTTCAATAATTCAAAAGAACTAATAATTTAAAGGTATAACACAGTTAAATGGAAAGCAAAAACTTAAGGATCAAACAATGGAGAGAGAGAGAGAAAGCAGAAAAGTAAGGAAATATGGCAGGTGCAAACCCGTACATTTATATAAACAAAATGGATAAAACAATGGTCCTAAGAATCTCCATCAAGTTTCTTAAAATATTAGTTAATGGGTGGAATTCTCACCCTGATTAAGTCTATATGCTGATATCTGTGATCTAAGCATCTATAGTGAGGATAGCAGTGTGCAATACAATAACCACACTTCAAATACCTGTCATTTTGGCCTTCTAAATGGATACTGCTTCTAATTTAATATCAATTATTGCTATACTCTCTTTAAAGTAAATGTGTGTAAAAAAAAAGGAAATAAAAGAAAATAAGAAACAAGAAAAAAGAAGTCATAGGATTGTCCTGCTGCAATGTTGTATATGGTTTGATTTCAAATTTCTGTGTAAAAATGTGTAATTACTTCTTTCACATTCTATAGGAATTTAAATTTTAGAATATCCATTTTTTGGAAAACTGCAGTTCCATGTTGTGTCTAAGGTGTTTGATACTCAGACAGATAGTGATGGTAACCTTAATTGTCTCTGTTACAGGGTAATAATATCATCAAGCTCCTCTTCTGGGTGTTTAACAACTAACATTTGCAAACCAAAAGTTAGAGAAGTAGAGGGGCTACAAGGATATCCAATATTTTAACCCTAGCCTTTCAAGGTCAGTGAGGACTCAGGACATAAGAGAACCTGTGCTGTGATATCCTGTAATTCAGTAGTGTTCCAAATTTTCTGATCAAGGAGATTATGGGGCTACAGAGCAAGGTGGTCAATGATATATAGTGTCCCTAAAGAGTGTCCCCTAGAGAGAAAAAATTCTCTCCAGCTTTCACAGATATCAAATTGGTCAAGCAATGGTAATGACTCATCCAGATGGCTGACACTGACAAAAGATCTACAAGTTACTCTACATGGTTCCAGGGTAAATCCTGAGGGGATTTGTCTGACCTTGGAAGATACAAAAGTTACATATTTAGCTTTATAGGTCTTCCTTTAACTTGGTCTTAACCATCCAGCAGAAAAGTATACCTATGTGGTATTAAAAGTAATGCCATATTAATAAGCTGAGCTATAAAAGACTCAAGTTAACAACTTCTGACAATTGCCAGTTCTTCTCATAGCCCACTACTATTATGGACTATTGGATTATATTGGGTTATTTTGCTGAACTCAAGTACCT
Organism: Octodon degus; assembly: GCF_000260255.1. NCBI lineage: Eukaryota > Metazoa > Chordata > Mammalia > Rodentia > Octodontidae > Octodon > Octodon degus. The sequence continues at coordinate 1,428,729 of NW_004524748.1, forward strand.
ACAATCTTTAGACTGGCTTCAAATATGAAAAGGTCCTTTAAATACTGCTCCAAATACTGCTTCTCTAATTGCAGTGTAACACCCATCTCTGACAAAACAAAACAGAAAGGGGGATATGTTGGGAGCTATGAAGCTAATAGAGTGACTGAATATGTGTCGATGGGACTTGGCCCAGTGCCTAAAACAAGCAAGCTACCTCACTCCTGAGATGAACACCCTGTCTGGTTAAGGCTAGCTATCAGTTGTTAAGCAACCTAGTGTCATGTGTTACTAACTTCACCAAGGTGTAAATAAAGGACGGTTTTGTTTGGTAAAAAAGAGAGAGAACAAAATATATATGTATATACAAGAGGGTTAGGATAAATAAACAGCTACTTTCTCTTACTTCATTGAGAATCAGGGTTTATACTAATATTGTTTATTCAAGATATCATGTCTTCATCTTGTCCTCTGAATAACTACTACAAAGATAACAATATGCATCGTATGAATTATGGTAACCATCCTACTAACGTGTTTTGAAACTGTTTCATTACTATTTTATATTTTTTCTCCTTAAAATGATAAAACATTTTTAAAAACACAGAAAGAGAATCAACCAGTGAGTTAGCAAGAGTAGAAGAGCAGCATGCAATCATCTAAACAAATGAGCAGAGAGACATTAAATAAGGAAGTAATAGCTCAATCAGTCTGTCAAAAACTACTACAAGTTTGAGTAATGTGACATCTGAAATATACCCATGAACTGGCAATAAGTGAAGAGCATCAGTAAATTGGAGCTAAAAAAATTAATAGAACAGAGAAGCTTTAGCTCAGGTTGAGAAGGTACATTAAAAATGAATAGGAGATTTTAAAATCTGAAAGAAATGATCAATCATGCTCTTTACTTCCAAACCACCCTATAAAATTCAGGGTCAAATGATAAATAGACACAGCAGCAAGAGATATGAAGATCAAAACAACAAATCTATCCCCACTAAAGCTGAACTACAGCTAAGCCCATAGCCAATATGTGGTTCCATCTTTCCTTTTTCTTATAAAGTATGAAACCTACCTAAGAGTACATTGGGTCTGGAGAACAGACTTTTTTTATTTATCCCTATAAAAGAAAAAGAAAGAAGCAAGATAGCAAGAAAGAAAGCAAAAATGAAAGAAAACTGCATCATCTACTTAAATTCTCTAGAGATAGTATACATAGAAATTATTGTTAAGAAATCACTGACAGAGATCTTTAGCTCAGTCTACCCATGTTCGCTACATAGCATGAATAGTAGAAAGTATCCTTGTTCTATGTACATGTAGCAAAAACCATAGATTGTCTCCCAATGCGTTTCTGTTTAGACCATTAGAATTTTAAGAGGACAAATAGATCTCTATCTTAGAGGCTCTGGCTTTTTTGCTAGTGAACATTCTGAATATTCTACAGATTGTGATGGACAAAGCGATATACAATTAAGTTCAAGGTCATATCTTTCAGAAAAGTACACATCATCCTCTGCTTTCCCTCTCTCCAGTTCTGGTTTGTGAGATGTGGCCATAAACATCTCACAGAAATGGATACTCCACATTAGCAGGGAAGAGCCCCTGTGCCAGCCTGGAGCTTTAGATGAATCTATGGAACATTTGAAGCCCCTTGGGTACTATATTAAAGATAAATTCAAGTCTCTCTTGTTTGACTCTGTGTTTCACATCTACTAGTTACAATAACTTATGCTACATATAATCAGTATGTTATTTAGAATCAGTAGTATGATTGTCAAAAAATCTTAAATTAAAATTTCACATCCCAGGTTGCTATGTAAATTAAAGATAAAAATGTTTAGCTTCAAAAATCTTATAACTCTTCATTTCATGAGAAAATATTTAGTGAATTAGCTGCTGTAGTGTGGAAGAACCTCATACTTCCCCATCTAGAGACCATCCTGTATCCCTGCCATATGCATGAATCAGGTGACCTTTGCCAGACTGACAAGCCTGGGTTCCTTAGTTTGTTTTAGTGAAACATTCCTGATATTTGCAAGTACCAGTGCGATACTGGCACAAAAACCAGTCTGTTGAATAAATTTCATAGGCTTGACCGCATGTCTCAGAACTAAATTTAGACTAATGTAAGTTGGTATGTTTGGCATCATTGAGACATATTACAGATAATGCATTTGTTTTCTAGATGTTTGACATTTTCAAGAGAACAGATCATAAAATGGATTGATAATTCTTTTTCCGTCAATGCAGTGCAAATATAAGTAAAAGAAACAGTATTTATTTAAAAAGAAAAAGACACAAGTCTGGTAAAATAGCTCAGTGGATTAAACTGCCTGCAAGCAGGTGCAGGGGCTGGGGGTTCCATCCCTAGGCCTACCGTGCTAGCCCCAGCCCCAGAGCATGCTGAGACAGCAATTGAGACTGGGCGTGGTGGTACAGGCCTGTAATCCCAGCTCTTGGGAGGCTGTAAACAGGTGGATCACCACAAGTCCAATCTAGTAGTGAGACCCTGAACACCCTGTAAACCCTTCCCTATAAACACAAAATACAAAAGGAAAGAAAGAAAGAGAGAGAGAGAGAAAGAGCATAGTTATGAAAATGAAAAAGTAGAAACCTAAAAACCATGCCACAAATAGGTGGAAAATTGAAATACTTTACAAAAGAATAAATATATGGAAAAATTAGTTTAGAGACAGTGAGATGCATTTACCATTTAAATAAAAACAAAGAAAGAGTGTATGGTGGTAACCATACATAGGTATATAAATTTGGTACATTTGATGACTGAAATTTTAAGTGGCAAGTGAAATCATCTTTTTTGGAAGAAAAAAAATGTAGGAGGCTTGACTAAGTTAAAAAAGAAAAAAAAATAGTCTTAAGAAAGGAAGCGAGGAAATTTCCTTACCGAAAATTAAATTTGTTAGATTCCCTCTCAGTATTAAGTTACTTGGTGGAGTTTTATTTACAAATTTCAAGTCAACAACTTCTGGCAGTGTGAGTTCTATAGATTACTATTACTATTACCCATCACTATTACGGATTACTGGACTAGATTGGATTATTTTGCTGAATTCACGCACCTACAATATCTAAATGGCAATGGAATACCCGTCTCTGACAAAACTAAGCAAAAAACGGGGGTATAAATGAAGGAACATTTTGTATCTGTATATACAAAATAGTTAGGATAGATATATAGCTGTGTTCTCTTACTTCAATGAGAAGAAAGATTTGTACTAATAGTGTTTGGACAGGATATCATGTCTGCTTCTTGTACTATGAATGACCGCTATGAAGACAACAATATGCAATGTATTAATTATTGAAACTGTCCTTTTATCAGTTTTGAAACTGTCTCATTACTATTTGTTTCTCAATAAAATTATTTTAAAAATAAGTAAAACAAAATGGAGGCGCACAGTCTCACCTGATGGTGATAGATACTTGCTCACTAGCAGGGATATGCACATTTAAAAAGTAGACATTCCCACTGAATTGGTGGTTGTTTCCTCTCAGGAATACTTGAGCAAAGCTTAAGAGACCTAGGGAGTTGAGAGGACTTACCAGTAAGTGGTTGAGCTCTAAATGAGAAAATGAAAGTGACTGAAGTTCAGATCATGCTAAGATTGAAAAAATTGTACTCACATGAAATACTAGATACTGATCTCCTTGTGAGTATTGAATACCTGCTTCCCGATTCTCACTTTCTGTTAATGGCCTTTATTCGTGTTCCTCTAGGGAGAGATTAAAGAAAAAATGCCACAACAAGAAAAAATTTACCAATACCCCAACAATTTCTCCTATGTGTAACAGCTGGTCCAGCTCTGAACACATATTCTAAAATTCCATCCTGCTATAAGGCTCCACTTTTCATATACAGCCCAGCATCCCACACGCACGAGGCAAGCACTGGGCCACAAAAGTTCACTGTGGGCTTGCCCTGGCTACCCCACCTTGGATTATCCTCCTTGTGCCAAGGACCTCCCCTCTGTAAGAACCAATGGAAAGCATTTAGTGCTCCTCCCCCTCTGTCTGCTGTAATAGACATGTGAATTGCACACTTTTGTCAAATGTTCTTTTCTCTTTGCTTTGCAGGATTCTTGCTTGTTCTGGTGATCCATATTTCCTCATAGTTTCATGGTTTTCTCAGCCCCCTTTGACAACTTCTCATCTGAGTTACTGAACATTGGCACCTGCAAGCTCTTCAGACTCCATTTGTGCATCATCTACACTAATCTTCTCTGTTATCTCATCCAATCATATGACCTTGCATAGCTTCAGTGTGCTGATGACACCAACATCTGTATCTCCTAGTGAGGTATCCTTAAACTCTAGTCTGAAGCTGGCTATGTGATATTTCCATCCAAATCTCTATGAAAGACTGTGTGCTTACCGAGTCTCAAAACAAACCCATAATTTTGTACCACAAATCTTGTGTGTGCTTTAGAGGTACTTAAAAACATTAAAGTTAATCTCTCTCTCTCTCTCTCTCTCTCTCTCTCTCTCTCTCTCTCTCTCACTTTTTGTTACAGGGTCTCACTATACAGGTCAGACTTTTAGTGATCCTCCTATTTTCAGCCTCTCTAATGGTGGAATTACAGAAATGCACCACCACACCCAGTCTCAGTGGCCAGCTCAGCGCACCCAGGGGCGGGGTCAGCACAGCACGTGGTGCCAGGAATTGAACCCCAGTCCCTGCACTTGCCTAAGCAGCTGCTTAGTCCTCTGAGCTATCTCATAGGCCCTGAACTTAATCTTGATGCTGCCACTTCTTCACATTCATCTTGTAGGCACATATTTCTCTGACCTTTGAAATATGTGTACCAAATCCAAATTTTTCACAAATCCTTATACTTAATACCCTTAATCTAGTGTAATTTCATCTCTAACCAAAAGTGTGGCAATATATTTCCGGTTTTATTCCTTCCATCTTTATTTCCTGTACTGCGTACAGAGTGACTAGCTTGAAATATTACATTGTTTAATTCCTAGAAACTCTTCAGAGTTTTCCATCTTAATGTCCTACATTCTCATAGTGGATTATAAGGCAGTATATGACTTAATTTCATTTTCTCCTGTTTTTCTCTGGTCTCAGAGACACGAAGTAGTGTAGGAATTTTCTGTTCTTCTATTTAAAGTCCTTACTATCATTTCATTGCTTTTCATTGGCAGTGCTGGATGCAGGAAAGATTCTGATGCTGGATTCCCTACAACCACCGGGAGAGTAGACTTTTTCTCTGAAGAGAACTAATGTACTTTATTGTGAAAGACATCATCAAGCATGATGTACATTAGCCTGTTACTGCAAACTTGATCCTACTGATACATCAAACATATTGTAATCTGCAATAAGCCAGCAGCAATATACATGCTGTTAGTTTTCATACAAAACCCCTCGAATCTATATTTTTTTTAAAAAAACCTTAGCATCTCATCTCTTTTAGGTTACATTATATTTCTGGTTCTTTGTCTATGTTTGTTCTTTCCTGAACTCAGTTTTATAGCTTGATTTTCACTCTAAAAGTAGACAAAATGCCTTTTTGAGAGCACTATTTCTACTCAAAGGCAACGCTTTCACCTTCCTTCCTAGGTTTTAACTACATTGCTCCATCCACTAGAGTACATTTTTTTATTATTATTTTAAGGAGAATAGAAAGATAATAGATAAGACATTAGATGAGATTGGGCACATCCAGGGTGATATTGCTGTAGACAGATAAGATATTAGAAATGATGCACAATTTCAAAAAAACCAAGATGATAGTGGGTGTCATATTGAAAATTGTTATACAATTCCACTTGCTTTTTTTTTCAACTTTTATGCATCAACATTATTCCATTCTGAAAAAACAAAGCAAGATCCCTTTGACTCTCTTTACTTTAAAATTTCATTTTGATTTGCTTTTCACTGCCCAGGCCCTTGAAACAATGTTGCATCTTCTTTTTCACGTACAACAGTCACGGTTTTTAAAAAAAAAAATCATTTTCTAACATTTTTTCTTCCCTAACAGTCCACTAAAATTGGTTTGAATGTGTAGATAGTTCACTTCCTAACATAGTACACAAACTAGGCAGGCCATGCAGACACGGGCACACACATGCTACCTAATCTATCTTAAGGACACTCTAAAGCACATGAAAACATCCAATCCTTTAGTAGGAGGCTTCTGCCTCTCCCTTTCCCTCTTCCGATCTCTCTCTTTCTGACACTCTTTGTAAATTCAGCCTAATAAAATATAAAATTTTTATTATATGCCTCTTAAAATATAGAATTGCTTTGAGAAAAGGGAACCAATGATACTCCTGCTTTTAATTCAACAGAAAATATTTTCATTGCCTTCAATCTCTTTTTTTTTTCCAAAGCAAATTCACTTTTTTCTACACTTTCTAGGCACATCTATCTCCTTTTTCTTCTGCTTCTCCAATTTTCCTCTTTTTCCTCTGTCACTTGTACCCCTGTGGCTTGGTCCACTGAACGTACTTGATTCCTCACACAAGACATCCTCATTTTCACCCACATATATGCCATTAGGTATTGTGTCATGTCACCACCATCACCTATAGACCAAGCTCCAGGCTTTGCCAGGATGCTTCCAGACATTTCTTTCTAGCCAGAGGGAGAGCAAGATGATTGGTGAATAATCAATAGTCCTGAAGCTAGATGCTGTTCAATCTTGAATCTCTCTTCAACAAGTTTTATAGCCACTTAATTCTACTGGCTGTCAATCAGAGTGACTCATGGTGTCTTCTGAATTTCCCACATTCAGGGCTTCCTCAGTATCCTCCTCAGAGCACTGACAGTATGGAGCTGAAAGCCTTCTTGGAGGAGAGATATTAGCTGTCATGGAAACAGGCTAAGCCCTCAGGCACAAAGAATGCCATTTCCTTTTTGGAATGGAGCTTCTTACTTCTTCCCCATGTGGTGAAGGACAGTAACATGAAAGGGTTTCCTACATCCTAGGTCTGAGTTATCAGAGGAAGCATCCATACCACAGATACGTCTGGAGTACTTTCACGGTAGTAAAGCTTCATGCAAAAACCAAAACAATTGAATTTAAAGAAAGAAAAGTGCAGATGAAAATCCTCCCTAGATTTCTTTTTTCCCCAATAATTTTATTGAGAAATAAATAGGAATGAGACAGTTTCAAATCCGATTAGTAGGACAGTTTCAATAATTAATACATTGCATATTGTTGTCTTAGTGGTTATTCATTGTACAAGGTGCAGACATGATATCCTGTCCACAAACACTATTAGAACAAGTCTTTCTGTTCATTGAACTAAGAGAATATAGCTGTCTATCTATTGTAACTATTTTGAATATAGAGATACAAAATGGCCGTTCATTTCTTGCTTAGTTTTTCAGAGAAGGGTATTCGAGTCCAAATAAATAAATTGAAAGCCTACAAGTTTGGCCTGGAGGTAAAATTGGTTGACATGACCCTGTAAGCAAGGGCATAGATCCAGGTGACAATCAGGAAGTCTAGTAAAAGGAATCAAGTAAGTTAAATGGATTAAGCCCTAAGGATAGAAGTCACAGAGGAAAAAGGAAAGCTGGAGTGGCAGAAGAGGAATTACATTAACAATAGTAAAATTCACACTGCCCCATCTGACGTTACAGCTTCTTTCAGAGGCAGCCAGCATTCTAGGCACTGCAACAACCACCTGGAAGGACTTCCACACTTTCCCTCCTGGCATCAGCCCATGAAACCTATCCTATCCATAGCCACTTGCCATTGGCAATTGGTTGCTTAAGTCAGTTGTGGAAACTCACCACAAAGCCCTAGTCTTAGTAGCACCTGGAAGGCTGTCTACCTCCTGTAGCACTCCTACTACCTCCTCCCCGTTTAGGAATGATTGCTCTATTATTTGAGGATCTCATCACAATGAAATACACATCTCTAGCAAAATTAAACAAAAAAATGGGAAATAAATGGACCATTTTGTAGTAGGACAAAAAAAAATATATATATATATATGTCTGTATATACAAAATAGCATAAATATACAGCTACTTTCTCTTAGTTCAATGAGAAGTTTTTAAACTAATAGTGTTTAGACAAGATATCATGTCTGCAACTTGTACTAGGAGCAACTACTAGAAAGACAACAATATGAAATGCATTAATTATTGTAACTGTACTATTAACTTGTTTTGAAACTATCTCATTACTGCTTCTTATTAAAATATTAAAAAAGAAAAAAAAATTTCCTGAAAGATTTTTCCAACTCCAACTGCTTTTGCTAACATCCCTGAACACATAAGGCACTGGTAACCTGTAAGTAACATTTATTTCTCTATATGGATAACCATGTTTTCCTGGTTTTCTTGAAGTGTGCTACCACTGGATGCCCTGAAGGACAGAGCAGGGCCACAGCCACCTCTGTAGGGAAGCATAAGTTCATAGTTCATGCTTATTAAAGACAGAAGCATAAAACACAAATTAAAAATTAATAATATCTATGATAGCAAGAAAGCACATCCTACCTGGTCAAAATTTTTATTTTTACTTGTAATTCTCAAGACACAGAATATAATGGAGTGCTACTTAAAATCCCTGTAGTCTATTTAAGAACTATATGCGGTGTGTCTTCCCTTTCGTATGAAAATTCTTATCTATGGCCTTTCAATTTTTCTAATAATCTAAATGTGGTTGGCAGTAACAAATTTCATATGTGGAACAGTTAGAGTGGTGCATGTTCTGAGTAATTCAGAACTCTTAATTTGCATGTAAGAAATATTTAGAAATGCATTTTTTAATCCCATCTCTCCTCAGAGTGATGCCTTTGGGTAAAATAAAATGCCATCAATATAAAATTGCAATATATATATATATATATATATATATATATATATATATTTAAGTTGTAGTCATACTGAGAATATAGGCTGTAGTCCCAACTAGAGTGCACATTGCAGCTCAGGGCCACCCAACAAAGGCGGGGCTTTTCAGTAGGGGTAGCAGCACTCTGTACAGGACAGTCTCAACACGCTTGGTGCAGTCACTTGTGAGCTATGGTGGAGGTATGTTTTAAAGAATGCTGCAAATCATGGTGCACTAACATGGAATTTGTTTCAAACAGCAAATTGTGCTAAAGAATACACAAAATATTCATATTTCTTTGTGCAGTTTTGCAGTGACTTGAAAGATGGTCTGAGTGATTTGTCCTACTGTAAACCAGTTAGAGAAAAGGAGAGATTAGGATGTCTTTGATATCAAATTTACAGCAGAACACTGAAAGAGTAAGCAAAATGATTTAATCATACAGGTGACTAACTATTAGGGAGATTTCTTAAGATCTGGATATCCCTTTTGATTTTTCTCAAAGCATTTTAACAATTGGTATGAGTACAGGGCCAGTGGTCACAAAATTTGTTCCATACATTTTGACTGTCTCACAAAAGAAAGTTGATTTTACTGGTGTCTTGTTAGTGTACTGCTTCAGAGAGAATGTTTTTAAGAAATTCAATTTTGGAAATTTGGGCATTGTGTGGCTGTGATCTTCAGATGAAAGTTCAGAGTTCTCAATGGAAATCACCCAATTCTCTGAAGAAAACATTCATCAAGAAATTAGATTGCTGGGCTGGTGAGATAGCTCAGTGTACAAAAGTGCCTGCTCAGGCAAGATAAGGCAAGTGAAGGGACTGTGCTTTGATCCCCTGCACTACATGTCACTCTCCTGGATGTGCTGAGCCTACCAGAGTCTGGGCATAGTGGTGCACACCTGTAATCCCAGCACTGGGGAGGCTGAGAGCAGGGGGATCACCATGAGTCCAAGCTGCATAGTGAGACTCTGTATCAAATAAATTTGAAGAAGGAGAGGAAGGAGAAGAAGGAGAAGGAGGAGGAGGAGGGGGAGGGGGAGGCGAGGGAAGGAGAGGGGGAGGACGAAGATGAAGATGAAGATGAAGACAAGGACGAAGACGAAGACGAAGACGAAGACGAAGACGAAGACGAAGACGAAGACGAAGAAGAAGAAGAAGAAGAAGAAGAAGAAGAAGAAGAAGAAGAAGAAGAAGAAGAAGAAGAAGAAGAAGAAGAAGCTAAATTGCTATGATTCCTAGTCACTCAACAAAATGTGTCAAGCAAGTGATTGGAACTCCCAGGAATTTTTTAACACACTGAAGTAGTGTTTTCCTCCCTTTATTGGGTTTACTCAATGTTTGCAACTACATTCCTCTCATTTGTTATGTGAAATACTTTACCTGATATAAATTTAAGGGTTCAATGGAGTATATCTGAGAGAAGAACACCTATGAACTGTGTACTCCTCAGAACTGGTAGATGTTCAGAGAACGCTTCCTATAGCAATTTGGACAGTGAGCTCTCTCATAGCCTGAACATGCCAGAAAAATAAACATAGAAGATTAAAAAGGAGTATCCTTGGTTAGATGTTAGTTGCTTTCTTATTGCTACATTATCTAGTTTCATTTTACTGGTTTTTCAGTAATTTCAATTAGTAGATCTGGTCCAGAACAATGAGCCTCCAATTAAATTTTTAAAAGCACATTAAACAAACTTCAATATTTTCTGTCAAAATTGGTAAATCAGCAGTAGCTCTATATAATGGAGACTTTCTAGATAAGTATTATGTTCCAATGACAGAAATGGCTTTTTCAAGTGGTATGGCTAAGATCACCTAAAATAGACAGGGAATATGCTTATGCACAGTCAGTATTGATAATTTTTATTCTTTATACAGCATACTTATAATTATATACAATAAAGCTATTCGGATAGAGACGATTTAACTGGGGAGAGAGCTAGTTTTGTATTTTGTCTATTAACTGGACTTTTTTATTGCTGGTAATGAGGATATTTTTTGAGACAGCAAAAGTAGCCAATTTGTTGGTTAACACAAATGATATAGAAAAAAATATTTGCAACTTTACAGGCATCCAAAAATTGATAACATCTGTTTTCCTCTACATATCAGGATAGAAAAATCAAAATGTCATTTTGTTATTTAAAAGCCTCTTGCATTAACTGGAGATAAGAACTGGGGCTTGGACAAGAAGGCCATTTATATTGATCTATGGGAAAAATAACAAGTAGTGTAGTATTGAGTAAGCAGTGTTGGTGAGAAGATAAGTAGTTACTGTATTAAAGAAGATAAAGATACTAAATTTAATAAGAGATAAAAAGTAGGTTAGGTAGGCAAATTTAGAAATACATGTTTGTGTCCATGTGACCTTTTTGTGGAAACAAGGAGAGGGAACAAGACAGAATTGTATCACACTGTACATTCTTTATAATCCAAAAGACAGGTGGGTGAGCCAAGCAAATAGATGTAGTATACAGAAAAATTAGGGTTTCCACAAAATGCACTTACAGCTCATTGGTGAATTCACAACCAAGATCTTCCCCATTTTGCTATAATCAGAAACATTAGAAGTAAATTAAAACCTTTTTTATTAATGCAAAAAGTGGGGCTGGATATTTCTCCCTTAGAAAAAGATTTATCTAGAAGAAAATGACTACAACTTTTATGCCTTAGAAAACTGATTTTGCATAATACTCTGATTTGAATATGCCACCTCCAAAATGCACAGCTGGGAATTTAATCCTCAGTCTGTAAGTGTTGGAAAGCAGGACCCTACTGGAGCTAACTAGCTCTAGAAGGCCCTGTGAACGGATCAGTGAGACTCTAAGCTTTTCCTCTAACTTTGCGGTGCAATCAGATTCACACATTTCAGGTCTTCTTCCATGAGGTACACCACATGGAACCCTTTCTTAGATACTAACATAGTGGTTGGATTTGTCAGCCTTCAAAACTATGTGAAATACACTGTTTTTATATGTGTTCCCCATTGGTAGGCACTCCCTAACAGTACCACACACTTAGGGACAGAGACATTTGCCCAGGCTCAGGAGTTATCCTGGACATGCCCAACTTCTTTCTGCACTAGGGGATCCTTATCTCCTGAGGTACTAATAATAAATTTCCTGCAAATCAGTAAATTCTGGCTCATCTGCAACAATGATTAACACCAGTAAGAAAAGAAACTGTGGGCAGGTCAGATAGCTCAGCAGACTAAAGCATCTGCCTAGGCAAAATGCAGGGCAGTGGTTCAATCCCCAGAGTTCTGAGGCAGCCTTGCCCCTGCCCCCCAG
>NW_004524748.1:1440986-1442574 GCF_000260255.1 Octodon degus
AAAAGAAAAGAAAAACAAAAACAAAAACAAAAAGAAAAGAAAAGAAACTGTGTTCTAAAGGATTTATGTTGGGTCTTTAAGCTCTTGAATTTCTGAGAAACATCAATAGAATTTTCTGTTTTACTTGCAAATATATTTTGTAATTAAAATAAGCATACATTCATATACATATACTATTGGCATTATCTTTGGAATGAGGCTTTGGATTAAAAACAGTAAGCCCCCTTTCAATATACTTTGTATAGTTCTTATAAACACTGTTGGAATCTGTTTCTCACTATAAGTAAAATGGGTTTATTTGAGCTACAGATCCAGAGAAAAAGATAACAAAAATATTCCAATGTAATAGCTAAATTCATGTATGCCTTTCTAAATATTTCCAATTCTTTTTCAATATCATGTCATATACCCTTCTGAAAATCAACTCTATTGTTTACATTAGTCAATTTTAGGTAAAAATTTAATGAATGCTCCTTTGAAATTGAATGAGATATAGGTAAACTTCTCTTTAATTCAAGCATAAAAGATCTTAACTCAGGTCATCAAACGTTAAGCTGTTGCTGAAGTTAGTGATATACAGGGACAATGAGCCTGTCTTTAATTTTCATATTTTTTCCAATAAATATTTGCTACACCTTGCCCCAGGCTCAGCTTTCTGGTTGGCAATATCTCATGCCTATCATAACACAGTATCCTCTTTCCTTCTTGGCTTATATAGAAAGAAAAGGCAGATGATAAGCAACAACTCATCTCACCAAAGGCCTTTAGTTCCCATTAGAGCTACTCTAAAAATCATCAAGCAGATGAGACAAAAGTAAAATTAGTGACCAGCATGAAGAATACTCATGTTTTCTCAGAGCCCAAATGAAGCCTCCCTACTTCATGGTTGATAGAGGACTGCTTATATTTTTTCATATTGAAAGTGTAGCCTATAAAAGACATGTGATCTAGGACGTTTGTACGATAGGTAAATGGATGCAACTAGAGACCACATGCCTAAGTAAAGAAGTCAGACCTGCAGGTACAAACATTGTGTTGTCTTCCTAGTGTAAAAACCGAAAAGAGAATAAAGCCTGAAAGGTACAATAGATACTGTGAAAGAGAAAGAATCTGTTCAAAGGGAAAGAAAAATTGAAAGAACAAGAGAATGGAGAAAAGAAAAAAAAAAGGAAGGGAAAATATATATATTCAGGTAGCTTGGATAATTGTACTGCTGATTTCTATGGGTCTATTGAGAGGAACAGTTAATGGTTAAATATAATTTTCTCTTCTGTTTAATTTTTTGGCCATTTTTGCATACTTATAATTAGAAATCTGAACGACTAACTTGAAGACAACAATATGCAATATCACAACTGTAACTGAATCCCTACCATTTTGTTTAGTGAAATTTTGTATCATTTCTAATGTTTTTATTTAACCATTTTTGTCCTTTTCTAAAAAGTGCATAGCTTGAGTATGGCAGCTTTTGAAGTGCAAACTGAATTATAACTAAATCGTGCCTGCAAAGATTTTGATTTTTTCTGTAGTACATTTCTTCTCTCTCTCTCTCTCTCTCTCTCTCTCTCTCTCTCTCTCTCTCTCTCTC
>NW_004524748.1:1443124-1453475 GCF_000260255.1 Octodon degus
TCTCTCTCTCTCTCTCACACACACACACAATTTAACGTACCTTTACCTCTTCAAATTTATCTCTTCCTTATTTCTTTTCGTAAGTTTTCAGATTCAGAACATATTCTTCCAACATAGGCGCACTCAAGAAAACAGCAGAGGTAGAAAAGTCACTCTTACCTCCCTTTCCCCGAAGCAGTCTTAAGAGCTTCCCTGAGAGCTCCCCCCTCTGCCTAGCCAGAAGGAGGGCCCTTCACCTCAGCAGGCACGGGAACATCGAGAGCAACCCTCACAAGCAGGCTTGACGTTTGGTCATTACATTATACATCACTATTCATAGTGCCCCACCGTAGCCGCCCATCATCATTCGCTTCCCTAGCAGTATAAACAGTTTTCTTATTTATTTGAGCTTTTCTTTCCTTCTGAAGGTGTCTGGTACATAAGTTGATATTTATCTGTATTTCTATCATGTCAATTTTTCTTTTATCTCAGGACCTCAGCTACAAACTTAGTGGTAAATGAGGCAAGGAAATATTTGTTCCACTACAAGAGTGAACAAGTTAGTATTCACTTATGTGACAGCAACACCTTTTGTGTGTTATAATTTACTGATGGTGGGAGCTACTATGATAGTATTAAGGTTTAGGAAAGGCTAGGATGAAAATTAGGGATTTTTTCCACACGCGATATGAGAGAGGTACTTTTGGTGTGCTTTTAGTACTAACTCCAATTCACATTTCAAGTCTGGTGATATTTTCTTCTTAATTAATATTAATTTGTTTTTGTCAGCTACACTAGAAACACTCATACAATAGATATTTTAGTTAACCCAAGATGTGTTGACTGCAACTGAAAACTAAAAGACATAAGAACAGAAACAGAAAAGGAGTGGGCCGGGGAGATGGCTCAGTGGAATAAGTGCTTCCCTGGCAAGCGCAAGGGCATGAGTTCAATCCCCAGTTCCACAAAAAGGAGGAAAAGAAGAAAGAAAATGCTACAGGTTGAATAGAGCTTTAAAAAAGTATGTAAAACAAACGAAGATATATTTTATCTTAATAGCAGTTTTCCTATAAGAAGAGTAAAGCACTCATTTTGCTTTGTGCTGAGAAGCCGATTGGAAGATGTCAGTGGGGTACTGTTAACAAGGCCTGTGCTGCGAAGCAGAGCAACTGGGGGGACTCTCAGGGGCACTGACGGCGCCAGGCACGCTGGCGAGCATTCCAAGGGGAAATCACGAGTGGGAACAACAGGGCTCTTCCTTGTTGAAAAGGAAAGCAAAAAATGTCAATGTAAGAGATAGGAAGATAGGATGATGCTGTCATTTTAAAATACAGTAGATTATTTTTAAAAGAGATGTAAGAGGTAATAAACTAATTCAAATGAATTATGACCAATATTTTACTGTCATTAAAGCTGAACATTTCTTTGTTGTGTAAGACATTACTGACATCACTAATAATTAGACCGTTACTGAGCTTATGGTAATTTGCAAGTCAAGCCTGTGCATGTGAGTGTGTGTAGGGACATGCACATTGCAGACAGGGAAGAATACTTGTTCTCTTTGGTTTCAATTGTAGAGGGTTTATTTGCATTGCTTCAACAATTTCTATGAACCAAATTAGTGTTCGTACTTTAGAGGATTTTACATGTGGCTAGTAGCATAACAGTCTATTCAATGTAAAGGCTTTATTATTTTTAGTTTTTCTCAGTCCCATCTTAAAATAATCACACCTTTTATAAAATCATTACCGATGCAGCATGACTTGTTTCACAAAACCCACATAAATGTTTTAAAAATATCTTGAACATGATACCTTGAAGTTGCCTTCTACATAGAAATGTTATATCCCCCATTACACTGAAAACTTCAGATAAAGTGTTCTAATGCATAAAGCCAGATCTTTACAGATATTTTGATATTTTAAGTATGAATAAATTTTATTAAATATAAACTATAAAATTTGCCCAAAATTTTTCGTTTTGTTTTCACTGTTAGAATTAAAGAGAAACTGAAATTGAGTATACAATTTAAAAAAATTGTAGCCACTAATGTGGCTTTACATCTACTTTTCAAGTTGGCAAATAATTTTCTGTACTACATCTATTCCCATTTAGAAAATAGAAATGTAAAATTCTAACCAAAATTTAATGAATTATAATGCATTTGTTCCAAATATTATATATGCTCAAACCTACCAGTTTAATTGCTTTAGAACAGAAGGAATGAAATAATTTACATGAGAAGATCTCAAATCTTTTTTGCTCTCTTTCACTATTTGAAATTTGTGTATGCCTCTTTTTTGGTATTTATAATTCTAATTAGATACTCTTACCACAACTTATTAATGCTAGACAAATTGTGCAGGTTAATCATTTAATATTATTGAGGGCTGGCCAGATAGCTCAGCAGACTAAAGCATCTGCTTAAGCAAGCGCAGTGGTCGGGTTCAATTTCCAGCTTGTTGTGCCAGCCTAGTCCCCTGGGCATGCTGAGACAGCGATTGAGACTGGGCGTGGTGGCCCGGGCCTGTAGTCCCAGTGCTTGGGAGGCTGAAAACAGGAGGATCTCTACGTCTGATCTATGTTGTGAGACCCTGTACACCCTGCAGACCCGGTCCTAAATTCATAAAAAGAAATTTAATATTATTATAAATATGCAAATACTGTACAAGTGAGAACAAAATGCATCACAAATGAGTGTTTTGTCAAAAACTATTATATATTATATATGATTTCATATATATTATATAACATATAATATATATGATTTCATATATATATATATATATATATATATATATATATATATATGTTCCACCATTAAGCAATGAATTAGGTTGAGTATCAGTGAAGCTTGCTTTATCACAACATAAAATATGTATAGCTAGATGCATAATTCTGTCTCCCATTAGAGCAATGAAGACTTCTGAAAATCCCAAGGTGGACTATCACACAGGAGACTGTCTCCTATTGCATGCCCTTGCTCCTCTGGCACCCTGTCCTACTCAGCTTCAAGAGTGTCTTCGGAGTCTTTGAGGCTGCACAGCAATAAGAGCTTGCGTTACTCCCTCACAAGACACCCTTCTCTTAGATGTCTACCCTGGCATAGCAAATTATTACATCTTTACAGTTACAATCTGTATTTTTCTGGAAATTTCATCCATTTAAAAGGCCAGGTTTGCATGTGCTGTTTTGCTTAAGAACTGCCCAGTGTCCTGCTTGCACTAAGCACCTATGTGGTATTCAGTGTTAGCCAGGCCATTCACCTATTACACTCAGCTCTGTGTTAGAAACCACTAAACCAACTGACTGGATTGGGAACACAAGATAAGTGACTTCATGGCAATAAAAATTTATTAGAAAGTGGTTGTGACAGATTTTCAGGGAATAGAGTGAGCAAGAAGTACAGAATACAGAATCTAAGTCAATATTATAATATAAAACTTTGAAAAAATGGAGCAAAAGAAAGGAAGAATTGTGAATTTAGGAGCTTAAGGAGAACAACCTTATGAAGTTATACAAATGATTGCAACTTCGTGAATCCACCAACCCTGCCCACCTGAACATTGGCACAGAACACAGGAAGTAAACAGACATAAAAACAAGCCTTTTTGAAATAAAAGCAATGATGACCCCTGACTTTTCCTGCCATCTCCTCCTCTATGGCCAGTGTCACCTGTGACTCACTTTACCAACAACAGTTTACATGAGCTCACCACCGATCCTGGCCACTGATCCCAGAGAAGTAATTTCCACAGATATATTGAAGACCACCTTTGACTCGTTTATGTGACAGATAGTGGTACCTTTTCAGGCATTCCCTCAAGCTTTTATGGTATGCTTGCCTACTCACACAAGCAAATCATTCTGGTGTGTTCAGTGAATGAACTCCTCTGCTCCTCCAGGTTCCTCCTTCTTGGTTGCTGCTTCCCTATTTCTTCCTGCTTCTATGTAAACTTTAAATCCTACATTGACCCTCTCATTTCCAAACTAAAGCACAGTGATTCTGTATTCTTAACTGAACACAGACAATCCACTGGCCCTTGCTCTGGACTTTCTTTATTACTCATTTCATTTGGTCATATGCTCCCTACCCACTTCTTTCCTAATGCACTCCCACAGTAAATGACTTCCTTGACCCAAAGCACAGAAGCAGTCTTAATGCAATCAGAGGCTGAAAATGGTCTTGAGTATATCTTCCTTATCTCATTTAAATCCTGCTACTTCTGTGATAGCAGGTGTAGAAGATATTGCTAGAGCAGAATATGGAGGAAAATGTTGTTATACTACACAAGTCAGAACCCAGCAGACACAGCCTACAACTGTAAATAAACATGGGATGCATGACGAGGTCAGTTAACTCTAGAAAACCACGTAGCTAATGGTGTAAGCTGACTACATCCTACCCCCTCAATCTCAGCAAAGGTAGAAATTTAACCAAAATCACCACAAATTTTAGGTACAGGTTTGGCTTTCCTGTGCCCAGACCCTCATTAAACTTGTAGAATATTTCATCACTGGTACAGCATCATAAAGACAATCTCAAACCAAAGCAGCTACACACTTGTGTGAAAGAAGGCGGTGTGGTAGGTATCTGCCCACTGGGTTGTGTACTGCGCGTGCAGACCGTCAGCCTAAGGCAGTACTGAGATGGCAGCAGGATGTATATGGGAAATGCTCATACAGAGAAATGGCGCAGCAAAATTGGAACACTAAGCTCCATAATGCTGTTTCCAAATGTCTTACTTTTTTCTCTCATTGCTCAGGCAAAATACTCAACACCCAAAGTTACAGGAGTAAAGGTTTACGTAGTTTATATTTGTAGGTTTCAGTCCAGAATCTGCTTGTTTCAAGGCAGGGTAATGTGGCAGACAGGCATTTCAGTGGAGACAAAGTTTATTACATGCGGACACTAGCAAAGGAGGTAAGAAGCCTTATCAGCTTCTTTCTGCCCCCGTCATACTCTATCTTGGTTATCAAGATTAGAGTGATGGGAAACCAATCAGTGTACTGATTTAATAATCATACACCAATAATCTCAGTACTATACACTCTAGATTCAGCAATCTCTGAAAAAGCCCACCCATGAGTGCATGAAGCTTGGGGGAACATACAGACAAAATCATAACACCAGCTTAAATCACAAAGTATAAAATGGTGCCATGTCCATAATAGATGCTTAAGTTAGGAATTAGGAGAGACCTTTCTCATTGTATATCCTGTTAACCCACTTGAAGACTTATTCTTTCCATTCTATAATTATACCTTGTATAGTTTGTGGTTTCCAGAGTAGGAATTCCTCCAAGGTATAGGCTATCTAGCAATAATCTCAATATAATTTAAACTATACATATTATTAATGACTTTTATCTTTTTTTTTCTTTTTGGAACCAGGGATTGAACTCAGGCCCTTCCACTTACCAGGGAAGCACTTATTCCACTGATCCAACTCCCTGGCCCCTGACTTTTGTCTTATAATGCCAAAGAAAAGTATTACCAATCTATCAGTGTCAATTGACTATGAATCCAAAAGCTAAAGAACTGCACTTACAAAATATCTTAATCATACAACTGTGCTAATATGGTGTCTCATAATAATTCTCTCAATTCCAACAATAAACAATTAGATACAATGGGCGTTCAAAGATATCCAGCAGGTATTAACTTGATAAATATAACTTTTTCTTCTCTCAATCACTTAACGAACTGTTGATTTCCTACATCTTACTTTTTTTTGGAATTCTAAGCACATTTTAAAATTGCTACTATGACAACTTTAAGCATTTGCATTACAAACTAACTCTGACATTGTTTATGCGTGCACATTGGTATTTTCTAGAGTGCAAGTAATTTAAACAGAGACAATATGCATTATTCACCTTTATCTCTTTAGTATTTAGAGTAACTCACAAAAATAGTCAATGATTAACACCTTCTAAAAGCACGAAGACAAAAGTTTGTCATTTTTTCACTGAAATGTTTCCTTTAGTTCCACAACTCTTTTGTTATTTATGCAAAGAGTTATCGCATTCTTTGTTTGGGAAATATTTTCCACAGGATTTTCAAAAATTATTGTAGAAGACAGACTTCATCTTGACTTTTATGCTTCATTGAGAATAAGTGATTAATGCATTAAATAAAGTAATAAAAATACTAAATTCCCTACTGTTAGTCCTGTAAAGCATATAAAAGGAATAAATAGTAATATCAAAAAGGAGAGGCTTACTGTAGGATTGTTTTTGTTATTTTTCTCATTGCTAAGACAAAATACCCAACACCCAAGGTTAAGAGAGGAAATATATATTTTAACTCAAAGTGTGTAGATGTTTCAGTCCATAATTAGTTGGTTTCAGGGCAAAGAAACTGGGCAGAAGTACTACACAGGGAGAAACAGTCCATGATGAGGCCAGCAGAAGGCGGCAGTGGCAAGCAGCAGCAGCGAGCCTCCCATCTCTTTGCCCCTTTATATTGCATCCAGGCTAAAATAGAAGTGGTTGGGGCCATGCACACCCAGGGTATAACAACCATTATCCACATACTTAATCCCAGTATCATACCCTTAATCCATATTGACACACCATAAAACAGACACCTTCAAAACTCTCCATCTATGAGCATATGAGGCTTGGGAGGACATCTAGATTAAAGTTATAACAAGAACATATTTCAAACCTGACATTTTAAAATTATTTACTGAGAAGGTTTTCTTAAGATGTGTGACAAATTTTAGAAATTTAAAAATTTTGGGAAAGCATACATATTCTATGCCACTGAAAAATGAGTTTGAATTTAAGTTATGAAAATGATTGTGAAGAGCCTTCCCGCCATAGTTTAATGAGTCCAGCAGTCTCTACTCCCAGTAAAGAACTCTGAAGAGACCTGGTAGGTTCATCCCCACCCTTGTCAGAGTTTGCTCACTCCAGCCAAACCCTCACCCTGAAGGCTGGTAGGCAGTAATCCCAGCACTGGGGAGGAGGCCGAATGCAGGAGGATAGTCAGAGTCCGAGCTGCATGGTGAAACCCTGTCACAACCAAATACACTAAATAAACAGATAAATAGATAAATAAATAAATAAATAAATAAATAAATAAATGGTGCAACAGATACTGTGAAAGAGAAAGAAATTGTTCAATGGGAATGAAAAACTAGGACAAAGAACAGAACAAAAGAAAGAAGAGAAAAAAAAAATATATATATATATATATATGCACAATACTTTGGATATCATATTATCAATTGCTGCTGCTCATTTGAAAGGAGAAGTTAATGTTCAAAAATATTTTTACTCTGATTTTTTTCCTGTTTTATATTTCTTAAAACTTCTTTGCTATTCTTTTGTCTTAAACAAATCTTACATGTTTATATCTGGTAATCTGAAAAACTAATTGAAAGATAGCATCATGTAACGGAGCAATGATTGTTGCATTTCCATTACTTTGTTTAGGGAAATCTAGCACCATTTCTATTTTTTTCTATTACTATTTTGTATTCTTTAGAAAGGACAATAAAAGAAAATGATGGTGAGAATTTTGGAAGTTACTGTACAATAGAAGTTTGTTTTCTCATCTTTAAAGAAAAACTAAAACTTTCAGAGCTCTTTTGTGAAACTTAAATAATACGATGCATTTAATAGGAAGCGTATACATGTAGACTGTCAGGAACAAATGCTGCTTTAAAGAATGTTTTTAAGGTTATCATTACCATTGCTGCTCGGCCTTTTGGCTAAGGTCAAGCGTAATGTTATCATCATCCTCATCGCTAGAAGGAAGGCATGCTTTGGCAAACATTTGCATATAGACTGCCATGTAAAACAGCTATATTTTATAGAATTAATATGTATTAGATAATTTTAAGAGATGTATCAATTCTACTACATTCAATTGGAAATGTTTAACATTTTCCAAATGCATGACAGGCTGCTATAGCCATCAGAATTATGCCAGAATGTGGTCAGTGTTCTTCAGATATTGATTACTGTCCTAGTGAAAGAGCACTCTAACTGTGAAGTTGTTGTTGTGCTAGAAAAATTAAATCTGATACAAAATCATTTACTAACTGTGTAAAGTCATCAAAAGCAATTTTACTAGAGGAACAAATTATTGCTATTTTATGAAGGGGCTACAATATGCCATGAAGTGCGCATAAAGTGTGTAATCATTAAGACGTGATCAACATTTACCTTGCATAAAACAAAGATTTTGAACATAGCAGCATACTTCCTTTAAGGATTCAAGAATCAACTTCTAAGTAAAAACTTACCATACTCTTTAGTATTACCAATTCTTTGATTTAAAGAGGACTCTGCTTTAAATACAACTAAGTACATAGTGTAAATTTGATAAATTGTCTTTAAGTAATTCATATATTTACTTCAGCAAGTGCTTATTTAAAATGCAGCAGAAGCCCAGACTGAAGATGAGAACATAAATATAGACACTGGAGTGTAAAAGTTTTGAATGTCCTGTGTTTTAGAGCATTAAAGTGACATGTCGAAACCCGAACATTTCATACACAAGCCCAGAGGTCAGGCTTTGCTTGAGCATGAAGTGTCTGTCTTTGCCCAGCTCGAATAGCGAGAGCAGAGAACAGACACAAAAGCAGCACCATCCACACCACAGATCTCTCTGCTGCCCACGAGACTCCGCCCCTCACCTGTCCTTTCGCAGGGCCCTGCTGCTGTTTTTACGCTCCAAGAAATATTTTTTATCCTTGTGTCTCTATAAAACAAATTGAAAAGCAAAACCTACACTGATAGACAGATAATGAAGAACAGAATATATCTCCCGCCTTAAATTTAAGTTTCTCTTTTTAATTGAAATTGGCTGCGCACAGGGAAAGAGTTGCAGTGACAACAACAAAACTCAGCCCACTTCCATTATTCCGTTACCAATAAGGCTCCTGCAGGCTTTTGCTGTAGTTGCTCTATGTATGTTGTGCCTGTCACCGTGTTAGTTCTTGGGAATGATATTATTAACATGATTAAATAAGGCTTCCATTTCATAGTTCACAATCCAGCAGGGAGAATAACAGTAAAGTTAATCAAGCTTTCACAATACAGCTCCTGCCCTTAACCATGAAAAAGGTTTCGTTTAGTAAGTGACTGGAAAAGCACCAACCCCCAGATGTTTTGACTCATCTTCGTTTCAGACTGTGAGGTCCGACGACGCCAGGGGCCCTGAGACGTCTGCGAGTGCCAGTGATCACCACTTCCTGTACTACCACCTACACGCTGCTCTTCCGTGCCCACCTTCAGGCACTCTCCTTGTTCATTTCTAGTTTCTAATTTGTAATCAGGAAATACCTGTAGCAGCCTTTCCGAATGTTCTGATCACTGATTGAACTTCTTTACCTTTTTGTTTTGTTTTGCTTTGTTTTTAATTTTTATATATACAAAATAGTGATAGAAAAAACAAACATTAGAAATGATACAAGATTTCATTAAACAAAATAATAGGAATTCAACCATGGTTGCTGTATTACATGATGCTATCTTTAAATAGTTGTTCAGATTACCTAATCCTCACACACACCCTACTTGAACTTCTTGAAAGTTTGGCTTACTTTTGCAGGTAATATGTCACTGAATTGTTCTGAGTTGCTCTTTACAGGCTTTTTTTTTGTCTGTAAACCACAGGACCATGTAATGTAACCTACCTCCCTTCTTCTTGATGCCACAACTAGTTCATTAACCTCTTTCCCCTTAATCTGAGGAAATTATTGCTTAAAATTTATGTCATCCTTTGGTGCTAGCATCTTTCATGTATAGATTCCTTCTAAAAACGTATTTTAAAAATTTATTGAAGATAGTTTTAGGGAAAATGATTCCTCCAAAGTGAGCTGTTTTGACACTTAGCTATTTGCTCTTTAATTGTCATCGCTATGTTAAATACCTATTCCCACTTCAACTTTGACATCCTAAGTCACTGAATCAGATCTTAGAGTCTGAACTCCAAATGCTACAATTCCCATTGTTTTGTCTAGCCCTCTTGATCTTTCTATCATCTATCTATGTATCTATCTATCTATGTATCTATCTATCTATGTATCTATCTAGCTATCTATCATCTTTTTATTATTGTTCTAATGTTATATTTTTATCTAAATTGATGATATTATATAACATTATAATCATCCATTGTGAATATTCTTAACTCTTTTGTCCCATTTCCTCTCCATGCTATGTTCTATGAAAAGTGCTATTCAACTCAAACCTATACCATTGTACTTCGTGCAACTGGCTATTTGAGTATCTCTATGGGAACTGGGCATATTTCACACAAAAATCATAACCAGTCTTTTAAAAATGCAATATCCAGACCCAGTCATAGCCCAGGCCCTGTGATTGTGTGGGAGAGCTTCCTGCTACCCTGC
>NW_004524748.1:1454926-1456118 GCF_000260255.1 Octodon degus
GAAGGAGTCAATACAAATGACATTAAAAAAATATGGGGAGAAGTCATAGTGGAAAACTTCCCAAATATGAGGAAACAATCTGACATTCAGGTAACCGAAGCATACAGAACGCCAAGTAACCTCAATCCAATGAAAAACAAAATGAGACATATAATAGTCAAGATCCCAGAAATTCAGCACAAGAATAATCTACTGAAAGCCGCTAGAAAAAAAAAACAGATCACATTCAAAGGAAAACCCATCAGAATTACGGACGACTTCTCTTCACAAATCATGAAGGCAAGAAGAGCATGAAACAGAGGACTTCAAGTCCTCTACAAAAACCAATTCCAGCCCAGAATAATATATACTGAAAAACTCTCTTTCAAATCTGAAGAAGTAAAATACTTTCATGAGAAAGAACAGCTAAAGAACTTCATGATGACAAAGCCAGCCCCAAACAGGCTACTGAAAGATGTTCTAGAGAGGGACCAAAATGATCAGAACTCCATGAATGAGATCAGAAGCAACCAACTAAATAGGGCAAACAATTAAACACAGGAGAAAAAGGAGAAAACAACAACAGGTAAATAACATGTCCATCGTAAGTCAATACATCTCAATTCTAACCATCAATGTAAATGGACTCAATTCACCAATTAAGAGAAATAGACTGGCACAGTGGATTAGGAAACAAAATCCAACCTTATTCTGTATACAAGAAACACATTTAACTCATAAAGACATTCATAGCCTGAAAGTCAAAGGATGGAACACAATACTACATGCCCTAGCATCTCAGAAAAAAGCAGGGGTAGCAATGCTATTCTCAGACAGTCTCAACTTCAAACCAACAATGATCAAGTGAAATTAAGAAGGCCACTATATACTGGTTAGGGGAAAAATTCGAAAGGAGGAGCTAACACTCATAAATATGTATGCATCAAACATGGGAGAACCCAACTATATAAAGCAAATCTTAATGGACATGAGAAATCTAATATCCAATACCACAATTTTAACAGGAGACCTTAACACCCCCTAATCTCCAAAAGATAGGTCAACCAGACAAAAACGTAGCAAAGAAATCAAAGAACTGAACCACAGCTTGAAAGAATTGGACTTGGTGGACATATACAGAGTGTTCCACACAAACACAGCTGAATACACATTTTTCTCAGCTGCACATGGGTCATTTTCTAAAATAGACCAC
>NW_004524748.1:1478063-1479050 GCF_000260255.1 Octodon degus
ACTGTCCCAAAGTAACATCATAGCTAGATATCACATCTATAAAGAAATGTTACTGAATTGTTTTTATGCAAATAGGTCATAGAGATCCTTAAGTCTTAGAGTACACAGCATTCTGCTGTATAAAAATAAAAAAAAATCCAAACAATTGCTAAGAATTTCTAAGTAGACAAAAAACTGATAGGGCTCAAAAGGTTTCAATATTGATTACTTTCTCATTACTAGGACAGAATAATTGACACACATATTAAATAAATAGAGATTTATTTCAGCTCATCATTTGTAGAAGTTTCAGTCTGTAGTTGGCTGGCTCACAGGCAGGGTGGCATGGCAGAGGGTGTGCAGGCAGGAAGCAGCAGGCAGTGCTTCTCTCTAATCCCACCCAAGCTGCAAACACGTTGGCTGGTGCTACTCACACCAGGCTGGAGCTTTTGTCTTCATTAAATCCGTTTAGTGTCTCTCAGAACCAATCCCAATAAATGAGCTAATTTAGTACCATAGACTCATTTTTTTTATTTCAAAGAGAAAAAAAATGAAAACAAGATAACAGAGGTCACAACGTTTAACACATTGTGTATTGCTATCTTTAAATTAGCTGCTCAAAGTACGCTATATGGCAATTAATTGTCCAAACAGTATTAACACAAAATTTTCTCTTCAATGAACTAATAGAAAGTAGTAATATGACTATGTTAACTATATATATTTTCTTTTTTCTTTTCCTTCTTTACTCCATTCCTTCATCCAAGTTTCCTTTTCTTTTTGAAGTTTCTTCCCATTTTACAATCTTTTGTACATTTTGGTCATTATTTAGTCTTTTAACTTCTCACACTAGGAAGACGATGCAATGATTACATATGAAGGTCTGTTTCACTTCCTTAATCAGTAGGGTCTCAATTTGTATCCACTTACCTATAAAACTCTCCAGCTTATCCTTCTTTCTAGTTGAGTAGTACTCCATTGTATTAAAAAGACCACATCGTTTTGTCC
>NW_004524748.1:1479717-1480562 GCF_000260255.1 Octodon degus
TTAGGAGAATGTAACTATATATCTATCCTAACCATTTTGAATATGCAGATACAAAATGAACACTCATCTGTATCCGCTTTTCTTGTTTAGTTCCATTATTTGAATATCATAGGTGTATTTGCTCAGCAAAATATTCTAAAAGAGTCCAGTAATCCATAATAGTATTGGGTCTTCTGCTTGACTGGCAATGTCAGAAATTGTTGACCTAAGTCCCCATAAAGCTCAACATAACACCATGGCTTTACTTCTTATACTTTGTTTTTATAGTTTTGACTAGGGCCACACAAAGCTTTGAGAAGCCATCTAGGTCCAAGCCAGGAGTATCTCAAGCACCACATATAGTAGTCATACATAGATTTTTCTCTGCTAAATGTAGTACTACAAAGACAGAGATTTGTTGAATTTAGTGCATAAGATGCAGGAGTAATTTAGCTCAATCTATACAGATTGATCACTGAGAAGCAAGCAAGACAACTCATGACTGCATAGAAATCGATGAGGACTACACTTGGCATTGCATGTCCCCCCATTCCCTGATGGCTCAGGACTGCGTCTGACAGATGCAACTTTCATGGAGTCCTTGGGAGAAGACAGAGAAGGCAATAAAATGACTGATACAACATCGATTGTCTTACAGGCTAGGACTCACAATAAAAAAATAATCACAGTTTTAGAAAAACGGACTACACTAAAGATGGAAGTAATTTACATTTTGACCAAAAGAAAAAGTCAAAGTAGAAAAAAAATGTCCTTTATTACACAGAATCAGAGAATATTTTGGAGAATGCATTGAAATACTGACACAGCCCAGAGCACAATCTTGTATTTTATAAATGAACTAGTTA
>NW_004524748.1:1480707-1481636 GCF_000260255.1 Octodon degus
TACTCTACTGATTTTGTATATTAAGTCCAGCAACAGGAAGATATCTTTCAAGGAGATTTCTCAGCTTAAAATTATTTGCATTCCAGCTTTGTCAGAATTTTCAATTAAGAGAAGTGGTAAACTAAAAATGCTGAGTTTAAATATAATGAACCCTATTGAAAACTGAATTTTAGTGACTTGAACATTTTATCATACATAGAGATAAATACTCACATGACATTTACAATGAATTGATGAAAATCTATTTTTTATATTTCTCAAGTAATTAATGATGTCTGCAAAGGATAAATGTGAGAATAGGGTATAAGGATTCATTGTTTATGTAGCAGGTTGCTCACAAGTTCAAATTATTAGCAGTTATCTTTTAAAGCTGACTATTCACATTCAACAACTGTAAACCAAACTGTGAATTATTATGCTGCACTTGACAATATCTTAGTAATACAAATTAAGTTAAAGGGTTGGACCAAAAGAATTCCAAAACTATTAGGTAGTTTTTCACCTTTCACCTATGTGATTAAAACTATAGTGTCAACATTTTATATAGTTACATTCTCTTAATGAATAGAGTGATTTGTTCTAATGGCATTTGTAAATAAGATATCATGTCCACACCTTGTACACCAATTAACCACTAGGAAGAATGAATGAAATGTGTTAATTATTAAAACTGTCCTACCAATTTGATTTGAAACTGTCTCATTGCTATTTGTTTATTAATAAAATTATGGGAAAAAATAAATAAATAAAATCATTATAGATGCAGAGGCAGTTGTAAACTTAGTAACATCTCATGTAAAGTTTTTCCTATTTTCCCTCATTAATAAGGTCTTCCACAATGTATTACAACTATAAAATCACTATAGTGATAATGGTTTAATACTGCCAAACCAATTATATTTGTCAGATTTTGCATGCATACATTTGTA
>NW_004524748.1:1482591-1484414 GCF_000260255.1 Octodon degus
TTGTATTCCAAGAAAACTATCCCAAGAAGAGATAGCAAGCCAATAAAAAAATTCTATAATATTGACAGATAGTCCTGCAAGCAATCAGGAAATTTACAAAGAATTTTCTAGCATGACACCAGTTGCAAAAGAGAAGCTCAGTAATGGATTTTTTACAGTTCTGTAAGAAGGACATACCTTGTGTTTTTTTACTTCTTTATGTAAAGCCAAATTTCAGGAACTTTATCTTTCCTGCTTACACTGACAGGATTTCTAAAATATGCACTGGTTATATTTTAGAAATCTGGAAAGGGAGCTATTGGAATTTCAAAACACTTCTATCTGGAAAAAATAAATCTGATGTCCTAAATGCAACACCTGAGAAGAGGGAAAATAAAGTGAGAAGGGATGACAAAGAAAGGCACAGTTGGTGAATCTGAAGTGAAAACCTTAAAAGGTGGGCTTCTTTGCCAAATATTTTTAGGTCAGTAAAGTACTTGGGGTTGCTTTTCTTAAATTGTTTGCATAATCTTATGCTTATGAGCAGCTGATATTGTGTTTGAATTATTTTAAATCTGAAACAAACAAACCTAACAGATGACATGAGTTCTGCATGCGTTATTCTCCAACTAAGAAAGGATGAGTCAAGGTTTGACAAAACATCCTCAAAAATGAAAGAGCTAAGATCACATTAACTGTAGAAAAGCAAGCCAAATTCAAACTTTTGCTTTCAAAGAAAGCTATATCTTGGAAGTTCTGTGATAGTGTTTTTTTCTTTAAAATATGTTATTATATGAAATTTTTCTGAACTAAGACCTCAGTATTCACACATAATCACAGTGGGCTTGGGCTTGCATTTGGGGTACTTTGCCTCAGAACACTTCACCATCACTGTTCTAAATCATTAATTTGAGGAATATTACCCCTCATTTAGAGCTATATATTTGTACGAGCACAGATATTTTGTCAAAAAGGAAAATTTGTAAGAGAAAGAAATTAATATGCAGCAATGTTTCTCCATTTAACCTACTTTAATACACACTGACCTATTTAGTCATTAACCAAAAGACATAAATATTTGTACTTATTTTAATATATAGATATACATCATATGTTAATGTAAAGCAACACTTTTTATGCTTTGCTGAGTTCTCTGTAAAATTTTCCAAATGATGCAAAAGATATAAAAATGCTTGCCTTGTAACCCTGCTTTGTTGGTTTAGTTATTTATTAACTTAGTTATCGTTTGTAGTACTGGGGATTGAACTCATTGGCTTTTCACAGAGCTATATTCTCAGCTTCATTTTATTTCTGCTTTTTTGAAACAGGATATCATTAAGTAGCAAAACTGTTCAGGCTAGGCTCAAACTTGTGTTCCTTTCTCCTCATTGGTCCCAAGTGCTAGAATTACAGGTATGTACCATGTCCGGTTTATCTCTGGCTTATTACCTA
This sequence comes from Octodon degus, assembly GCF_000260255.1. NCBI lineage: Eukaryota > Metazoa > Chordata > Mammalia > Rodentia > Octodontidae > Octodon > Octodon degus. Next base: position 1,484,023 of record NW_004524748.1, read on the forward strand.
CCCTGTTATTGGAGTTTTCTTCAAAGATTTCAGAAACATAGTCTATGACTCTGTAACTAGTGGCTCTGATTTTACAATTTTTCAGTATTTCTCTAACTGAGCTCAGTAGCCTCTCAGGAAGTCATCAACACTAATTTTCCTCATGTCTATTGTCTCTCTTCCTTTAAAAAGAGAAACTCAGGTGAGAGACCCTGGCCCAGAAGACAGGGGCTACACACTCTGGCAGCTACAGGAAATGCTGGTTCATGAAGGTCTTAGAGAGCTCTTTCCATAAAAAGTATGCCTATATTTATTTATTCATTTATTCATTCATTCCTCTCTCTCTCTCTCTCTCTCTCTCTCTCTCTCTCTCTCTCTCTCTCTGTCCTTCTTTCTTCTTTTCTTTTTTCAAG
>NW_004524748.1:1485094-1486754 GCF_000260255.1 Octodon degus
ACATTTTCTTCCTGTTTTACAGTGTCTTTTCTACATTTTGGTTCCTATTTATGTTTTCTGTTTCTCACATTAGAGACACAATGTGGCATTCACACGTGTGCTTGATTCACTTCCCTTAAGATAATGGTCTCACAGCGCATCCATTTACCTAGAAATGTCTCAAGTTTATCTTTCATTATGGCTGAGTAGTACCACATCTTCTTCATCCATCGACAGTTGATGGGCACTGGGCTATTTCCAACATTTAGCTACTGCAAACTGTGCTACTACAAACATGCATGAGCATACATTATTGTGATATGATGCTTTAAATTCTTGTGGGAAGGCACAAAGAAGGGAAATAGCCAGGTGACATGGAAACTTTAGTTTTAGTTTTTTCAGTACTCTCCACACTGAGTTCTACAGTGGTGGCACCAGTCTACATTCTCATCAACAGTGGAGAAGGGATCCCTTTGCCCCACAGCCCCTCCATATTTCTTACTGGTTGATTTCTTGATAATAGCATTTTTTTGTGGAAATGAGACGGAACCTCAGCATTGTAATTTGCAACTCTTGGATGACTAGTGATATTGAGCTTTTTTTTTCACATCTATTTATTTATTGTCTCCCCGCTTCATCTGAAAAGTGCTTATTCATTTCAGATGCCCATTTTTTTGATGGACTCTTTAAATTTGGGGTGATATTTTTGAGATCTTTATATATTAGTCAATTGTCCAAGGAAGAGCTGACAAAATTTTTCCCACTCAGTGGGTTGTTTTTTCACTCTATTGGTGATTTCTTTTGCTGGGTGAATGTATTTTAATAAGATGATGATGTCAATTCTTTGTAATATTTCTCTTGTGGCCTAGATTTTGTTCATGCAGTCTTTTCTTATACCCATATCTTCAAGAATTCTACCTGTTCTCTCTTACAGCAGATTTAGTGTTTCTGTTTTGATATTTAAATCTTTGATCCATTTTGACTTTTAGTGTATAGTGGAAGACTTATATCCAATTATTTTCTTTGTAATGTGAAAAGCCAGTTTTCCCCAGGTCATGTATTAAAGAAGCTACTTTTCTTCTAGTGAGGATGTTTGGAACTTTTGTCAAAAATAAGGTAGCTGAATGTATTTGCAGTTGTTTCTGCTTCTTTTAATTTGTTCAGTTGATCATTGGGTTGTTTTTGCCAGTATTGTTCTATTTCAATCTGTTTCTAGTAGTTTTGTAGTGTGATTTACATTCACAGATTGTGATGCTGCTTCCTTGTCTTTGCTGCCCAGGGCTGTCTTTGATATTCTAGGACTCTGTTTCCAAATGAATTTTAGCATTATTTTCTGTAATTCTGTGAGATATGCTATCTGTATTTTAATTAAGAGAACATTCAATCTGTATAACAATTTTGAGAGTATGACCATTTTCATTATAATGGTTCTTTCTATCCAAGAACAAGGGGTATCTTTTTAATTTTCTGATATCCTCTTTAATCTTCCTTTTCAAAGTGTCATAATTGTCAGTGTAAATATCTTTTACTTTCTTTCACTGGATCAATTTCCTGTATTTCACTTTTTTTTTCACTGATATTATGAAAGGCATGGTTTCCCTAATTTCTCTCTTATCAAGTTTGTCATTTGGGTACATGAATGCTACTGATTTTAAAGTGTTGATCTTATATCCAGCTATGG
>NW_004524748.1:1497075-1502180 GCF_000260255.1 Octodon degus
GGAGTGGTGGGGGGCGGCCCGAGGGGCTGGGAGAGGGTCTGGCCCACGCTTCGCCTGGGCTGGGACTGGTCCTGCTGGCGCAGGGTAGCAGGAAACTCTCCGCACACTCCTTCTCCTCAATTTACTAAAAAAATATAATTACATAATATAGAGTTTGATTTGCTTCTTCATGTTCAAAATTCTGTTTACTAGATTTTTTTTAATGCTGTGTAGAAAAAGTTGTACTGGTAAAACCATAGTGATCTAATAGAATTACCTTTTAAAGTCAGTGCTTATTTAGGAATACATACTGTAAATAGCCTTTAGAAACATAAAAATCTCAATTTTGCACATATATTTTATCATTTTTTTATTCAGTGATCTCAAAAAGTTGAATTCATTATAAAATTTAGTCAACCACATATCAGGTATGTATTGCGTAATTTTCTTATAAAAAGCTATCACTTTACTAAAAATATAGACATATTTAAAATTATAATTTCTGTTTGCATCTGACAAACATCTTTAAATATTATTGATATTGATAAATGAAAGAAATTTGCATAGAAACTAATGAAAAACATGCTATTATACTTCAGTCTAACTATTTCACTGTCTGCCCAGCAAAGTAGTAATTGTGCTTTTGTTTTCTTTCTAGCTACAAAAGCTCCACAAATTGAAACTTCCAGTGACAGTGCATTAACCAAATGTTTATGAAAAGAAAAAGTTTAAATCATCTGTGTACACCAACTGTGAATTTCTTTTTCAAATAATCATTGACAAAGCCACCAAAAACAAACTGGCTTTAAAAATGTGTTAAGTAACATAATGTAAGTAATTCCCTATTTAGTATTTATGACTATTTGTCAGTACTTGTGGGAACCTCACTTGACTATCATTTTATTCTTTCTCATAAATTGATTCCTTGATAGTCACAACATTTCCTGAGAGGAAACACTATTGTGTGAAGGAAAGAATGCACACCTACCACTAAATGGTCTTCACTAAATTGCTTTATTTATAGAAATAATGAGGTTTTGCTTTTGTTTTTCTGGTTGTAGAGAAGGAAACCAAGCTGAATACTCAGATATGGTAGTCGATTTCTCACGTACATTATCACTGTAGTTAAATTTTCACTCAGTTGTAGTTAGGTGAAGAGCATTTTTATTCTCCTTTCCTGAAAAAAAGCGTAAAGCTTAAATAAGATCTTTGTCAACTTGAGGAAAGAGAAATATTTTATGTATGTACAACTCTGGGGATTTCTGAAATAGCAAACTATCAAAAAATTTTAATATTTACATTATGCTATTATGGCCATTATTAAATTTACTAAATGAGAATTACTTTAAAAATAAATAAAAGAGCATTGGCAATACAAGTTTTAAGTAGAGTAGGAAGAAATGAAAGAAGAGATTTCAGGATACATGTTTGAATTTATTATATGTAAGTGGAGGGAAAATTAAAAATATATTACTCATAAAGTAATGGAAGTTGACAGTGACATTTTGCAGGTATCCACAACATGGGATTGTAAAACTGATTTGAAGTAGTTTGAAGAAGTATGAGAAGCACATCCTGGTGAGATGAAGTATGTTTTAGAAAGATAGGGGGTAAAAGAGAAATAAGAAGACAGCAGTGAAAATTCAAAAAATGTAATCAAGATGATGTTGATCTTAGAGAAAAATTAAATTTAATGAGACATTACAACATAATAATCATTTGTTATGTATTATTTATTGTAGTAGCACTTATCTATAAAATATAGGCAAAGAAGAAAGAACCCACAATTTATTTTGCAATGAGGGAAGAAAACAATCAGAGAAATGCATAATCAAGCTCAGAAACTGACACAGTCTAAAAATAAATGTTAAAGTGGGATACAGGGCTATACCCCAAAGGATTATGGTAGATTTCTTGAGATTTTAATTTTTAAGCCAAACCTCTTTGGGGAATATGAATTATGCAGGAAAAGAAAACTGAGTTATGGGGAGGTATGTTTAAAGTAAGAGACAGAGACAAAGTTAAAAATAATTTTTCAGATCCTGAATGAAAGCCAGGATGACTTGAAAATAAAAAGTGAGAATAAAAATGATTACAGATAAAACTAGGACATGAAACTGGTAACATCAAAATTTAAATTTCTTCTTGAATGCAAGGCAAAGCCATTAAAAATGAGAACTAAAATCATTTGTTTCCTATTTTAAAAGCATTTTAACTGTTATTGAGCAGATTAGATTGACCAAGTAAGAACTTGGAAGAGCATTACAGAAAATTTAGAAAAACTCATGATGAATAAGAAAGGGAATTGAGTTGAAAATGCAAACAGCTTAGCACATTTGAGCTAATTTTGTGCCAAGATTGTCTGGATTTGGAGTTTAATTATACTGACGGTTGTTCCTATTTCTTTATACATTTGGTGATTGGTGATATCCTCTCCTAAAGAATAGAGACTGAAGGAGATTTAGATTTGTTTGCAAAGGAAAGACCGAATTTTGAACATGTTAGAAAGGAGATCATGTATGCAAAGGTTGTTGTACAGGAGACTGTTGTTTATAAGACCTGAAATTAACAAGTGAAACCTGGACTTGTGACAAACTTTTGGGAAATGTCAGCATATAAGAAGTTTCTAAAGGGGTGGGACTGCATGTTTTATACAAAGTGGGGATATAGTGCATCACGGAAAAAAAAAAAAACCTGTACATAATTTTTACATTGTCTAAAACCAATATCCAACAAAATGACTTAGAAAAATACCTAGTGGAGGAAAGATAACTGGCAGACAATGACTATGGTATCATGAATTGAAGACCATTAAAAAGAAATAAAACAGCCAAATTCACCCAATAAATCAAACACTAATGTGAATACTATTTAAGACAAAGCATGGGAAGAACATACAGGTTTGACCAAACTGAGGCCGTCAGTGGTTGTAACAATACTGGCGGACAAATGAGTTTGGAAGCAACAACATTCACTGTACTTTCTTATGACAAGGAAGAGCTATCTGGATAAATCAGTATAATAGCCATGAGATGCCTTAAAATATGTATTTTATGTACGTAATATATCTTAATATGTTTAATTTCTTACAAGATGACAAAGTCACATGGTTTGCTTTTCTTAAAATTTTATGTTTAAAATCACATTTTAAAGACACAATTGAAGATTCAACATGATTTAATAGAGAAGGAGCCACACTGAAACTACACAGAGGAAAATCACCTAAAAACACAGTGGTTAATTGGAAGCTCTAAAAACAAAGTTGGAGACCACAGTGGTGATAGTAAAGGTAGTGAGTGGAATAGCACCACCCCAACTGTCCTGCTCTCAGCAGCAGGATAAAGAGGGATTGGGGACTAAGCAGCCTCAAGCCATAGTAGAGCAGTGAGTGGGAATTCAGCACTCTTTCTGCCCTGAGAGGAAAAAAACACAGAAGAATGGAACACAGGAGCTAATACCAGGCCACAGAGGGCCCAGCTATGCACGGAACTGGGATCAGCCTTGGACTGAATCTATCTGAAGGCTCTACAGCAACTTGAGGACCAAGACAAGGAGACACAAAGGATAAGAAGACATGGGCAGGAAGTCAAGGCACATACAGAGCATTTCTGGCTGAGGACTCTGGCCCATAAGCCACATGCAGAGTACAAGATCAACTCCATACCCAGCACTAATCCTACTGCAGATGTGATAATGTTACTCAGCACAGATGTGGGCTCTGACGTGGACGCTGACACATGACAGAGTACCAGAAGAATTTCATTATTTTGGTGATGGTGATTAGTTTTTCATGTTTTCCTTTATGTCTTTTTTGGTTGCTTAGCTTTTTTTGTTGTTGTTTGTATGTTTGTCTTGTTTTGGTGATTGTTTTGCACTGTGTTCATGATCTCGTTTGATTTTTTTTTTGGCATTTTCATGTGAATGAGTATAGCCCAATCTTTCTAAGTATGCCTCAATATTCTGTTGCTTTCTTATTTCTTTCTCTCTTGTCCTCTTCTCCAACATCCCAAAGCTTGGGTGATCTTCCTTTGTCCTTCAGAATTGTTTCTACTATATTTATTTTTAATTATCTCTGTATTTCTTCCTATTCTCCTTAAATACACTTCCCCTGACACACATACACACTAGGTAAAATCACTTTACTAAGAAGAAACCCACAGGATACTGTTCCTGGTTTATGCTGGATTTTGTTATGCAATTGTAGACCTTGCTCCTATGGTTAAAGGTACCAAATATACAATTACCATAGCTTGTCAGTTTCTAGCTTTTGCTTGACCCTACTGTTACTGCTAATGATGTTATGTTAGCCATGGTGTCGTGTCTGTTGTAATAAGTTGTTCTCCCTCATATGACAAAACTGATTCTCTGTGGTAGCACCAATCACCATAGTTCAGTACCCAAGGTCTGGATGATGAGCCAAATAGATAGCAACTTCTCATCCTTAATAAATTAGGAAGGGAGGATCTTGGGACAAATAGAAAGGCCAAGATCCAGCTACACCAAGAAGACATCTCTAAGGAACACATATTTCTCAGGGGAGCCTTAATATTAATGGTAAATCTACCTATTGTGAGCAATTTACAAGCATCAACATAGAAAATAAATTAAAAAATAGAAAATGCAGAACCTAAATGCAGTTCTAGACCTTCAGCCTACTAAGCACAAGACTAGGAGACAATAAGATAGAGAAAATCAGAATCTACTTACCTGAAATTTTAGAAATGATAACAGAAGGTTTATAATCTCTCAAGTAATTGAAAGAGTAAATAAAATCTGAAAGGTGCATAGATACTGTGAAAGGGAAAGAATCTGTTCAAAGGGAAGGAAAAACTGAGATGAGGAAAAGAACAAGGGGCGAGGGAGAAAAGAGATGTATTTATGTTTGCATGCAGGAGGGCTTGCATAATTGTACTGCTAATCTCTTCTGCTCTAAAGAGGTGAGAAGTGGCTGTTCTATTGTTTCTCTTGCCCTTTTAAATTTCTTATAACTTTTTTTGCTTTTTATCAATTTTGCATGCTCACCTCTGATAATCTGAACAGCTAATTTGAAGACAACATTATGAAATGCAGCCACCATTCTTGATTTTCTATTACTTTCTTTGGTAAAGTTATTTATTTTTCTATTC
>NW_004524748.1:1502280-1505396 GCF_000260255.1 Octodon degus
ATGGTTTCCCTAATTTCTCTCTTATCAAGTTTGTCATTTGGGTACATGAATGCTACTGATTTTAAAGTGTTGATCTTATATCCAGCTATGGATATAAATCAGAATTTAACTATTAAATCTAGAATACATTTGTGGAGTGTTTGGGGTCTTCTGTGTAGAACATGATATCTCCTGCAAATTTCATCCTTCCCCCTTTATGCTGGGATTGCACAGCACAAAGCTTTCATCAGATGTGGGCCTGAAATCTTAACATTTTCAATTTCCAGTATTATAAAATTAATCTTAGTTATTTATAAGGCATCCAGTGTCAGGCATTCTGTTATAGCTGTACAAAATAGAACATAGCAGTGGACAAACACAAACATTGTAATTATTAAGTTTAATCCTTGCTTGGGGATAGCTTTCACATTTCTAATGAAGATAGAGGGACATTACTTTTCTTCTAAGAAACTTGAATGAAGATATCAAATGGAATGTGCCATAATCTGGTAATTAGGCCACCTTAAGTTTAATATAAAACTAAAATTCTATCTACATGGGGAAAAAGCAAGACCCATTTAGTGCACAGTAATCAACTTACACTGTTGTGGCAGGGCTGGATATTCATACCTGCTTTTCATTGATGCCCACAGCATTTTTTGAAGTTTTTTTTTTGTGAAAAGGGACAGTACAAGATTTCCTGCAGATCTCTGTCTCATTGATTTATTAACTGATTTCTGTGTAGCGCCTATGTTATCACCTCCATCACTAACGATGACAGAGAGAATAACTGTCACCTAATTAGAAATGTCATTTTAAAAATGAAAGTAATAATCTTTCATTTTTATAATCAAGCCAGTTTTCTTTTCTAGTATACTCCACTAACAGTAGTTATAAAGCAAAGTTTCTCTACTCATTCAGAGTGTTACATATGATTTAAATCAATGAGCATATCAAATATTAGGAAGCTCACATTTTTACAGGGTCAACTTTTTACTCAAGTTTTCTTGATCTTAAGAATTGGCCAAAGGAATTATCATCAAATTTTACAATAATATTACAAAAGTATTTATTGTAGTGAATCCTAATTAATTGTTTATAAATGTTTCAGGCATAAACAGAGATTAAAAAACTATGATTCTAAATAAATGGTGCTATGCATATATCACTAAAAATGTTATCTAAGTCAATTTTGAATCATTTTATAGGTGAATGGACCCAAATTAATACTGATGTTTTGTGTTTCATTCATACTGAAAGAAGACTAAACTTTAGACAATGCTTATATGATGTAGATTTAGATTCATCTCTTGTTTAGCTGTTGTAATTATGTTTTAATGTAGAAACAACATCTTCTTTAAGAAATATTTCTATTACATAAAATGGTCTAACACTTCTAGCCTACTTCTGAAACTTCTATGCCAAAATTTTCCCCTGAAGCCAGGCATAGTGGCACAGTTTCTTAATCTCAGCACCTAACAGGCTATGGCAAGAGGATTATAGAGGCCAGCCTGTATTACATTATGACATACTGAGATTTATCTCAAAAAAAAAAAAAAAAGAAGACCAGATTCTCCTGGATTAATGAGATATTGAGAACATAGCCTTTTTAGTCTCTCTATTTGCCTTATGTTATGAATCCACTGCCCTCTTTTATGGATTAGGGACTGAGATATATGATATATATTTGCATTTTCCAATTTGACCTTCGAAAGCCATTATTTCTTGAAGCCAATTATGATATCACCATAATTGTGTGAAGAAAGCTTACAACTCCTGAAGCACTGCAAACTTGTCTGGCTTGCACCTGCAGGATTTGAGCACGGCTGTTGGGATGTCAGAGCCTTTGCATCAGACAGTGCTGGTGACTCTAATGGCATGTTCTGCAGCATGCAGAGAAACTCTTTTATTGCTAACATGGTATTTTAATGGTCCTTATTTTTGTAGTTCATTTTACTATAAGTTTTTGATTGATCTTTTCTAAGCATTTGAACAACAAAAGCCTGCAGTTTCCCTAAGTGTAACATGAGAACACTGTCTCCAGATGGACTTAGAGGTGACAGATTTTTATCCCTTACTTCCATTTCTTTCTTTGCTTTCCTCATATTTCCCTTTAGGCTTTCTTTCATTTGTTTTCTATTTCTTTCATTTGTTTTTTAATTCTTTGGGCAAAATTCTCAGAGAAGCAATGTAATATTACACTATTGCAGCAAATATCTCACTAAGTAACTGTTAAAGCTCAGTTGTACTACACATCTAAATCCTAGCACTCCAGGAGGTGAAGCAGGAGGATCACAGGTTTGACTCTAGCCTATCAAAAGAAAGAAAGTTAAAAAAATTTAAAAATTTTAAAGGCTACAACACAACTTAGCAGAAAAGCCTGGACTCAATCTCCAGTACTCCTTCACCAAAATGTCACTGTAACCTTTGAAAAATACTTTATGATGTTAGGATATTTTCAGTGAATACTGTTATTTTGTCATTAAATATCACTTAATATGTAAGTATAATGTGCATGAATTATAAAAATGAAACAATCATGTTTTAATGCTATGTAGATTTATAATATTTGATCCTCACTTGCTTTAGAAGTATTGGTAAGTACATGATAATATAAAATGAAAATGTATTTAGTACATTTACTTTCTACACAAGACATAACATATAAACTCATATCCTTTTACTACTTAATGATTCTGTATTATACTTTAATAACATGTATCAGGGAAATTCAAAAGTTATGCTAAGCATATTTAGCAAACTGTTAAGTTATAAAATTATAATATCAAAAAGTTGTATACTATAAGTGTCAACACATTCTTCTGAAATGAATGAATTATATGCATTCGTTATTCTAATTGCATTCATTTTTAAATGACCTAATTCTTAGGTGACAATTGTAATGCTAATACTTAGCATGTATTTTCTAATAAACTTGGAACTGCAAAGACTATATATTAAAAATCATAATTTGTCTTCATACCAATTACCACTGAAATTCTACCTCCTCCTAACATAATTTTCTTCTCCAAAATGGCGTGCTGGGGCCAGAGAGATAGCTCAGTGGCAAAAGCCCCTGCCTGGAAAGCACAAGGTCCTGAATTTAACCCCTGGTTCCAAAAGAAAAAATAAAGTGA
>NW_004524748.1:1516181-1546045 GCF_000260255.1 Octodon degus
TCTTTAGATAATAAAAATATTGTATAGACAGATAGCATGTCTATATTTTTGACTTTGAATAACTACTGGGAGGACAATAATATACATTGTATCAACTTTGGTAACTATACTAATAATCTGTTCTTAAACTTGGTTTCATTGTTACATTTATATTTTTTAAGAAGAAAAGAAAGACTGTGATGGAGGAAAAGAGAAAAAAAGGTACATGCAAGAGAGCTAAAATAATTACACTGCTAATTTCTATTAGTTTCATGAAAGGAAGAGTTAATATAATTTGATCAGTCTTGCATGCCTATATGTGGTAATCTGAGCAACAAATTTTAGCATAACAATATGTAATATAACAGCCTTTGTTAATTTGCTCTTCTTGTTTTGAAATTCTTTTTCATTTTTATTGGAGTTTTTGTTGCTGTTGCTTTGCGTTTGTCTTTGTTCTTGTTTTTGTTTTTTGTTTTTCCCTCTTTACAATAAAATTGAAAAACAAGAAATACTCTCTCAGGCAAAACAAGATGATAATCAAAATGTAGGACTTCTTCAGTGAATCCAGCATAGACTTAGATTGAAAAAAACTAAAACGATGTAAGAAAATGATGGAAGCTATGAATGTCCAACATAAGAAAAAATGGAAGCCATGAAACAGTTTTGAACATATCCAACAGATTAAAAATTCCATTGAAATTATAATAGTCATGCAACAAAGGTGAGGACAGAGTATCAAATCTGGAAGACAGGATTGCAGATAGTGTTCATGAAAAGAAAGATTTTTATTATAAAACTGAGCTGGAAAAATCAGTGCAACAGCTACATGGTGATGTGAAGAAGGACAACACAATATAACTCAAAGTCATTTAGACGTACAAACAACACAGTTCTGTTCACAGAAGAAATGGTAGAAAACTACCCAAGCATGGGTAAAAAGAATTTGACATACAGATAAGTTAGGAATTTAAAACTAAAACTCCAACTAGCCATGACATAAATAAATCTACAAAAATTAGTATACTCATAAAGAACCCAGAATTCACCATAAAAATAATAAAAGTTATTAGACAACAGAAATGAAGCACCTATGAAAGAAAGTCCAACAGAATCACAACAAACTTTACAACACAAATGATTAAGTTAAGGAGAACATGCAGTGAAATATTTCAGGTACTGAAAGAAAGCAACTTCCAGCCATGATTGACATAACCTAAGACCTATCTTTTATCATCAATGGAGAAATAAAATATTTCTATGACAAAGAACAACAGAAGAAATGCACAACCACCTAACCATTCTGAAAGATGCTTCGGAAAGAGGTTAATGTTGAGAATTCCAAGAACACCAATAAAGAGAACCACCAGAAAATATGAGCCTTTAAACAGAGAAGGAAGAATGGAAACACTTAGCAGTGTTTTACAAAAGAAACAAGTATAACCTACAAAAAATGAATGTATAAGAAATTGGAAGATTGGCTTACAATGGTCAGGCACAGAGTTGCATGAGGCAGTATGCAGAGGGTGTCTGTCCACTGGGCACTGAGTGTTCTAGTCAAGGTCTGGAGGCCACTGCATTGTGGTGCACAAGCCCGTATCAGGAGGCCAGCTGGTCCGCAAAGGCTGGAAAGTCTACAGCAGAAGGCTAAAAAGTCCACAATGGAAAACTGATGTATCAAGAGTGAAAAGACAACCCAGAATGAAAAAAAAATGCCAGCTGTTCTTAAAGCAAAGGACTGGGCCAGTGAGATAGCTCAGCAGTCTAATGTGCCTGCCTAGGCAAGCTTAGACAGGTACAGGGGATCACAGTTTGATCCCTGGCACCACATGCCATGCCAGCCCCACCCTCAGGGTGGACTGAGGTGGCAAAAGGAAAGCAAAGGACTAATAAATAAAATATATAAAGAACTCAAAAATTTTATATGGCTCAATTTAAAAACTTGATTCTAAAATGAGCAAAATGAGTAATACTTCTTGGATGAAGAAAAAGAAATGTCAAAAAAAAAAAAAAAAAAAAGGAATATTAGTCCAGCATGACAGGTCATTCAAGAAATGCAAATTAAGCACCACTAAGACTACATATCACTCTATAAATAAAAGCTATTTTTGAAAAATCAGCCAATAACAAATGCTGGTGGGACAGGGATGAAAAAGGAACCCTGCTTACTGTGGGTGGTGTGTAGACTAGTGTAACCACTGTAAAAATCAGTTGGACTTTTTTAAAAAACTAAGACTTCCATATGTCCTAGATATTCTTCTTGGTATCTTCCAGAAAGAATTAAAAATATCATACCATAGTGCTATATGCACGCCCATGCTTATAGCTGCATAGTTTATAATAGCAAAAATTTGAAAACAATCCAAAGCCCATCAACTAATCTATGGATAAGATAGATGTGGAGGGTTTTTCTTTTCATACAATGAAGTATTACTCACCCTTTAAGAGGGATAATCTTGAGATGTTTCAAGGTAAATAGGTGCACCTTGAGACTGTACTCTTAAGTGAAATAATTTGAACACACATGTGTAAATATCACATTGTTTATTTGATACCAGAATCTGAAAGTGTAAATAAGTATCAAAATGTATAATATATATTGTGACATAGGAAAATATTAAAATGAAAGGGAAAGCTAAGCAGGGGAGAGTGAGAAAGTAAGAAAGGGAAAAGAACAAATTAGAAAAAGAAGGAAAAACAGACACAAATCTTTTTTAAATAAAAAGGAAAGCATAGTTGAAAGGAGGGTAGGTAAAAGGGAAAAAAGATCAAATTATCTCATATACAAGTACAAATTCCCTATGATGAATGTGATAATTATATGAACTTGTGGCAATAAACTTAATTAATTAAAATGAAACAATCTATGCTTACCTTTTGTTACATGTAATTCCTTGAAAAATAAAATTATTAGCTTTCTCATATGATTCAAGTAAGAGAATGGCATGAACTTTACAGTATTGATTTTAAAAAGTAAATAAAATGAACATCAATATTGAAAGTGATGGATTTGAAACATCTTCAAGTGTACTCCTCATTTTGCAGATAAGGAAATTAAACCACAAAAATAAGCCAGTCTCAGCCCAAGCCATTAAAAAAGTAAAATAATTCTTTGGAAAAATGTATCTCTATGAAACAAAGTAAAATATTGGTCAATTGCATTCTTTCCTGTGAGAGATCTCTATTCATTTCAATTCACCATTTTTAATTGAATCTTGGAGGTCTAATGTTTTTTGAGATGTTTTTATATTCTAAACATTAATCATTTCTACAAAGAACAAATGGATTATTTTTCATTCTGCAGGTTATCTTTTAATTCTGTTGCTTGTTTTTTGTTTTGTTTTGATTTGCATTTAGTACAGGGTCTACAGGGTCTCACTACATAGATCTGATTTGTACTGATCCACCTGTGCTCAGCCTCCCAAGAGCTAGGATTGCAGGTGCACACCACCATGCCCAGTCTATATTGCTTGTTTTTAAAATTTGACATTATCCCATTTGTTGATGCTTTCTGTTATTTCTTCTGTAACTGAGATTATGTTCAGAAAATTCTTACCCATGCCTATGTCTTCATTTTCTCTTCCAGCTGATTAAGTGTTTCTGTTATTTATATTTAAGTCTTTGATACTTTTTGATTTGATTTTAATACAAGGTAAAAGATATCGATCTAGATTCATTCTTTTGTACATGGGTAACCAGTTTTCCCAGTAGCAATTTGTAATAGCTAAATTATGGAAGCCACTTATATGCACATTAAGTGGGAAAACGTGTATCAATGAACCTATGTATCTGTCTATACTATCTGTCTATCTATCTATCTATCTATCTATCTATCTATCTATCTATCTATCTATCTATCTATCTATCTGAGAATATTGCCCATAAAAGAAAAGGTCGTTCATTTCTACTTAAATCAAAGGCTTTTTGTTCTATAATTTAGGAAAGGGTCTAGAGTGTGTTCAGGATCTCACTACTAGATCAGACTCAAAGTGATCCACCTGTTTACAGCCTCCCAAGGTGCACACCACCACACCCAGTCTCAGTTGCTCTCTCAGCTCACCTTCCAGCACACCCTCCCAGCAGTGCCACTTCTCACACTAATGCCTCGGGAGTTAGATTTTAAAAGAGAAGGTTGGAATGCACCAGCACATTCAGGATAGACTACTCATAATACAGCATTCTTAGATGTTGACTTAAAAATTGGAGTAACAGGAAAGACAGTATATCTTCGCTGATTAGACTACAATTATATAAATACCTTTTTGCAAATTTAATGAATGAGTTTATAATAAGGGATTATGCTCTACATTTCAATCATTGTGCATACAAATACAAACAGTGAAACCTGACAACATCCTATGAACTTTAATAGTAAATGTTACTAAATTTATCTTTTTAAATTTCTTTTTCCAAAATTTTATTGAGAAACAAATAGTAACGAGACAGTTTCAAATCAAATTGATATGACAGTCTCAATAAACAACACATTGCATATTCTCTTCCTAGTGGTTATTTGCTGTACAAGATGCAGACATGATATCCTATTTACAAACACTGTTGCAATAAATCACTATATTCATTAAAAGAATGTAACTGTATGCCTATCCTACCATTTTGACTACACAGATACAAACTGGGCATTCATCTGTATCCTCTTTTTTCTTTAGTTCCATCATTTGAATATTATAGGTGTGTTAATTCAGCAAAATATTCTAAAAGAGTCCAGTAGTCAGTAATAGTATTGGGTCTTCTCCTTGACTGGCAGTGTCAGAAATTGTAGACCTGAGTCCCATACAGCTAAACAAAACACCATGGCTTCACTTCTTATACTTCGTTTTTATACTTTTCTGCTGAATGGTTAAGACCAAGATAAAGCAAGACCTATGCAACAAGAGTTGTAGCTTTTGGATCTTTATGGTCATATCTAACCATAAACAACCTTTTAGCAGGACAGTCCCACCAAATTCAATTTCCTGTCTCCTGCCTTCATTCACCACCCATTTCTCTTTGAACAATCATCTACCCGAGAGACAGCATGCAGCAACTGCCATGTCATGCCAAGCAGCCAATATTCAAAAGACCAGAATGACAGGCACTCCAAGAATAAACCTACAATTACAAATTGCCATCTGCAAGTCAGTTGCTTAGTTCACAGGTGTCAGAATATATAGGTAGTCAGGGTGAGACTCATTCCAATTAACTGCTAGATTCAAAAACCTTCTGAAGATTCTCAGGATCATTGCCTTACCCATCTTCTACGTATAACTCTATAGTTTGCCACCATGTTTCCTACCTCTTCTCCTTTCCCTCTCTTAATTATTTAGTACTCAAGTTCTTCCTATACTTTTTAGTTGCATTATACCTTTCTAGTTGTATTCCTTCTTTTGAGTTCTTATACTAGGGGAAATATATGATATTTATACCTGTGTGTCTGGTTTATTTCACTTAGGGGTATATCTTCACATGGCAACCACGTAAATATAAAGGGGTCAACTTTATCATTCTTTATAGGTGAGTAATACACCATTATATAAAAAATACCACATCTTTTTCATCCATTCCTCAGGTGATGGGCATCTTAGTTGTTTCCAAGTTTTGGCTATCACAAATTCTGTTGCTATAAACATAGGTACACATGTATCACTATGATATGATGCTTTTAGATCCTCCAAGAAAATTCCCAGTAGCAGAATAGCTGGTATAAATGGGAATTCCAGTCCAAGTTTTCTAAGGAGCCTCCACATCAGTTTCCATAAGGTTGCACCATTCTACATTCCCACCAGCAATGGAGAAGAGTTCTTTTACCCCACAGCCTCTCCAACATTTGTTGTTGGGTGATTTCTTTCTGATAGCCATTCTTTCTGGGGTGAGATGATATCTAAATCTTGTTTTAATTTTAATTTCATGGATGGCTAGTGATGTGGAGCATTTTTTCATATATTTATTCGCTTCTTCAATTTCATCATCTGACAAGTGTGTGTTCATTTCCGATGCCCATTTCTGGACTGGGTCTTTAAATTTTGGGGCCCTAGTGTTTTTTAGTTATTTATAAATTCTAAAGAGCAGACCTTTGCCTGACTACTTATTTGTCATGATTTTTTACAAATTTGTGGGTTGTCTTTTCACTTTGTTGGTAATTTCTTTTCACGAGAAAAAACTTCTCAGTAAGAGCAGGTCCCAGTTCAAAATTCTTTCAAGTGTTTCCCGTGTGATTTGATTTTTGTTCATGAACACTTTGCCTACCCCTATATCTTCAACACTTCCTCCTGTTTGTTCTCCCAGGAGATTTACTGTTTCTGTTTTAATGTTTAGATCTTTAATCCGTTTTGACTTTAGCTTAGTGCATGGTGATAGACCTGGGTCAAGTTTTAGTTTTCAGCAGGAAGAGAGCCAGTTTTTCCAGCACCATTTGTTAAAGAGGTTATCTTTCTTCCAGTGAATATGTTTGGCCCCTTTCTCAAAGATAAGGTGGCTGAGTGTGTTTGTAGGGGCTTTACCATCTTCTAATCTATTTCACTGATGCTCAGGTCTATTTTGTTGCCAGTACCATGCTGATTTTCTCACAGTAGTGTTGAAGTATTTCAAGTCAGGAATTGTAATGCCTCCTGCCTTGTCTTTATTTCCCAGGATAGCCATTGCTATTCTAGGCCTCTGATGGTTCCAAATAAAATTTAGGAAGAATTTCTCTAGCTCTGTGAGATATGTTGCTGGTAGTTTGATAGGGATTGCATTAAATAAGTACAACAATGTTGCGAGTATGGCCATTTTCACAATGTTGGTTCTTCCTATCCAGGAGCATGGAATATCTGTCCATTTTCTGAAATCCTCTATGATTTTTTTTTCAAGTACTGTAATTTTCCTTGAAAAGATCCTTGAGTTCTTTAGTTAGATTAATTCCAAGGTATTTTATTTTCGAAGAATTAACAAAACAAAAAGCTGGTTATTTGAAAGATTAAATAAAATCAATAAGCTTGTAGCTAACCTCATCAAAGAGAGGAAAGAAAATTTTAAATTCATTTTCCTCGGTGCTATTGTGAAATGTATTGTTTCTATAATTTCCCTCTCAAGGTATTTGTTATCATTGTAGAGGAATGCTATTGACTTTTGGGTATGGACTTTGTATCCTGCTATGCTACTGAATTTCTGTGTTAATTCTAGTAGCTTTTTGGTGGAGTTTTTTTGGTATTTCAAGTAAAGTATCATATCATCTGCAAATAATGATAATTTAACTTCTTCTTTACCTATTCTTATTCCTTTTATTTCTTTCTCTTTTCTAATGACTCTATTTAATGATTCCAGAACTGTATTGAATAGAAGTGGTGATAGAGGACATCCTTGTCTTATATGAGATCTAAGAATAAAAGATTTCCATTTTTCCCCCATTTAGAATTATGTTAGCTGTTGAGTTTTCATCAATGGCTTTTACCAAATTGAAGTAGAGGCCATCTATTCAAATTTTCTGTAGGACTTTGAACATGAATGAGTGTTGGACTTTGTCAAAAGCCTTTTCTGCATCAATGGAGAAGATCAAGTGGTTTTTAGTTTTTGCTCTATTGATATAATGTATTACATTGATAGATTTTTGAATATTGAACCATCCTTGCATCCCTGGGATGAAACCTACCTGGTCATGGTGTATGATCTTCTTGATGATTTGCTGTATTCTATTTGCTAGGATTTTATTGAGGATTTTTGGATCTATGTTTATGAGGGAGTTTGCCCTGTAGTTCTCTTTTTTAGTTGTGTATTTCCCTGGTTTTGGTATCAGTGTAATACTTTCCTCCAGGAATGATTTTGGGAGGATCGTTTCCTTTTCAATTTCATTGTAGAGTCTGGGGATTATAGGGATACATCTTTTGTAAATTTCTTGTAGAATTCAGCTGTGAATCTATCTGGACCTGGACTTTTTTTTCGGTAGGATTTTTATTATATTTCGTATTTCATTGGCTGTTTTTGGGCTATTGAGTATGGTTATATCTTGTCAACACAGTTTTGGTAATTTGTACATTTCTAGGTATCTGCCCATTTTTCTATGTCTTGTATTTTGTGAGAGTAAAGATTCTCAAAGTAGCTATTGATGATCTTCTGAATTTCCACTGGTTCTGTGGCAATTACACCCTTTTCATTCCTTACTGCTTGTATTTCAAATTTTGTTTCCTCTTTTTGATGAGGTTAGCTACAAGCTTATTGATTTTATTTAATCTTTCAAATAACCAGCTTTTTGTTTTGTTAATTCTTTGAACTGTTTTCTTCCTCTTTGTTCCATTAATTTCTTCTCTAATCTTTATGATTTCTTCCCATCTTTGGGCTCTGGGTTTGGTTTGCTCTTCCTTTTTTAGTTGTTGAAGGTGGACATTAGGATATCTATTTGTTCTCGTTCTGTTTTCCTAATGTGTGAGTTCAAAACTATGAATTACCTTATAGAACTGCTTTCATCATATCCCATAAATTCAGATATGTTGTGCTTAAAATTTCATTGAATTGTAGATATTGTTGAATTTCTTGTATTATATCATCTGTGACCCATTGGTTGCTGAGTAGGGTGTTATTTAATTTCCATATATTTAGGTTTTTTTTCTGGTTTCTTTTGTCATTTATTTCCAGTTTCCATTGCAGTGTGGTCATATAGTATGCATGGAATAATTTCTGTTTTCTTGCATAGACTTAAGCATGATCTATGGTATGTAGTCTATTTTAGAAAATGACAGATGTGTAGGAGAGAAAAATGTGCATTCAGCTGGGTTTGGGTGGAACACTCTGTATATGTCCACCAAGTCTATGTGTTTCAAGCTCTGATTCAGTTTTGTTATTTCTTTTCTAAGTTTTGGTCTGGTTGATCTATCTTTTTGGGATAAGGGGGTGTTAAGGTCTCCTGTCAAGATTGTGGTATTGAATATTAGATTTTTCATGTCCATTAAGGTTTGTTATATATAATTGGGTGATTCCGTGTTTGGCGCATACATATTTATGAGTGTTGCCTCTTCCTTTTGAATTTTTGCCTAACTAGTATATAGTGGCCTTATTTATTTCACTTCATCATTGTTGGTTTAAAGTTGAGACTGTCTGAGAATAGGATTGCTACACCTGCTTTTTTCTGAGGGGCTGGAGCATGCAGTATTGTATTCCATCCTTTGACTTTCAGTCTATGAATATCTTTATGAGTTAAATGTGTTTCTTGTATACAGCATTTTATTGGATTTTGTTTTCTAATCCATTGTGCCAGTCTATCTCTCTTAATTGGTGAATTGAGTCCATTTACATTGATGGTTATAATTGAGATGTATTGACTTACAATTGAGATGTTATTTACCTGTTGTCATTTACTCCTTTTTCTCCTGTGTTTAATCATTTGTCCTATATAGTTGGTTGCTTCTGATCTCATTCATTTAGTTCTGATCATTTTGGTCCCTCTCTAGAACACCTTTCAGGATTCTGTACAGGGTTGCTTTTGTCATCGTGAAATTCTTTAGATGTTCTTTGTCATGGAAGTATTTCACTTTTTCATCAAACTTGAAAGAGAGTCTTGCATGGTATAGTAGTCTGGGCTGGAATTTATTTTCATAGAAGACTTGAAGTACTCTGCTCCATGTTCATCTTGCCTTCATGGTTTGTGAAGAGAATTCAGCCATAGTCCTGATGGGTTTTCCTTTGAATGTGATCTGCTTCTTTTCTCTAGCAGCTTTCAGTATATTATTCTTGAGATGCATTTCTGGGATTTTGGCTATTATGTATGCTTTGGTTACCTGAATGTCAGATTGTTTCCTCATATTTTCAAAATATTCTGCTATTACTTCTGCCCATATTTTTTTAATGTCCTTTGTATTGACTCCTTCTTTCTCATAGATACCTATTAGTCTCACATTGTTCATCTTTGTACCATCTTGCAAGTGATGATTTTTTTTTCCTGCATCCTAGTTGTTTTTAAGAGATCTTTTCTTACCTTTTCATTAGCTGCCCCAGCATCTTCAAGATCTGAAACACTGTCTTCACTTTCCCTCAAATGGTTTTGCAAGCTTTTGATTGAGATTTTTTAAGTTCGTGTACATCTCTTTGACTCTGCTTCATGCGATCTATTTCTTTCCTGTATTGCTCATTCAAGGAATCTGTCATTTTTGTAATCTCCTCTATTGTTTTGTCAATGTCTTCTTTAGAATCAGTTATTAATTCTTTTACTGCAGTGTTTATTCAGATTGGGTTTCCTCCGTATGTGTCTGTAGTTGATTCTTTACTTCAGATGTTATGAGTTCAGAGAATTCTTTCTTTATTTCCAAAAAGAATCCCTCTCTTTGTTCCTCTATAACTTTCTGCTGTTGCTTATTTACTATAGACGCTATTAATTCATACATTTGAGCTGAGCTAGTATCCTCTGCACTTGTTCTCTGTGGACATTGGGTTTCCTCATTATGTTTCTGTATTTGACTCTTTACTGCAGATGCTACTAATTCAGGGATTTGTTCTTTCATTTCCAATCTGAGTTCCTCTATACATATCTGCAGTTGTTTCTTTATTTCAGAAGCTGTTGATTCATTGATTTCAGCTGTGTGATTCCCAATTGTTCTGTGTTAGTGTCCTCTGCACTTTTTGTGGGTGGGTCTGGGATTGCATTTTGCTCCTTCTGATTGTCATTTTATGTAGTACTGCCTTCTGACCTTTGTTGGAGAGTTTTGGTGTAGTTATAACCTTAGCACCTACTGAAATTCAGGTATAGATCTACAAAGTTTGGATTTATCCATTTGTGCCTGGCTTGGGTCTGGCTGCTGTGCTCAGCTCCTTCCTGCTGCTGCCCTTGGAAGTGAACCTGTTGTGCCCCTCTGGTAAGAAGTTTTGATCCTGGACTAGCTCGGTGGCTCTGTCCCATACTCTTCCTGTAGGGATTGCAGCTGCAGGGTTTCACCCCAGGCCTGTATGCCATGACTGAGCTGAGTCTGGAGGGGACAAGGTGGAGTAGGGGGAAGAGGAAACTCTCCTACACCCTCACCAGGAGTGAGCTATATCTGGGGGTCCCCAGAACATAGCAGAAATTCTCACTGGACAGGCCAGGTGTGGGGGTGCTGCGGATTGGTGGTGGGAATTTCAAGTGGGTGGAAGATGGTCTCACCCACACTGTGCCTGGGCTTGGATGGGCAGGTCTTGCCTTCGCAGGGTAGCCCAAAGCTCTCCCACACACTCACCAGGGCCTGGGCAGGACTGAATCTGCTGGTCTACAGAATGTGGCAGAAATTCTTACTCGGCGAGTGGGGTGGGGGGGTGCTGCAGAGTGGTGGGGGGCTTCCAAGTTAGTGCAAGGGTGTCTCACCCATGCTTCGCTTTGGTCTTGGACAGTCAGGTCACTCTAGTGCAGGGTAGCTGGAAATAATTTTATCTCTTAATTATGTGTCTACACGAGTTTAAATAAGATCTGGGCCCAATCCAGAAATAGGCATCCAAGATGAACAAACACTTCTCAGAGGACGAACTTAAAGAAGTGAATAAATATATGAACAAATGCTCCACATCACTGGCCATCCATGAAATGCAAATTAAAACAACACTGAGATACCATCTCACCCCAGAAAGAATGGCTATCATAAAGAAATCAACCAACAACAAAATTGGAGAGGCTCTGGTGAAAAGGAAACCCTTCTCCACTGCTGGTGGGAATGTAGACTGGTGCAACCGTTATGGAAATCAGTGTGCAGAATCCTTAAAAAACTAGAACTGAAAATCCTATTCAAACCAGCTATTCCCTTTCTGGGAATTTTCCAGAATGATCTGAAAACGTCATAGCATAGCGATATATGTGTACCTATGTTTATAGTATCACAATTTGTGATAGCCAAATCTTGGAAATAACCAAGATGCCTGTCACATGAAGAATGGATGAAAAAGATGTGGTATTTTTGTACAATGGAGCATTACTCACCTGTAAAGAATGATAAACTCGAAGTCTTCATATTTAAGTAGATGCCACTTGAAGATATACTCATTAGTGAAATAAACCAGACCCACATGTGTAAATATCATATAGTCTCCCTAGTACAAGAACTCAAAAGAATAAATACAAATAGAAAGTATAGCACAATTAAAAGGAAAGTGAGAACTTGAGGGTCGGGTAATGAGGAGAGGGCAAGAAGAAAAGCTGGGAAACTTGATAGGGGCAAAGCCACACATTTATATGCACAAGATGCATAAGGCAATGGTTCTGAGACTCTTCAGCAGGTTTTTGAAGCTAGCAGTTAATTGGAAGGATTCCCATTCTGACTAACTATATATGCTGATAACTGAACTAAGCAGCTGTACTGAAGAATACAATGTATAATTGTAGAGTCATACTTGGAATGTCTGCCATTCTGGTTTTCTAAATACAGACTGCTTGTCACAACATTCCAACTACTACCAGCCATGACAGTGTCTTGGCTGACACTGTCTCTCAGGTAAATTTTGTTTTTGAAAAAAAAAGTAGGCAATAAATAAAAACAAGGGACAGGGACAAAATGTTACATGACAGTCCTGCTACAATGATGTATATGGTTAAATATCTTAATTTCCACTTAAAATTATGTAATTGTTTATTCATATCTTTTTCAATTTTTTTTATTTTTTAATTTTGTCTTCATATTCTGTATGGACTTAAAGTTTAACATGACAATAATTGATGGAAAATACTTGTTTCATATTATGCCTAAGATATTTGATCTTTAGACAGATAGTTTAATCCCAACTGCCTATGTTGTAGGGTAATAATAATCTTTTCTGGAGGGTTATTAACCTAAGCTAGCAGACCAAAAATTTCAGAAATAGAAGGGCTCCAATGACAGCCAACATTTTGACCCTATCCTTTCAAGGTCAGTGAAGACTCAGGACATAGTAGAACTTATACTATAATATCATGTAATTCAGTTGTCTCCCAAATTTTCTGATCAAGGAGATTATGGGGCCACAGAGCAACATAATCGATGATGTAGAGTGTGCCTAAGAAGAGTCACATGGAGAGGAAACATTTTTACAGGCTTTCACAGAGAGCACATTGATAAAGCAATGGCTGTGACTCATCTAAATGGCTGACACTGACAAAGGATCTGCAAACTGAGGTACAGGGTTACAGGATAAATCCTGAGGGGACTTGACTGAACTTATCAGATACAAAAGTTACAATTTTTGTTATATAGGTCTTGGTTTATCTTGGTCTTAACCATGCAGCAGAAAAGTATAAAAATGAGGTATACAAAGTAAAGTCATATTAATATGCTTAGCTGTGAAAGGCTCAAGTGAACAGCTTGTGCTGGTAACCCACTACTATTGTGGACTGCTGGACTGTGTTGGACCATTTTGTTGAATTCACGCACCTATAGCATTTAGATGCCAATGGAATACCCATCTCTGACAAGACTAAGCAAAAAAGGGGATACAAAGGGAAGACCCTTCTCTATCTGTATATGTAGAATAGTTAGGATAGATATACAGCTACTTCCACTTAATTCAGTGAGAAGAAAGATTTCTACTAATCGTATTGGGACAGGTTTTTCTGTCTGTATCTTGTACTATGCATAACCACTACAAAGATAACAATGTACAATGTATTAATTATTGAAACTGTCCTATTTATCAGTTTTGAAACTGTAAAAAAAACCCAAATAAACCACTCTATGTTTTATGAAAAAAAGAAAAATATACTTCCCATCAAAAAAACTGAATGTAAAAACAATAGTGAAATTCTTGTTTCTAGTATCCACTTGGTTTTTATTAAAAAAGAAGACTAACAAGTAAATCCGTCATTACTAGCGATAGGATTTACATTTTTTCTATAACTAATTAACTTTTCATATATTTAGGAAAATTCTCTTGACCTAGAAATTAAGGAAGGAAAGAAGGAAGAAGGAAGAAGGAAGGAAGGAAGTAAAGGTAGATTTTTCATATACCTTTCTTACTGATTTTTCATGGAAAATAAAATAAAATAAAATAAAATATCATAAAATCTTGAGAAATAAAATCCATGAAAATTTACCCTGATTCCATTATTGGAAAACATGTGCTAACACACCTAGCTTTATTCTAGCATCTGGTTCCCTTTATGGGCACATGGCTTTTTCCCATTACAACTCACTTTGAAGTTTAATTACTCGGTATTGGTGTTGAGAACTGGGGCTTTGTGATCAGTGTCCAGGTCATAGAGGCTTTGCCTTCATGAAGCAATTAAATTCCTTCCTGAAAGCCTGGGGGAATTACCTAGAGAATAACTTTCCTTAAGGCATCGACCACCAACTCACCTCCCTTACTGTCTTGTCCCATCTCATCTTCTCTTCTCAGTGCTCATCTGCCCTTATGTTATATTAGGATTACAAATTCCTATTTTTAATCTTTATTGCTTTTAGAAAGAGGAAGGGGAAAATGTCCAAAGCAACCCAATTAAACCTGAATTTGGGAGACTCAAATTAACTATTGTCTTACAGATTCACGACTAAGGTTTTCAATAGTCTATAAATTTATCAGGAAAAATAGACCAAAACCTTTTAATATTATGTTGGAGTGAAATTATATTTTAAAATTTATTGTTAAAAATATATATTATTACAACTATCTTATCTCTCTTTTCTTCAATTTTTTAGACCTAAAATGATAACAACAGTAAATAGATTCTGAGATGACTTTTAATAATTTCTGTTTCCTAGCATAGTTGATTTTCCATTCTATTTCTCTGAGTAAGATTTACTCATGATAGAACAGCAGAAGTGATGTGGCATCTTTTCTATGATTAGATGATCATGGATGTTTTGTATATGTTTAGATAATAAGTTCTGTCTCCCTATTAATCTGATTGCATACTGTGAGAAATAAACACCTTTTTGTCTAGTTGATATTTCAAATTCATATGAATAAGAAAACTATATATTTAAAGGAACAAATGATTAAAGTCAAGAGCGAATCCCTTGCTTAAGTCCCAAAGGTACCAAGCAGAATGACTGTAATCCTTATCTTTCTAAGTATCTAAGAATGAAACCCAACACATAAAGGGCAAGTCCCAGTCCCCAAGGAAGATGTATTTATATGACAAATGACTAGAAGAACACCTATCCAGGAGCAGAAAGGAAAAGGGAGCTGTGCATGTTTCCTTGCCTTCTTTCTTTATTCTTCACCATGGGAGATCAACTTCTTCCCTTGCACTTTTTGTACAGGTGATTTGTTTTCTTTCTTTGCTTTATATCATATTCTTGTACAGTAATATAAAGTGCTATTTTTTATAATAACGGACATTTTTCTCATCCTGTAGTCCTAAGGAGAAGGATTAAGACACATAGTTTCCAACATTGGTATTTAATGTGAAATGTCGCGTAAGAAATTTGTGTTTGGGTTTTTGTTTGTTTCTTTGTTTTGTTTTGTTTTGTTTTGTTTTGTTTCGTTTTGTTTTGTTTTTGCAGTACCAGGGTTGAACTCAGGATTCTATGCTTGCCAGTCAAACACTTATCCTACTGAGTTATTTCCCCAGCCCCAAGAAATCTGTCTTTGTTTCAGAACAACTCATGTGGTGTATACTTAGGATTGAAAACAAGAAGGATGGATGTTTAAAATCTAACAGTTGCATAGGATTGTAACTTCAATTTAGCTTTGTCTATTATTTTCTAATTCTGTACACTT
Source organism: Octodon degus (assembly GCF_000260255.1). Taxonomy (NCBI): domain Eukaryota; kingdom Metazoa; phylum Chordata; class Mammalia; order Rodentia; family Octodontidae; genus Octodon; species Octodon degus. The sequence continues at coordinate 1,531,770 of NW_004524748.1, forward strand.
GCATGAAACACATGGTCACATTGGAGGGGCCTATGTATCAAGCAACAGAGAAAGCTTTGTGCCCAGGTCAGTTGGAAACTAAAGTCTCCAGAGTAGTAGACTTCAAGAAATAGAACTTCTTTCAAGCCTACAGAGCATAAAAGGAAGCTAGACTGAAGCTTTTAATGAGACCCATATCCCTGGGACAATTCCCTCTTCACAGCCTTGTAGGAGACACTGAAACTGAGGACTTAGCCCAGCCAAAACTATGCAGATTGATGTCCTACAGACATAGTGGGATCATAAACATGTGTTGTTTTAAATTATTCGGCCTATGATAATTTGCTACTAAAAAGTAGACAATTGGTAAAATGACCTCTAAATCTTAAGTACAGATGCAAATAATTCCATTGAATTAATCTATGTAATTGTACAATGTGAATCATGAATTGGAAATCATTTTTAAAAATATAAAGAAGCTATCTTCATATAATATTTAATTTCTTTTCTTTCAAAAAGTTGCATTGAACTGTAAAATTCAGCTAAGATCATTTGTACATGAAAACTAATTTGAGAGGATTTGTTGTTATTTTCTGTGTGTTTTTGATTTTTTGTGGTTTTTTTGTTGTTGTTATTGTTGTTATTTTGCTTGTTCAAGCTGCCTTAAGGACAGGACAGGTCTGGTGCAGCATGTGGTGCTAGCAATCAAATGGCAATCCCCTGGGCCTGACTGAGGTTGCCCAAACAGGTGCTTTAGATGACTGAGCTAACCTGTAGGCCCCATGAAAACTAATTTGAAAAATGACCTGTTAGGGGGAAAAAAAGGAAAGAAAATGACAGAAATACACTATCTTGACTATTTTTTTGCTGTTGTTGCTGAAACAAAGTACCCAAAACCCACAAGTTAAAGGAGAAAAAGGTTATTTACCTCAATAGATAGAAGCTGTCCTCCAAGGCTGTCTGGTCCCAAGGCAGGGTTGAATGGTAGAGGGGCTTCACAGAGAAGGAACAATTCATGCTGTGACAGGCAGAAAGCAGCAAGAGCAAGCCTGCCTGCCTCTTTAACCCCATCCACCTCACAAGGCTTTGGGGTGGTGGCAGCCACAGCCTGGGTGCCCTCCCCATTATCCATACCCAGAACTATGATAAACCAGTAAATGGAATAAAGCCATTATCATACACCCTTCATCCTAGGATCACTCAGCCTAGATCCAACTACTCCCAAAATTCCCACCTCTAAATGTGTGAGGCTTCAGGTGGACATTTGGATACAACTCGTAACTCACATATTACTTTTTACATGTGACAATTTTTCAATTTTCTTCCAAATGTATTGCACTCCAAGAGTTTCTCCAAATGTTGTGCATCGAAAAGAAACATAAAATATAAAATTAAGCTAAAATACTACAGAAGTCAATGAAGTAGTTTAATAATACAGTATGAAATGAAAAGACCTAACATTCTTCCTTATAAATCTATTTCTTCTTGTCCAGATTTTTATCAAAAAAAGTGCACATATGGCTTAGGGGCATGTGTATAGCCCAGGCATACACAATAGATCTATGGAAGAAAAATAAAAATTGTCACTAGGAAAGCGGCTACTAATAAAAGAAAAATAAACCTTTATAAAATATACATACCCTATTATCAAGCTCTCTGAGTGAATTTTATTGCAAAAACTATAAAAAGCTAAAGAAAATGTAACAACTTAAAATTCTAGCCTAAGTATATGTATAAATAAATATAAACTTATAAATATATTATGCAGTTTCTCTTATAAATTATATTTGAGATTATTTTCTTGCCTCTACATCTGATTGAACATAAGAAAAATTCAAAGATGTAAAAACTGAAAATACACAAGGAAATGTGAAATATGTTTTGATCTAAAATCAGATTAGTTTTTACCCTCAGTTGATATAAACATAAATGTTTCACATCAACAAGAAGTAGTTCAATAAAAATACTAAGTGTTATATATTGTTTCTTTTCAAGATGGCTGTTTCCTTATATAATTACATTTTTAAGCAAAAATTAAAGCCGTAGGGTCCAAATTGAAATGGTGGTTACAGAAAGTAAATCTTTTCTGTATTCACATTATGTCAAGGCAGAAAACGATTTGATGTAAATTCTCTTAATATTTCAACAAGTAAAGGTGTTTAAGTTGCTTTTCTTCCACACATATCAGGTATTCTTTCTCTGTTGTGCAAAACTGATACGGTTTGCATGTCTGAATTACACCTCCACATAAGAAAATTTAAAAAAAAAATACTCCATAGTATAGGCTATAGTTTTCAACAATAAAATATTATCAGTGATGTTTTGTCATTAAAGGTATTATTGGGAGAGTGAATTGGCCAAAAACTGAGGTTCATAACTTAAGAGATACTGGTCAAGTCTTAGAGGAAAGAATATGTTCCGATTATCAGAAACAAAGTTACACAAGAAAAATGATGTCCTGGGGAGTTTACAAGAGAAATGATGGCCTGGGGAGTTTGGTCGACAGTCTAAGTGCCTGCCTGGTAAGTGCAAGGACCTGTGTTAAATTGCCCATGCTGCATGCTACGCCGGACTTGGAACCCTGGGTGCATTGTGCTGGCTACAGAAACTGGGCGTGGTGGTACATGCCTGGGATCCCAGCGCTGGTGAGGGTGAGACAGGAGAACCGCTATGAATCTGAGCTGCTTAGCGAGACTCTGTACCAAATAAATAAATAAAGTAAAAAAGATTTTTAAAAAGAAGAGAAAGGAAAAGTATTCATGATACACAAATGTATAAAAATTCAGCAGGATAGCATGCTAAAATAAAAGGATAATAAATATGAGATAATTTCAGTTCCTTTGCATTTACTGAAGCATATGCTATTGATTAGCATGTGCTCTATTTTGGTGAACGTCTTATGAATAGCGGAGAAGGATACAGATATGTTAATTTTGTGAAGGGTAACACTCCGTAGACATTTACTAAGTCCATTTATTCACAGATTTAGCTTAATTCTGATATTCCTTTTTTGATTTTCTGATTAGTTGATCAGTCTACTCATGACAGTGGAGTACTGAGGACCTCCATTATGATTGTGCTAAAGCGTGACTTATTGCTTCTGTTAATATCCGTTAATATGCTTGGGTGTGCCACTATTTGCGCATATATATTTATCAATGTTATCTCTGCCTCTTAAATTTTCTCTTAATAAGTATGTAGTGATATTCTTTATCTCTTTAGATCAATCTTAACATTTGGGCAGTTTCCAAGATTTTACTATTAAAAACTGTGCTGCTATAAATATTGGTGTGTGTATATACGGATGTGGTATGGCGCTTTGAATTCTTTTGGAAAGATACCATGAAGGGGAATAGCTGGGCCAAATGGAACCTTTGGTTTTAGTTTTTTAAGAAATCTCCACACTGGTGTCTACAGTGCCTGAATCAGTCTACATTCCAACCAACCATGGAGAAGTGTTCCTTTCACGCCACAGTCCCTCCAGCATTTATTTGTAGATTTCTTGATAATAACCATTATTTCTGGAATGAGATGGAATCTAAGCATTGTTTTGCAACTTTCAAATTACCAGTGATACCTGAAAAGTATCTATTCATTTCACATTTTCATTTTTGGATTGGGTCTTTAAACTGGGTGGGATATCTTTTTGATAGCAACATGGTCTGCAACAACAGAATGTTGGAAACATCCCAGAAGCTATCGATTGAGGAATGGACAAAGATGGGTTCGTTTTCTATCACAATAGAGCGCTACTCAGCTGTAAAGAAGGATAAAGTTGAAGCATTTCTAAGTGAATGGATGCACCTTAAGGCCATATTTTAAGTAAAATAAATTGGACACACATTCATAAATACCATATTGTTTCTCCGGTGTGGGAAACAAAAATGTAAATATAGACCAAAATATATAATAGACACTATAAAATAGGAAGAAAATGTCCAAATGGGAAAGGTAACTAGGACAAGGGGAATGGGAAAGAAAAGAAGGGGAACAAAAAAAAAATAGGGAAAAATTGGAAACAAATCTTTTACATAGGGAAGGGAAGAGGGGTTGAAGGGAGGTTAAGGGAACAGGAAAAAAGAATCAATGACTTGTACAAGTACAAATTCCTTATGATCACTGTGGTTGTTGTGTATATCTTGAATGTACCAATAAACTTAGTTCATTAAAAAAGATAAAAGGAGACCAGTGAGATAGCTTAGTGGACTAAGCAACTAAGAGTCCAGGGACTAGGATTTGATACCCATCAGCACCACATGCCACGCTGGCCCCACCCCCGGGTGCACTGAAAGGCCAATGAGTCTGAGTGTGGTGGTGCACGCCTATAATCCCAGCACCAGGAAGGCTACAGACAAGAGTATAAACTATGAGTCCAAGCTCTATAGTGAGACCCTGAAAAAAATATAATGAGAGAGAGAGAGAGAGAGAGAGAGAGAGAGAGAGAGAGAGAAATTCATGCTGACTTTGGTGTTTGTATTGAGCAAACAAGCAGAGGATTGACATTACTGATTTTGAGATCACAAAGAAAATAACTGGATTTGGTTTCTTGATTGTTGTTGTAGGTTTTATTTATGAAAAAGAGACTACAGTAACATTTCTGATCCCTTATATGCATCCTGGTTCAGGGTCTTTTCTTCCCTGCCTTTAAATCCTGCTGTGTGATTGTTACTTCATTAACAAACAGAACTCACTTGGCTGGTTGCTGCCTGACATCTGAAGCGCAGCTATGCAAGCCATTCTTTCTCGTGGGAGCCTCACCTGAAGCCAGCCATCAGGTCAGGTCTGAGGAAGGTAAGGCTCAGTGTGAAGGATGCATAAGTGCCCAAACCAATGACCTCAGCTAGGTTCTGCGCTGAAAGCCAGCACTGAAGAGCTAACCTGACCTAAGAATGAACAGACTTTGTAATGCCTCCAGATCCAAGACCCTGGTGGGATCCTTACAGATAGATAGCAAGTGCAGCAGAGGCAAACTATCACTGCCGACTCCTGCCCACAGCACAGACTCAGGAGAAAAGTAGGTAGATAGCATCCTGCTGCAGGTAATGAGGTTTGAGAGTTGCTTCTCGTTCAGCTACAATAACTGGAGCAATTGTTTTGTTAGTGGTGTGTGTGTGTGTGTGTGTGTGTGTGTGTGTGTGTGTGTATCTGTGGACACTTCCTAGTTGAGGAGGCTGACCAGTCTAGGATGAAAATGGAAGCATCGAGGGCAAGGGAAGAGAAGGGGGGTGTTCAGGGGCTTGTAGCACAGACCAAGCTCCAGCTACAAAGAGGGGCTCTGTCCCACAGTGATGAAATTCGCCCATGCGTTCAACACTGCTAACTCACTGCCTCTTGCTGGTTTTGCATCCCTCCCCCATTGCAGATCAAGGATTGAGTTTCCTGCCCAGGCATGCTGGGAAGATGCAGTCCAATCATAACAAGAGGGATCATAACCAACTCTTCCACACATAACTAGTGACCATTAAAAAATCAGTTCTAGCTGGTTCTATGTGACTCCAACTAAACTTGATTTTTTTCTCATAGAAGTGTTCATAACTTTCAAACACTTGATGCTAATATAAAATGTTCAGAATAAAAAGAAAGCATTTTTAGAATATTTAATAGTCTTTAAGTTCCTCAGCATATGATGAATTTTGATTTTCTTTCAATCATTTCACAATCTTGGAAACTGAAGTCTCCTAATGACTGGTTATTTTCTTTAATTTTGAAATAATTCTCTTTTGTCACATAATATATCTCCTTAATACTTGAGGGACAAATGTAATAATTTATAACCAAAATGTTGCTAGTGATATAAATTGTTTATTTCATAATGGAGATAAACATAATACTCTAAAATATGATACATTTCAATTAATGTTGTGACACAAAAATGAAAAACTTTATGTTCGAATATATCACCTATGTTATAAACAAACAAAACTATATGAAAATCTGTACTTTGGTATCCTTTTAAAAATTCATTTCCCATACCATAAGTATGAAAACTTCTGAAATCTTTGGTTTCTTTCTCTTTCCACTGATCCATTGGAGTACGCAACAAATATAGATACATACATAGTTCATTTGTTTAATTTGCAAAGTTCTCTTCTATTTTTCTTACTAAATCCCAACTTCATATTGGTGAGTTTCAAGAAAATCCTTGTTCTGTCATGTATAAAAATAATGCTTACTGACATTTGGTGACAAATTTTGCTGTTCTGCTTCAAGCATTTTAAAAATTTCACCCTTCTTCCATAGAAAGAGCAAGTATTCCATCATGAAATTAGCTTCTATACAAAAAGATTCAAGCTTTTTGAGTTTGAAAACAATTTATGTTGCTCACTGTTATCTATGAACCCATGAAATCGACCAGACCAGGCATTCTGATTCAAGTAGAAGATTTATTGGGGGCATCAAGCAGGCTGGCTGTCTAGCGGACCAAAACAGCAGCGAATAAAGGGAGGACATAAGACTTTATAGGATCTTTTGGGGAGGGTGATTGCTGGTTGGAACAGCTGAGGAAGAGCTAATCTTGGCAGACTACCTGGTCTGTGGGGGACCTTTAATGTTAACAAGGGAGATGTTTCGTGGTAGCTTCCCCAGGTCGAAGTCAGGTGGACCTATTCTGTGGTTTTGGGTTTGGCTCTGTGTGGGGCCAAGGGGGAGGGAGGGTGCCTGGGAAACGAAGAGGGACAGTGTTTGGTGTCAAGGTGCCTGGGAAACTTTGAATCCTGACCTATCACTCACCACAGGTTTTATTTATTTATTTATTTATTTATTTATTGTATTTAGGACAGGGTCTACAGGGTCTTCAGGGTCTATGTAGGTTGAACTCATAGTGATTCTCCTGTTTTCAGCCTCCCAAGTGCTTGGATTACAGGTGCATGTCACCACGCCCAGTCTCTACTGCTGGCTCAGCGAACCTTGGGGGCAGGGCTGACAAGGCACACCGTGGTTTAGTCTGCTGAGCTATCAGGCTGGCCCTCACCAATGGTTTTTTTTTTTTAATTTATTTATTTATTTATTTATTGTGTGTGTGTGTGTGTGTGTGTGTGTGTGGCCTGCTCAGCCCACCAGGGGGCGGGGCTGGCTGGCATGTGGTGCTGGGGGATCGAACCGCGGTCCCTGTGCTTTGCCAAGCGTGTTCCAAGTAGGTGCTTTAGACCACTGAGCCATCTCTCCAGCCCCTCACCAATGGTTTTAAAGGATTACAAATTTTACTTTTATGTAAGTTAAGGTCTATGTTTATATTGTCAATCATAGTTTTGTGGAATGTCAATTTCTTTCCTTCAAATATTGGCTTGATAACAATAATGCAAACTGTGTCAAATTATCTCCATTTATTTTCAAAGACTGTTTTCCATGAATATTCTTTTAGTTCCATAGTCAAATATGATAACTTAGGCATACTTATCACAAATGTCTTTCCTGATGCAAGAGAGAAAAAATAAATAGGAAGTGTCATTAATGTGCTATTCTGTAAAAAATTATCATGCTGGTCCTCCTTATTTGTGCTGCTATATTTTAATCATTGAGTTATTTGGCAATGGTATTTGATAACCTAAATAAGAGAACAAAAATACAAAACCACTTTTGTTATAGTGTGAAGCTGTGATGATACAATAAAAAGTATCAATAAGGACATTAAAGAAACATATTGATTTATCCTATGCCAAGTAGCATCAACAGTTTTGTACTAAATAATGTAATTTCTGTTTCATAGACTCAATAGTTTTTATGGTATAAAGAAGTGGTAGAAATTAGTCTAGCTATTATGGGTATGTATAAACAAAACTCAATCAATCCAACAATTTGAGTTTTCTTAGAAAATGTGTCAAGCATTTTATTAAGTTGAAAGATCTATTTAACATTTTTAAAAGATTTTCATGGCTTACATTATGCACACAGTACAGTATATCCTTTTTATGTATTTAGTACAAGGTCTACAGGGTGTTACTACACAGATCAGATCAAACTCGTAGTGATCTTCCTGTTTTCAGCCTCCCAAGCACTGGGATTATACCATGCCCAGTCTCGGTCGCTGTCTCAGCATGCCTCAGAAGCAGTGCCGGCAGGACACCCTGAGGATTGAACCATGGTCCCTGCACCTGCCTAAGCAGGTTCTTTTGTCCACTCAGCTATCTGGTCAGCCCCATATAGTATAACTTAAGAGTCATTTAAGCAAAATGTGTTTATGTTTACACTAATCTTTTCAGTAAGTTTTTGTACCACATATTCGCCACTTTCCTTGTGTTAGTTTTTATCACTGTGACAGATTACGTGAAATAAACAACTTACTGGAAAAAAGGGAGACATGAGCTCAGGTTTTATGATGTTTCACTCCATGACATGAAGTTTGTATTCCTCAGCAAAGCAGAAAAATTGTGGTAAAGAAGTTGTTTGGCTCAGAGGAGAAGTGAAGCAGTGACAGAGGGAAAGACTTAGAGATAAAACATCTGGGAACAAAATACAGGCCCCGGTCATACCCAAGACCCACAAACTTCACTGAGGCCTCACCTCTGAATGTTCCATTACCTCCCAATATACCATGGAGGTGCTATCTGATCCAAGAATTAATGCACAGGTGGAGTTACAGCCTATGAAGGAACCATGAAGTTCAAATCACTTTGCAGAAGGCCCACATGTGACTCTATGGCACTTGGGAGAGGACATTTTAAATCTAAGCCATACCATTCTTTGCACAAGAAAAACAATAGCTTGCATCATATAAAACCTGACACACATGAACATCGCAGAGCCAATAAATGAGTTTTCAAATTGTAAATGATTTGTGTGTAACTAGCTCAGAGGAGAATAAACTAAAAAATTTCATGGTTAATCTTCATAAACTCCATCTGTCTTGTAATATCATTTATTCAAACCTGGAAAAAATAGTTTGAATTGTGATCTTGGAGTTTTCGTTTTTTATGGTCAACTTTCAGCAAGTATGGGGAAGAACTGAGCCAACAGATCCAATTACGAACAACCATGATTGGCTGAGGATATAGCTCAGCAGCATAAGCTCCTGCCTGGAAAGTGCAAGGTCCTGGGTTCAATTCCCAGAGAACAGTGATGGCTCGGCTGCTTCTCTCTATTGCAGTCTGCACTGTGCTCTGCTTCTGCCAGTAATAGTTGATGGAAACATGAAGCGGCTCTTCTACTTACAGGTTTTGGAGTCGGTCAGATTTGGTTTTCATGGCCATCTTTCAACTCTCTTGCTTCATGTTTTTAAAGCAAACTAGCTTCAGCCATCTATTCAGTTTCTTTCTCAGACTTTTTACTGATTTTGAATTATTTTCCTGAGATTCCTAATGTCTAGGTAGTTCACAAATACTTTCCACTATTCACTAGAAGTTCCTCCTAATCTTTTTTTGTTCATAATGTGAATTTATTCTGTGATTACACTATTCCGGGCTGTTTTCAACAAAAGTCTTGACTGATCTCACTATACTCTCTTTCTATGTAGCAGATTTGATCCTTGTTCCAAAATCAATTAGATTGAATTGCCCTTTGCCAAGTGACATCCAGTATCAGTAGAATAGTAAAGAATATTGCTCTGCCCTACCGATGCTAGGACTGACTGAGGAAACTGAGGGGGGGAGAAGGAATTCTGAGCCAGGATTATAACTCAGCAGGTAAACTTCTTGCCATTATGTAGTTTGCTCAAGGAGGGTGGTCTCAGCTGGCCCCCATGCCAACATGAGACATTAGCAGAGCAGACTTAAGCCCAGCCTGCAGTCAAAGCAGGCCAGATTTTCAATCCGAGAACAAGCTGCCTCAGCTGACCAACAAAACCATGAAAGATATGCTATAAACTTCGGGAAAAGGCGCCCTCAAACCCACACAAGACCACACTCATGTTAGCTGGCGCAAAAGGAGCAGTTTATTGATGGCAACTACCATGAGCCAGGTTGAAACAAAGCTATATGTGTAAGCAGTCGGACGCAGACAGTCAAAGTTAAATCTTTGCAGAAGAGTTCAGGTTGGCAAATCCGGGAATATCAGACAGGGTGTGGGGGAAAGAGACCCATGGCTGGGTGCCATAACAGTGTGAGTCACTGATATTTTGTAGTTCCTTTTTATAAAACAAAACTGAGTTATACTCCGCCTTAGGCTTTCTTCTGACAAAATGTACCCTGCCTTAACGTAACCTCCTCTAATGTCTCGAGACTTTCCCCTTTACTGCTCAGATACTTTATCGTTCCCAATCACTGGATGAAAAACCAAACACTTTAACAACTTTAACAAGATTGTTCCCAGCCCAGTTATGATTTACTTTTCCTGACAGATGTCCCAATACACTTAAGAAGGAACCTATTCTTTCCAGCACATGGATGCAGACCTTGTTTCAAAAGTGTGTAGCATCTATTTCCTGGTCTACTTTATAGCTCCTTACTCCTCCTAAGCAACAAATACTTTCCTGTTTTAAGAAATATTTTTTAAAGTCACACCTTTGTGAATAACAAAGCTATTTTGAAACAGTTAAGATGAAACTGTGAAGGGCTTTATAAAAAACAAGTTAAGATATTCCCCTTTACCCTTCAATCCTGAAATACTTCGAACTACAAGCACTGAGTGTTCTATTAATATGGTTTCAACACTTCCATATACACAACATGGTCAGGTGGAACCTTTGCCTCAATTGTGCTTCACTTACCTAAATTCAAAAGGTGATCACACACAGGCAGGTAATTTTCACGTTAGAGGTAACGTTCATTCTGGAAGCTCTCATGTCTATCAAATTTCCCCAATTTAAGACTCAGATCCGTTGTATTTTTCAGTTTCTAGAACTTCTGCCAGGATTAGTTCATGGATTGCTGTATTCAACTAACCCCAGTCAAAAATGAAAGCACTCAGATCCAACTAGAAACGCTAAACCAGCATTCCATCACTGCAGCCCAGGACTGTGTTAAGCATCTTTCCAACTTAGAGGTTTGAAACATAAACTAAGTTGGAAGAAAGACATTGAAAGGTAAAGGAGTACATCATTTTTTCTTTGACTTTAATTTACCAATTTACCATGTTCTTACCAACCATACATTAAAACTGACTAAAGTTATATTTTATCTAATTAGCTAATAGTCTGAAGCCAAAATTTAAGTACTCCTGGTTTAAGAATGCTGTCATATTTGAAAACTGAAAAATTCGTAGTATTTTTCACATAGGGGAGGTGTGGTAGCTCGGACTGCTTGCTAAACATTCAATAAATGCATGATAAAAATTGATTAAACCACAGTAGCCATTTAATGATTAAGAGCCGCACACCTCTTACTCCATATCTATAATAAACCGCTGCTAAGTTACTTCCAAAAAGCACTGACTCTGACATCAATGTGATAAACACAGAATATCTGTCATTGTGAGAAAACTCAATTTTAGGCTTTTAACATGAACAAAGTGTCAGACTCACAGCTGCTGGTTCAAATTTTCAAATTCTACCTAGATGTCCATGAATAAAGAGGAAAAATATTACATAATAATTTTAAAGCCAAATCTTTAGACTTACTGCCAAAATTTAAAAGAAACTGAAAGCAAAGCCATGTAGTTTCATTACTAAGTTCTTTAATTAAAAAAAGATTCCTGTCTCTACCATGTGAATCAAAATAAATCTTCCATTTAGGGAAGATGACATGGCTATCATCCCAGTTATTTGAGCAAAATCAGCCAACCCATAGTCATTAATGTACATGAGTTTCGGTGTTGGTCAGAACACTTCACGAGCATTTGCTGTTGTCAGAATCTTATTTTCACAGACAATGTCATACAGGAAGTTGTGGAGCACAGTGGCTCTTGGGCATCATAGCCCAGCAAAAATAAAGCACAATAGCTAAAAGAAGGGAAGGGGAAAAAATAAAAGGAAAACAAAGCACTTTTATCATAGGGCTTTTTTCTTTTCCAGATATTTAGTTGCTTTAAATCAATTAACCTGAAATAACCAAATAAACATCTGATATGTAATTTATGCATACCATATATCTTAGAAATTGTCCTAGAACTTCTTTGGCATAATATGGTGGCAAATATACCCAAATCACAAAGAACACAAAGCAAAACTGTAGGTCATACAAATGTAAGTGTGTACAAATAGAAGTCCAAAATAATGAATTATTCAAAATGAATAATTAGGGGACATATGGGGGAAAAGTGCTCAACATGGAATGAATCTTATTGAAATTCAGTAGAAAAATATTTACATTGTGAAGTTATAGAACCTTAAGAAAAGTTACCAAACCTCCTTCATTCTTTTCAGCAGGCTGTAAATTGATCTAACATCTACAACACAGGAAACGCAGTATTTGAGGGAAATTTAACAGGGAGGACTCAAAGACAACACTCTGGAGTGAGAGGACATCTGTCTTCAGAAATGATGAACAGTAAACTTTCAAATTCCCAGTGAGGCAACAACAATTACTCACAGGAAATAATCACCAAAGATCTGAGGCAGAAAGCACAGAGGAAACAGACAAAGAGAAAAGCTCAGAAAAGAGAACATGAAGTATGAAAGACACAGACTAAAAATTTGATTTTAAGATGTGTTAGTTTTTATGAGGAGTGCATCAGAAAGAATATCACAGAGAATAATTCAAGATATAGTTGGAAAGAGTCTTATCAACTTTTAAGATGTATAAAGTGGAAACCAACAGTCATTCCAAACCTGACACAAGAGTCTGGATAGTTGCCATTGTATATTTGAGCTCCTTGTGGAGCTCTAGTGAGACAGTGAGGTGAACAGGATTCTAAAGAGCAGCAAATGCTTCCACGGGCTAGAGTGACTGCGTAGACTATAGAAGAGCTTCATATATAAACTGTGTGTTCCTTTTCTGGAACTCTTTTCTAAGGGCTTAAAGCAATGTTTGTGAGATCAATCAGAATCACAGCAAGCAAAGGCGTGAGCTTTCTTCTTGGCACAGGCCCGCCTGCTCTGCCAAGCTTGCAAGTGGAGCTGCCACACCTGGGCACATCGAGCTCTCGATGAGAAAGTGTTTTAATCTTTACTGTGATTTCCCTTATTCCATTAAAGAGTGGAATTGCTCAATTCTTTTTATCCTTCAACATCTGTGTTTCCCTGAATATTAGTCAACACTCCTTTGGTTTGAATTATTATGAAAGAGGTTAAAAAAATGAAGATGTGCTATGTACATTATCAACTTCCCACAAGGAATGGAAATATTATGTAGCAGAATATGTACTGGTCAACTAAAAGAATAAAATCACACTTAAGCAGTTAATGGATGAGGAGGGTAGAGGTATACAGCAGTGGGTACAGCCAAGAGGAACAGGCCACATGCGCTAAGGAAGCCAATCTCAAGAAGCAGAGCTGGAGACACATGCATTCATTCTATGGTGTGAAAATGCCTTTGGGTGCTAATAAGAGTCTTAAAGATGGTGTATGTCTGTGAGTCACAAAAAGTCATCTTCAGTCCATACATCATATACACGCTCCTGGACTGTGAAGGCAGCTATCATCACTTGAGTGTATCTATGGTAGCAACTCATAGTATTTCTTTAATTAAACCCAAGATTCCTCTACGCCTGATAAAGGTCATACCCAGTTTCGCTCTCTTTTTATATTCACTATCTACCCACTGAGGATCTTACCATTACATAAATCATGGTGCTTCATCTGCCATTCCAATTCTTCTCAATTTTTGTATAAAAAACTTTGTGTTCACTTCTTTACATGTCTTTTCTGCTGTCTTGTTTCCACCATCTCTCTCACCCTCTTAACGTCTATTCAGTTATGTCCAATCGCTCACTCACCTGGAAGTAAAGTTTACTTTTCTACTTAAAAAAAAAAATTGAAATACTAGGATGACCTTCCAGCATTCTCTAGTAAGTAGATTGGCTAACTTCTTGTGGGATAAAGTAGACTTTTTATGTGCCTTTTGAAGCTCTTCATAAATTACTTTTAAAAACTGCCTCTTGCTGGTGTTTTCTTTATGCCCTGCTCTCTGCATGTTGCAGCCCTTTCCATTTCTCAAACTGGGTATGACAGAAATGCCAGCTTTTCCAGATGACCACTTGCTCCCCATTGCAACTGTGTTGTGTCTTCCATGGTCAAAGGGACACCAGAAGCGAGGTTAAATTAAGGTCTTCAGACTGGAAAGTGATCCTGGATTATCCTGAGGGGCTTAGTATACTCTCATGGGGACTTACTGAGTAAAACAAGAAGACAGGGAAGTCACAGAAGAAAAGATTGTGGTGATTTAATTGGTGGTTATAGAAATTACTGCAAGGCAAGAAGAAATGTCAGCAACACCTAGACTTTGCAGAAGTCACTGCAATGAGGAAAACAACAAAAGAAAGATCAGAAA